>NC_053492.1:35997703-36321751 GCF_905171775.1 Rana temporaria | reverse complement strand
AGGGCATGCGGGACCCCACGCTGTTTTTTTGGCATAGGGGGTTCCACTTAAAATCCATACCAGACCGAAGGGCCTGGTATGCTCTTGGAGGGGGAACACATGCCATTTTTTTTATTTAAAATTTGGTGTGGAGTTCCTCCTCAAGATCATCAGAGCACAAGTCGCATGCCAAAGTCGGATCATGCAAGACGGCGATCCGACTTTGATCTGACTTCAGTGATATTCAATGAAGTAGGATGAAAGTCAGACCAAAGTAGTACAGGGAGCATTTTCAAAGTCGGACCAGTTAAGACAGCTCCCATAGGGAAACATTAATTTTCACACGTCATGCGACATGAGCTCCCAATGTCGCAGTTCTTTCCTCTACCAGTGTGTACCCAGCCTCAAACCTCACCATCATGGGCAAGACCAAAGAGCTGTCAATTTGGTCCTATCCCTTTAAATACACCTATGACAAAAATGAATGGGGTCAGGTAATGATGTTGGATGGGAAGACCTGGATGACAATCGGTGTTCCAATTCATCTCAAAGGTGTTCAGTAATATTGAGGTACAGGCTACTTGAATTCCTCCACATAAAACTGATATTGTTATGGAGCTGGCATTGTGCACAGGGGCACAGTCATAGAGGAAAAAGGGCTTTCGCTAAACCGTGGTCACAGTGGTGGGGCCAGTGGTTTAGTTTTTGGCGTTAAAAGCGAATTAGCGAGTTCACTTCACTTCATGTATCGCTAAACAAGCTGGTAGAATTTTATGGGCTATCAAAAAGCTTTAAGCAGAGGTAGGCCACATTGATCTCACTTCTACATCTCAACTTTCCATATCAGTGGTCCTCAAGGTTTTATTTACCAGATTTTTTTTTTTTTTTTTTTTTATGAAATCACTTTTACAGTATTTATTGTAAATAATAAAAGTTGGAATTTTCCATTATTCCAACTCGGATGTCTTCTGTATTCATTCCACTAAGGAGAATGTCATCTGTCTTCCTCCAACCCAGGAGGATGTGCCCTGTCTTTCTGTGAGCCTCTGCCGCCTGCTCACCAACTGTCTGCTGTCGCCAATGCCAGCCTGCTTCTGTCTCCTGCTTACTGGCATCCATCCAGCACTCCTGCTCAGCTGTGGTCTACTGGCAGTCTTCCCCTGCTGGATCCAAAGAGTCCGTTCAGTCCTGCTGCTAGCAAGACCAATAGCCACTCGTGCTGCTCTGTGCTCCTGCCCCTCCTGTCTGCTCTATAATGGGCCCTGAGTCAGAGGAGAAAGAGAGGCGATTCTCATTGTGTCATGCCGCGTACACACGATCAGAATTTCCGGTGGAAAAAGTCTGACTGACTTTTTCAATTGGATATTCCTATTGTGTGTAGCCCCATCGGAGTTTTTTCATCTGAAATTTCGATGAATTCCATCAGAGTTTAGATATAGAACATGTTCTATTTTTCTCCGATGGCATTCCGATGTGATTTGGTCGGGCAAAAGCCTGATCGTGTGTAGGCAGCATCAGGCTTTTCTACCAGTCACGTGGCAGGGGAACTATCAGGAGGCACTAGCATTCTGCCTTGAATGAGCAAGGTGTTATGCCACGTACACACGGTCGGAATTTCCGACAACATGTTCGATGTGAGCTTGTTGTCGGAAATTCCAACTGTGTGTTTGCCCCAATCGGACATTTGCTGTCGGAATTTCCGACAATTGTTTGAGAGCTGGTTCTCAAATTTTATGACTACAAAACTTGTCGGAAATTCCAAGCGCGTGTACACAATTCCGAAGCACAAAATCCCACGCATGCTCGGAATCAAGCAGGCTATTGAACTTAATTTTTCTCGGCTCATCGTACGCGTTGTACGTCACCGCATTCTTGACGTTCGCAATTTCCGACAACATTTGTGTGACCGTGTGTATGCAAGATAAGTTTGTGCCAACATCCTTCGGGAAAAAATCCACGGTTTTGTTGTCGGAATGTCCGATCGTCAGTACGGGGAATTAGTGTCTCTTGAAAGAACTGTCCAGCAGCTCAAATCCAAGTGGGTTGCAACCCTACACCAAAAACTACCACTAGACCAGTGGTCTCTAAACTGCGGCCAGATGCGGCCCTTTGCTTGCTTTTATCAGGCCCTTGAAGCACTATTTAATCCACTGATACCAACAATAGGGCATAATTCCCCCACCCTGAGACCAGTAAAAGGGCCCAATCCCTCCCCTTTGACCCCAATGATGGGGCACAATTCCTCCCAATGATACAAACAATTGGGCCCAATGGCGTGAACGATGAGGCACAATTCCCCCCACTGACATCACAGATGATGGGGCATAGATTTTCCCCCACTGACGTCTGGACCTTTTCTGCTCCCAATGACCAGAGTCCACCCCCCTAAAGTCTGAAGGACAATAAACTGGCTCCATATATAGAAAGTTTGGAGAACCCTGCACTACACCATAAGCAATATTCAGCAACTACAGCGATACAATGGTGATTATACAGCAATTTGAAAAAAAAAAACCTTCCCTGAAATCCAATCATTGGGTCTTTAGTTTATTAAAAAACAATACATAAGACCATGAGATTTATTAACTGCCATTCAGGTGAGGAAGGAATAATGGGCCAGATTCACATACATTTGCAGCGGCGTAACGTATGTCACTTACGTTACACCGCCGCAAGTTTTCAGCGCAAGTGCTTGATTAACAAAGCACTTGCCTGTAAACTTGCGGCGGCGTAGCGTAAAGCCGTCCGGCGCAAGCTTGCCTAATTCAAATGGGGCGTGTATCATTTAAATTAGGCGCGTTCCCGCGCCGAACGTACTGCGCATGCTCCGTTTTGAAATTTCCCGCCGTGCTTTGCGCGAAATGACGTTGCACCGACGTAATTTTTTGAACGGTGACGTGCGTTACATCCTTTCCTATTCCCGGTCGTCTTACGCAAAAAAAAAAAAAATATTTAAAATTCGACGCGGGAATGGCGGCCATACTTTAACATGGCCTGTCTATTTTTACACCACCTAAATAGCAGTCGCAACTTTACGACGGGAAAAGCCGACTAGCGACGACCTAAGAGAATGCGACGACCGCGCGTACCTTCGTGGATCGCCGTAAACAGCTAATTAGCATACCCGACGCGGAAAACGACGCAAACTCCACCCAGCGGGCGCCAAAGTATTGCACCCTAAGATCCGAAGGCGTACGAAGCCGTACGCCTGTCGGATCTTAGCCAAATGCCGTTGTATCTTTGTTTGATAATTACAAATAAAGATACAACGCGGCAAATTTGAAAGTACGCCGGAGTATCAGTAGATACGCCGGCGTACTTTTTCTGTGAATCTGGCCCTATATATTTAGCTAACCTGACTTCCGTCAGCTGGGTCTTGGTTGGTGGCTATTTGTGATTAACCATCTCTTTCTGTGCTGCTGTAAATGAAATAATCCCAAGCTCATTACATTGTTGTATAAGTAAACCTTTCAGTTTTCTCTAGAATGAAATCCCTGTCATCTTGTGCCTGTCTATAGAGAGATAGTGTCTTGTGATATTCATCTATATACAGACACACAGACACACAGAGGTGCGGATGCTGCGCGAGGATGAAAAGAGACAAGATCAGAATATTTAATCTCCCTGGCTCATGGCTGATGCCGAGCGATTATCTCTGCAGAATAGACCTGAATTTCCATTCCTCCTCCTCAGGACAAAGCCCTGGACTGGCTCCCTGGAGGACCGATGTTGCCACGGAAACTAGGCAGGCCCGCTCACGTGAGGAGCCCCAGATTTCAGTACAGAGGGGTTGATGGGTCACCGAGAGTTTACTGAGGACATGAGAGGGGAACACACCGAAATGAGAGGCTGCTATTGTAATTCATTGTCTATCAAAGTAGACGCAAACCCTGACTCAATGACATTTAGTTTGCTCTGTGCACAGGGTATCATAAACAATCCTAATTTTTTTAATTAAAATATAAAATATTGTTTTTTTGTTCAATAATTTTTATTGCAGGTATATCAAAAATCATGCAGTAATACAATCGCAACTAGTCAACCCGCGCAAGGCCTACGACTGGCGACATAGAGAACATAAATGTACATACACAGCATAGACAAAGAAGAGAAGGCCTCCTTCTTGAACAGGCACATCTAACCTAAACACAACATATGTGTATTTTGGGGAAAACCCCATGTTTGCCGAAGTAGCCAGGACGGGGATGTCAACGACCCCTTAATAGGTAGTCCTGGACACCAATAGACAGTTAATGAGGGCTGAAGAACCCATCAAAAGAAAGAGAGCAGAAAGCAAGACAAGACAGAAAGGTAAACGTAAAGTAAGGGAAAGAGAAGAAGGGTAGGGACCCGAGGTGGTCTGAGACACCAATTAGAGTCGACCTACACTGGTCAGGGGAAGATCAGAGAAGTCAACCATGGTTCCCAGATCTTAGGGAACTTAGCGCGCATGTCGTGAAGAATACTAAACATTTGTTCATTAAGCATCATGGCCGTCAAACGGTCCTTCACTCCCTGGAAAGGGACTGTAGGTTTATTCCAGGCCTGGGCAATCATCTATTTGGCTTCTATGAAGAAATATGATGCCAACTTTTGTTGACGAGCAAATAAGCCTGGAATGGGGCAAAGCCAATTTTGCCTTCTTTTGGATATTTAAAGTGTAAGTAAACCCCACTATCGTTTTCAGCCAAGGAAGTTGCCATCTTTGCTTCTGTTTAATCTACAACTGCCATGATGCTGCACATGTCATCAGCCATTGGATGGTTTGACAGTTTGGTTGAGAGCACAACCAATGGGAGTGCTACATTTCCGGCACGTGCCGGAAATTAAACTGTTTTATGGATGGGTTTAGGTCCGCTTTAAATGGAACAGGGAATACAGCAGACCAAACACTCGGCACCAAAAGCCCACCGGTCGAGGACAGGTCTACCAGGTATGCAGAACATTTACACTATGGCCACACCTCCAGAAACAGCGATCACTATAAGTCGGATTAGCATGGGCAATACAGGCCAGAACCCAATACGACTGCAACTACACTTTATACACGGCCTCTAATGTAACCGTATAAAATGAACATTGAGCAATCGCAGACCAGGCCTTGCTCCAATCTGCAGGGTTGATCTCAGTACCCAAATCTCTCCCACTGTGCCACATAGAAAAGTGCTGCTAATTCTTCATTCACCAAGTGGACCTGTGCGTCCTCCATCTCTGATGCTTCTTTATCATACCCCCCACCAGTTATTAGTTAACCTGTCATCAGCAGGACATGTCTGAAATTAAGAAACAAAAAGCCTTGTACAAAGATGGCCATCTCCACAGGCACAGTGCAGAACAAGGCATGGTAACTCAGTAATTGAAAAAAGATCAGTTGTAGGCAGACCACATGCAATACTGATGACTAGTCATTTTAACACCTTCTCAACAGCGCTTTGGCCAAAAGATGGCTACAGCGCGGTCGTGAAGTTTTGGGAGGGCATCCATTGTCCCTAACTCACATTCATACATACATATACTAGGGCCAATTTAGATAGTAGCCAATTAACCAACTAGAATGTCTTTGGAGGAAGGAAACCCACACAGGCACATGGAGAACATGCAAACTCCAGGCAGGTGGTGCTGTGATTGGGATTCAAACCAACAACCTTAGTGCTAATTGATGGAGATGCTAACCACTTAGCCACTGTGCATTAGATTTCCAACTAAATGTCATTCAGTTGGGGTACCCAGAGTGAGTTGTGGCTTAACATCATTGATGGCCGCAACACGAGAGCGAGGCTTGGTTGCTCTCTCGTTTGTATATTAGAGGTGAACGTTCAGTGCGTCGTCTGTGCCCGTTGATAACGTCATTTATGACGAAACATGTCAGGGCGGAGCCACGCACTGACGTCACCACGTTAACGTGACCCCGAAAGCACGGGTGTAAGTTTTTTTAGTTTTATGCTGGCAATTTTAAATTGTTCTGTTTTTTGTAACTTTGTTACCTATTTTAATAAACCTGAGTGGTTACAGTATTATACCATCTCGAGCCTCTTTTTTCCGGTTTCCCACGTGAAGCTGAGTCTGAGTCCAGGAGCAGATTGCCTTTTTCCTTGGAGGGCGAATACCCACGTTAAGGGTTTCACCGGACGGGACACGCACAGCTTTTGGGAACTGTTGGGAGCGGAGTAACACGTAGCCCCAGAGACCTCCTGTCACCCCGGAGGGGGGACACCTGCAGGCTTTCACGACCTCATCTAATAGGGGGTCCAGCTATTCCGGTAAGGGCATTTACTCACTTTACTTCTTGATGCAGTCGTGAGGAGCAGCTACTTTCAATCAATTTGGTGGTGGATTTTCCTTTTTTACGTTTGATGCTATCAATATTCTTTTGAATTGGACTTACTTTTGGTTTACCACTTTATTCTGGGACTTGTTTCATTCATTTATCCCCCAAAAAAATTGTGTGTCCCTTATCCCCTGATTTTGGGGTCTTGGTTTCAATAATTTTTAATTTTTATTCATATATCAATTATGAAAAAAAAATCATAGCGCAACCTTATTTATTTTTTCTTTTTTAACATGGATATATGACATAAATATAAGGATTCCTTTTAAATGCATGTTTTTACTGTGTACACGGGGCTTCGGATTGATATCACATGCAGAGAGAATTCTTCACGTAGCTGAAGTGGTTTCTATATGTTGCTGACCATATGTGCTGTTCTGTAACATCAGAGAACTTGTAAATGTCACAGTTTTCAGTATCATTTCCCACCAAGTCTCAGCCCGGTCTATGATCCCTCCGACTCTCACTGGAGTATTGGTGTGTAGAGGAAAATGAATGGTCCCTGGACAGCTGGACTCCCAGCATGCCACAGAAGACCTGCTGATAGTCCAGACTAATCCTCCCATTCTAATTTATTAACTAATGAGAGATTATCACCCCATACGCTGGTCAGAGGAGTGACTGATAGGATGGCTAATAAGGAATCAGGAATATAACTGCTTTGTGTCTCACTGCAATACAACAATTTTTACCATTACATATGACTTTGTTAGAAAAGGTGAAAAAAGTTGCAAAGACAAAATAAAGTTGAAGTACACAGACTAGCAGGAGGTGGGGAAAAAAAGGTTGACGTGCAGTAAAAAGTAGAGTTCTGCTTTAACCCCTTTGCCGCCAGAGCCATTTTTGCATTTTTATTTCTGCACAATTAAAAAAAAAAATTGGCCTGGAGATTACTTAAAACCCCAAAAAGACTGCTGTCAATCAAATCTGGTGATATGGAAGCGGGGGGCGCTGAGTCAATTTTTTGTGTGAATGGGTACAGCAGCAGGACTCGGGAGCCGCTTTCCCTGGGGCACCCGATGAAGAGTAGGGGCCTGGAGTGTTTGGTGGGGGACCCAAGAAGAAAAGGATCAGGGCTGCTCTATGCAAAAACTATTGCACAGAGCAGGTAAGTATAGGCATGTTTGTTATTTTTTTTTTTTTTAGAACACAACAAAGCTTTAGTATCACTTTAACTGTATTTTTTATCAAATACGGGGCCAAAGAACCCTTACGTGATAGCATTTTGCATAGACAGGTTCTTTTTAATGAGACATCAGGGGTCTATTAGACTCCTGATTGTCTAACCTGCCTTCCACTGAACCTAATGGAGCACAACTCGTGCCTAATTAGCTTCTTCCCTGGAAGCTGAAAGCTTAACCTAGAAATGACATAATTGATCATAACACTTCTAGCTTGGGTAGATCAGTGACACTGACCATAAGGGTCCTGAGACTGCAGGTGAGACAGAAGAGCCTGGCAAACATGACGGGAGGAAGGTGGTTCATGGGAAGGTGGGGGGAGTGTGCAGTACAACACTTCCACCTGACAGTCAATAGTCGGCTCGTCAGATTTACATGCACTGTGTATGTAACCCCCCCCCCCCCCCCCCACAGCTGCCAATGCTTGTCATAGGCCGGTGGCAACAGATGGGTTAACCCTTTCTACAGGGGCCCCCAGTGTGTAGATGTGTGTACTATGCACAAGATGCTGAATGACCTTTATAAATGGGTCTCAAAGGGTGGGTGGTATATGTATGTACAGTGCCAGTGTAAATGCCAAGCCTGTATTTGCTTTTTCTGGTTAGACAAAGTCTCTGTTTTTAAACTGAACCAATTTTCCTTTGTTCATCAACTTCCTGCTTTGTCCATATACTGTGGGGATCGAAAGTTTGGGCACCCAGGTAAAAATTTGTATTAATGTGCATAACGAAGCCAAGGAAAGATGGAAAAATCTCCAAAAGACATCAAATTACAGATTAGACATTCTTATAATATGTCAAAAAAAGTTAGATTTTATTTCCATCATTTACACTTTCAAAATTACAGAAAACAAAAAAATGGTGTCTGCAAAAGTTTGGGCACCCTGCAGAGTTAATATCTTGTGCATTTTTTGTCATTTTGCGACAACATATTTGTTTTAAGTTCAGATACAGTTGTTTAAGATGCACTTTTTCATCAAAAACCATGTGAGCCAAATATATATACAGTACGTGGGCCAAGGCTGCCCGTCTACGGTGTCTTGTTTTCATCTAGACAATTTTGTAGGCACAGCACCAGGCCACCAATGCAAGCAATATATCAAAGTTATGAGAACACCGCTAATTAATGGTGGTGAAAGTGCGCCAGGGTGTTCCTGAGTCTACTCGTGTCTCTCAGTGGACTAAGCACATCACAGTGATTTGGGGCCAGATTCACGTAGAAGTGCGGCGGCGTAACGTATCGTAGATACGTTACACCGCCGCAAGTTTTCATCGCAAGTGCCTGATTCACAAAGCACTTGCAATGAAAACCTACGCCGGCGGCCTCCGGCATAAGCCTGCGTAATTCAAAGGGGCGTGTGCCATTTAAATTAGGCGCGCTCCCGCGCCGGACCTACTGCGCATGCTCCGTTTCGAAATTACCGCCGTGCTTTGCGCGAAGTGACGTAATTTTTTCGAACGGCGACGTGCGTAGCGTACTTCCGTATTCCCGGATGTCTTACACAAGAAATTTTTTTTTTTAATTTTCGACGCGGGAACGACGGCCATACTTTAACATGGGCTGTGTAAAGTTAGGGCAGCTAAAACGACGACTAACTTTGCGACGGGAAACTAGACTAGCAGCGACGTAGCGAACGCGAAAAACCATCGTGGATCGCCGTAAGTACTAATTTGCATACCCGACACTGGTTTACGACACAAACTCCCCCCAGCGGCGGCCGAAGTATTGCATCCTAAGATCCGACAGTGGGGTAGATTCAGGAACAATTTCCGCCGGTGTAGACTGAGATGCGCGGCGTAAATGCCAATTTGCGCCGGCGTATCTCCGCGCCGTATTCAGCAAACAATATTACGCCGTAACGTAGATTTTTTTTTTTCGTTTGGACCTTTCCACGCCGGTGCGGCGTGGGCGCCCATTTACGCTGGTCTGAACTAGCGCGGCCCTGGTTTTTCTATTTTAAATATGCAAATGAGGGAGTTGGTCCGATTCAGCAAATTACGAATTGCCGGCGCAGGCTACTCCCGGTGCGTGTAACTCTGGTTTGCAGCGGAAAGTTACCCTTTATAAAGCAGGGGTAACTTTGCACCAGACTTGCTCAAGTCAGCTGGAGAGGGCCCGGATGGCCCGGATGGGAACCCCCTTAAAGGTCCGGAGGCCACCAGGGCCCCAGATGGCAACCCCCCTTTTTTTTATAAAAATAAATTACCAAATAAAGGGGGCTTTCCATCCGGGACCTCTGGGCCCTTTAATAATAATAATAATAATGATAATAATAATAATTATATATATATTTTTTTGTCCGAAAGGCACTGGCCGTGAACTTGTTCTGCATACAGACGGCAGAACTTTTTCAGCCAACATTCACGAAACTACGTAGTTTTTCTGCTCTTTTGTCCGATGGAGTGTACAGACAGTTTGATTATACGACAAAACACGTCCATCGGAATATTCGATCCCAAAGGTGTTGAGGTCAGGACTCTGTGCAGGCCAGTCCAGTTCCTCCACCCCAAACTCACTCATTTATGTCTTTATGGTCCTTGCTTTGTGGACTGGTCCAAATCATTTGATGAAAGGGGGGATTATGGTGGGGGGTTGTTTTTCAGGGGTTGGGTTGGCCCCTTAGTTCCATTGAAGGGAACTCTTAAGGCGTCAGCATACCAAGACATTTTGGACAATTTCATGCTCCCAACTTTGTGGGAACAGTTTGGGGAGGGCCCCTTCCTGTTCCAACATGACTGCTCACCAGTGCACAAAGCAAGGTCCATAAAGACATGGATGAGCAAGTTTGGGGTGGAGGAACTTGACTGGCCTGCACAGAGTCCTTACCTCAACTCGATAGAACACCTTTGAAATGAATTAGAGCAGAGACTGCAAGCCAGGCCTTCTTGTCCATCAAAAAAATATAATTACAAATATATTAAAAAAAATATATATTTTTTTTTTTAAAAAGGGGGGTTCCTATCTGGGCCCCTGGGGACCCCCGGGCCCCTTACAGGTGTACTGCCTGTACCCCCCTGATGGCGGCCCTGGTCATAAGTCTCCATTGCTGTTATGAGGGCTGACATCTCCTGGGTGTTAAAGTTTTTTTTCCTCCTCTGCCTGTGGCGAACGGGAGTAGCCATCTCACAGCAAATGTACCTTCCCTGGGGGGGGGAATAAAACTGGATGTACATTTGCATCGGCTGGGCGTAAGTTGGGCCGGCGTATCTCTGTAAGTTGGGCCGGCATAGTTGTGAGCATGCTCAGAAGGGAACGAACGTACTGAGCATGCTCCGTTCAAGATACGCCGGGCGTAAATCACTGCTCCACGTTCAGAACATCATTTGCATAAGGTCACACCCACTTCCACTTACGCCGAGGAAATTAAGTTAGGCCGGTGCAAAGTTAGGCACAAGTGCTTTGTGAATACCCTACCTGCCTCTCCACGCTGGTCCGGCGTAGTGTAAAAAAGATGCACTACGCCGGTCCAAAGATGCGCCATTGTACATGAATCTGGCCCAGTGTAATTCAATTACACCTGTCGGATCTTAGGGCTATTTATGCGTAACTGACTCTATGAATCAGTCACATAGTTAGGAAGACCCTAAAACAGAGATACGACGGCGTATCTCTTTTGTGGATCTGGCCCTTAATTCTTGATGGTATTACACTATTGGCCATTGTGGTTAGAGTTGCACTTACGGTCCACCAAAAAAACTGACCACTAATAGGGAGGTTGGTTTGGGCGAGGAGAGGGCGTGATATGTCTTAAAACAAAACTAAACCCTCCTATTATTTTCAGCCAGGGAAGCTGCCATCTTGGCCTCTGTTTGATCTTCTACTGCCATGATGCTGTCAATTATAATAAGTTATGACACCGCCATTTAATGGTTTGACAGTTTGGTTGAGAACACAAATGTGACTGTTACTTTCTAGGCACGTGAATGGAATAGTTTTTTTAAATCGATGGGTTTAGTTCCGTTTTAAGGACATTAAAATGTGGAACTTTACCCATAACAACTTGATAAAAAATAATGTTCTTTATCAAGAGACATATATTCCACATTAATAATTATGCTACAAAAATTAGTGTGTGCTATAAAAAAGCCATTTTGAGCCCCTGAACAGCAGTAAATTATAAAGTCGAATTAAACACTCAATTTAACGGTTTAAAAAACAAAAGATACATTCCTAGAATGCCAGGATTGCTAACTGTCACATATGCTTATGTCCTCAAACAAACTGTCAAACCATCAAATGGCTGGTGTCATCATAACTGATCACATGTGCAGCACCATGGCAGTTGCAGATCGAACAGAAGCCGCTTCCTTGGCTGTACCGGATATCAGGGTTTTATTCCACTTTAAGGTTGTTAACACATCAGCCTCTACAAACTCAGCAGTACCTAAAAATGCCTAAAAATTTAGAGCAAATGAGCATGTGCAGGGCAGGGTGAGACAGTGTATTACTGAATTTTAAACAACATAGGCACTTATTTTTTATGCAAAAGAGGCCAGTCTGAAGTGATGTAGCAGGACTTCATTTTCTGACTAAAGTTCCACTTTAATACTGTATCAATGTGTTGCAGTAATGCAGTGCATTCCACGTGTCCTCACCTGTAGGCTTACCTTACGAGTTTCCAACAATCTACCAACAAGTATGCAGTACAAGGGCCTGCTTAACCACTTAAGGACCACCTAATGCCGATATACGTCGGCAGAATGGCACGGCTGGGCACAATCACGTACCTATACGTCCTCTTTAAGTGCCCAGCCATGGGTCGCTCGTGCGCGCACCCGCGACCCGGTCCGAAGCTCCGTGACGGCGGGACCCGTGGAGTCCCACAATCGGTCACAGGAGCTGAAGAACGGGGAGAGGTGAGTGTAAACACACCTTCCCCGTTCTTCACAGTGGCCGTGTCACTGATCGTCTGTTCCCTGATATAGGGAAAGACGATCAGTGACGTCACAAGTCCAGCCCCGCCCCCCTACAGTTAGCAACACACATGAGGTCACACTTAACCCCTACAGCGCCCCCTAGTGGTTAATTCATAAACTGCAATTGTCATTTTCACAGTAATCAATGCATTTTTATAGCACTTTTTGCTGTGAAAATTACAATGGTCCCAAAAATGTGTCAAAATTGTCCGATGTGTCCGCCATGTCGCAGTCATGAAAAAAATCGCTGATCGCCGCCATTAGTAGTAAAAAATATTTTTTTAATAAAAATGCCATAAAAATCTAGCCCTGAATGGTAGACGTTCTATACAGCTGCAGACTGTATCCTCATTACTGCTACTATTGATACTGTTGTTGTTACTATGTCATTTATGCACCTAAGATCACCAGTTGCTACATCGGGTTCTGCAATGTATTTTCTCTGTGTTGTTTTGCATTTCTGTTCTTTTTTGAAGAAAAACAATAAAATTAATATTTAAAAAAAAAAAAATGCCATAAAAATATCCCCTATTTTGTAAACGCTATCGTTACACGCTTATTGCTATTTTCTTTTTTACCAAAAATAGGTAGAAGAATACGTATCGGCCTAAAACTGAGGAAAAAATATGTTTTTTTATATCTTTTTTTGGGGATATTTATTATAGCAAAAAGTAGAAAATATTGCGTTATTTTCAAAAATGTCGCTCTATTTTTGTTTATAGCGCAAAAAATAAAAACCGCAGAGGTGATCAAATACCACCAAAAGAAAGCTCTATTTGTGGGGAAAAAAAGGACGCCAATTTTATTTGGGAGCCACGTTGCAGGACCGCGCAATTGTCAGTTAAAGCGACACAGTGCCGAATCGCAAAAAAGGGCCTGGTCCATTACCTGCATATTGGTTCGGGTCTTAAGTGGTTAATTGGATAAATTAGGTAGGTCCTCATATTACATAGTTTTCATAAATCTAAAGATACAGCTAACTGGAAGGCAGTACAGCTAGTGATCGCAGCTCATGATTGGACAGTGCTCTTCTCCACTGTCATCAATAGGTGACCAAATATGGCCACCCCCAAGTGAGACACGGGGTGCTGTCTGGAAGGTCACCTATGCATTAATCACATGCAAAATAAGCCTACAGGATGACATTCAGGCAGAGCTGGCCATTCAGAGCCTAGGCACTGGTCATATGACAGGCCTCTAAACCGAGCCTAGCCACTGTTTCTTCCCAGAAAGGCATATGGCCACTTGGTTTGTGTGATGCAGCTTAAGTGTGAGAATGAAGGGCGGATTTAACTAAAAGTCCTCTTTATTTCATTAATCCTCAGGATTTACCTCCGAGTTTAGAGGATCAGAATGACTTAACAAGAAAGAAAGTAGCCGCACTCTAGAACTAAAAGCCCCAGTAAGTTTTTTATTCCACCTGGTGTAAACTAGACTTACCTGAACTCGTTTTACTCACAATGAGCTGCAACTCATTTTTAGCAATAGGCTTCCTAAATGTCCTCATGGAAATCTTTTCATTGTTATCACCATAATGTAAGGACATCCAGGAAGCCTAATGCTAAAAATGTGTTGTTTTATGCAAATTGCTGTCATGCTCAACATATTATCAGGGTTATGCCCCGTACACACGGTCGGAATTTCCGACAAGAAAAGTCCGATGTGAGCTTTTGGTTGGAAATTCTGCCTTTTTGTAGGCTCCATTGGACTTTTGCTGTCTAAATTTCCGCCAACAAAAATTTCCAATCGGAAATTCTGATCGTCTGTAGGAATTCAGACGTGCAAAATTCCGACGCATGCTCTGAAACAATTCGATGCATTGAACTTCATTTTCTTGGCTCGTCGTAGTGTTGTACGTCACCGCGTTCTTGAGGGGAGAACTTTTGTGTGACTGTGTGTATGCAAGCCAAGCTTGAGCAGAATTCCGTCGGAAAAACCATCCAAGGTTTTTACAACGGAAAATCCGATCGTGTGTACGCGGAATTATTCCTAGGATTAGCAATATCTTAGATTCAAGAGGAATTTTTCAAACATGACTACTTTTGTGACTGAATCTAGAGATCTGACCCATAGATTCGATTGAAAGAGGTTACAGCAACTAAGGTCCAGATTCACAGAGAGCGGGCGCACTTTACGCCGCCGTAGCGCAAACAATGTACGCTACGCCAACGCAGCGCAGAGAGGCAAGCATGGAATTTACCAAGCCAGTGCTCCCAACGCTGTGTTCGGTTTCGAAGGCGTACGCCGGCGTAGGTGGAAGTGGGCGTCAGCCATGCAAATGAGGCGTGACCCCATGCAAATGATGGGCCGAGCGCCAGACAGATACATATCACGAACTGCGCATGCGCCGAGACGTGGACGCATCCCCCTGCGCATGCTCACAACCACGTCGGAACAACTGCCTAAACTACGCTGGATCACTGCGTACGGCGTGAACGTAACCTACGCCCAGCCAGACACGTCCAACGTAAAATACGCCGGCTTGTGTTCCCTGGTGCAGACCTTTGCATGTCTGCTGCTGGGTTACACCTCCTTCATGGGGAATAACTTTACGCCGGACGTACAACTTACGCGCACTGCGTTGGGCGCACATATGTTCGTGAATTGCTGTATTTCCCTCATTTGCATATTTGAATGGCTAATCAATGGGAGCGCCACCATGCGCCCAGCCTAAATGTGCGCCTACCCTACGCCGGCGTAGGCAAGTTACGTCGGCGGGATGAAGCCTGTTTTCAGGCGCATCTTAGTTCGTGGGTCCGGCGCACAGAACCGTTGCAGCTCAGAATTACTTTGATTCTTTTAAATCCAAGCCCAATTTACCGTAATTGTCTATTGAGCTGTTTCACTGTCTCTCGCTGCTATAAACAAGTAGGGGACAAAGCAACAAATGTATTTTATAATCAGCTGTTAAGATGACATCTGTGTTAATTATGGCAAGCACGCCAAATGAGTCTTCTACCCCGACATAAATAAATAACAATAACAATCAAAATATGATTTTTCAGCATAGGAATAGTAATGTGTTGCCATAGTAACGTTTTGTGTTTTAGAGGCTGCAGGCCTTGTGTGGGAATAGCAGAGAGTATGGTGTGTTCCACCATTAAGTGTTTAGAAATGAGCCTTAGTAGTACTGAATTTCTGGGTTACACTAACAAATTACTGTTCCCTTTGTGGTCAGCTTTTCAGTATCATTAGATCCCTACCTTTCAATTATTGATACCAATGTCAGCAGCATTAGTTTTTTAGGACAGGTTTTACATTGGTTGCTAGGATGCAGGGAGATGGGCAGCACAGTGTAATGGGTTGCTAGGACACAGGTCGCTGGGCTGCACAGCATTATTGGTTGCTAGGATGCAGGTGACCAGGCTTCACAAGATCATTGATTGCTAGGATGCAGGCAGGCTTCACAGTGTCATTGGTTGCTAGGATGCAGGCAGCCGGGACATACAACATCCCTGGTTGCTAGGATTCCAGCAGCCAAGCCACACAGCGTCATTGGTTGGTATGGTGCATGCAGCCAGGCCACAAAGCGCCATTATTTGCTAGGATGCTGGTGGCCGTGCTTCACAGGGTCATTGATTGCTGGGATGCAGGCAGGCAGGCTTCATAGTGTCACTGCTTGCTAGTATACAGGCAGCCGGGTCAGCACAGTGTAACTGGTTTCTAGGACACAGGTGGCTGGGCTGCACAGTGTTATTGGTTGCTAGGATGCAGGTGACCAGGCTTCATAAGGTCATTGATTGCTGGGATGCAGGCAGACTTCACAGTGTCATTGGTTGCTAGGATGCAAGTAGCTGGATCATACAGCATCCCTGGTTGCTAAGATTCAAGCAGCCAGGCCACACAGCAACATTGGTTGGTATGTTGGAGGCATCAAGGCCACAAAGCATCATTATTTGCCAGGATGCAGGTGGCCGGGCTTCACAGTGTCATTGGTTGCTAAGGTGCCGGCGGCTAGGCCGCACAACATTCCTGGTTGCTAGGTTTCAAGAAGCCAATTCGCACACAGTCTCACTGGTTGGTATAGTGCAGGCTTCCATGGACGATACTTTGGCAAGGGTGACGTCTTCATTGTTCCAGTGTGGTCCCGCATCAAAGCACCAAAGAGGTATGCCAAGTATATTTACTACCTTTTTATCCCCACAGGCTTTAAATAAAAAATTACGATTTTGCAAGGTGGGTGATGGGAGGGAGGGGGCACATGGGGAGGGGTTGATCGGCCCTCTATAAATAAATGGACCTTGCACTTTTTTAGTGCAACATCTACTTTAGAAATCTTTCTTGAGCTCCAGTCAGTAACTTTCCCAAGCTGAGAAGAAGTGATTAGTCTCCTGCAGGCAGGAAGAAGCATTTCCCAGCCTCCTTTTACCTAGTGATACATTGTCACTCTGCATAAAGTCACAAGGTGAGAGACTACAGTAGGGGCGGACTGACAACTCATAGGGCCCTCGGGCAATGGGAGATTATGGGGCCCCCAGGCAATAGATTATGGGGCCACACAGTACGATCTACACACACATACGGTATACATACACAGTATACACGTAAAGAACAAACACAGTATACATACACACACTGGCCCAGATTCAAGAAGCAATTGCGCCCGTGTAACCATGAGTTACACGGGCGCAATTGCTTACTTGCTCCGGTGTAACGAGTGCTCCTGATTCAGGAACCTCGTTACACCGGCTGCAGCCTAAAATCTGCGCGGCATAAGGCTCTTATGCCTCGCAGATTTTAGGCTTCATTCTTGCGGGGGCCACTCCCATTGTGTATCAGCGTGTAGTATGCAAATTGCATACTACCACTGATTCACAAGCTTGCGCGGGCCCCGTGCAAGCCAGGTACGGAGTTTCCGTACGGCAACTTTAGCGCAAGGCTGCCCTTTCTAATAGCAGGGGCAGCCAATGCTATAGCCGGCCTTTCCGCGCCGTGAAATTTGAATTTCACGGCGTTTGCGTAAGTGCGTCATTTGCCGCAATGCACGTCGGGAAAGTTTCCCGACGGAGCATGCGCTGTACGCTCGGCGCGGGAGCGCGCCTAATTTAAATGATTCCCGCCCCCGGCGGGATCATTTAACTTGCGCGCGCTTGCGCCGGGCAAATTTGCCGGCGCACCCTCACAGTTCACGGAGCTACTGCTCCGTGAATCGAGGGCAGCGCAAAATATTTGCGGGGGCGCAGGGCAAAATCGTTGCCCTGCTCCCCCGCAAATATAGCGCAAGCTATGCTGAATCTGGGCCACTGAGAAGATACTGGAGAGGCGGGGCAGCTTTAATCTTGGAATTTTTAGACCAAAAGGATGTCGGTAAGGGACATTTCAGGGACAGATGTAAAAAAACACAGATTTTCATATACTATCCCTGGTTTTACTGAGGATGGCAACTCTGATGGGGCCCTCTAGTGGCATGGGGCCCTCGGGCAGTGCCTGAGTTCCTGAATGGTCAGTCCGCCCCTGGCACACTGACACATTAAATTAGCACACTGCTCTTAACATGACAGGTCCACTTTATGAGGATTCAGGTTGCTGTTTTCCGAACAGCTGTATTCCTAACACATACAAAAAAACAACATATAACATATAAATAAGTATTGTGAAAAATAGAGAGGAACTTATAAGTTGAAGTGCTTCAGGTCCTCTTGACGTCTATGCTTCCTGCACATTGCCCCATATGTATGTATTGGTGTGCTGGAGGTTGCGTCATCCCAGGCGGTGAGAGCACCTCCCAGGAATACGGGGCACCTAATACAGACCAGGCTGCTCCCAACACACATTATCTCATCAGTGGACTTGTCCCTCAGTAAACCTTTTCCCGTGGCCTGTCAGGATGTGTGTCAGGGAATGCGTCGTGACTCGTGAATTATTCATGGCGGAGTGTCTGGAGCCACCGTCTGCTGTGTCTGTGTTCAGTCTGAGTCTTCGCTCTGCGTTCCTCTGATCTTCCTCCCAGCTTGTGTTGTCCACTTTCGTTCTATCCCACCACCCGACAACGTCACCAGCCGTACCCTTCCCGTTTTAAGGAGAAGGAGCCCTAAATTTAATTCCAGCCACACTGTAGAAATAGAACTCTAATATGCCGACCTTAATAAGAGAAAGAAAAACCCAACCACAAAAATGTCATATATTGCAAATCACCAATCCTTAGATGTGGTATCTGCATTAGCTTTCTTTATTTCAGGATTATTTTCCTTTAATTTCATCTGCCGATCCTGCCAGTAACACACGTTCTCTATAAAGCCTCATACACACGATTGGACTTCCATCTGACTTTTCCGAGGATTTTTCTCCGAAGGGTGTTGTCACTGAACTTGGTATGCATACACATGGCAGGACTTTTTCACTTTTTACTCGGTACATTGCATACTCCTGACACCCGTACTCCGTACATTGCATACTCCTGACACCCGTACTCTGTACATTACATACTCCTGACACCCGTACTCCGTACATTACATACTCCTGACACCTGCACTCTGTACATTACATACTCCTGACACCTGCACTCCGTACATTACATACTCCTGACACCTGCACTCCGTACATTACATACTCCTGACACCTGCACTCCGTACATTACATACTCCTGACACCTGCACTCCGTACATTACATACTCCTGACACCTGTACTCTGTACATTACATACTCCTGACACCTGTACTCTGTACATTACATACTTCTGACACCCGTACTCTGTACATTACATACTCCTGACACCCGTACTCCGTACATTACATACTCCTGACACCTGCACTCTGTACATTACATACTCCTGACACCTGCACTCCGTACATTACATACTCCTGACACCTGCACTCCGTACATTACATACTCCTGACACCTGCACTCCGTACATTACATACTCCTGACACCTGCACTCCGTACATTACATACTCCTGACACCTGTACTCTGTACATTACATACTCCTGACACCTGTACTCTGTACATTACATACTTCTGACACCTGTACTCTGTACATTACATACTCCTGACACCTGTACTCTGTACATTACATACTCCTGACACCTGCACTCCGTACATTACATACTCCTGACATCTGTACTCCGTACATTACATACTCCTGACATCTGTACTCTGTACATTACATACTCCTGACACCCGTACTCTGTACATTACATACTCCTGACACCTGTACTCTGTACATTACATACTCCTGACACCTGCACTCTGTACATTACATACTCCTGACACCTGTACTCTGTACATTACATACTCCTGACACCTGTACTCTGTACATTACATACTCCTGACATCTGTACTCTGTACATTACATACTCCTGACACCTGTACTCTGTACATTACATACTCTTGACACCCGTACTCTGTACATTACATACTCCTGACACCTGTACTCTGTACATTACATACTCCTGACACCTGTACTATGTACATTACATACTCCTGACACCCGTACTCTGTACATTACATACTCCTGACACCCGTACTCTGTACATTACATACTCCTGACACCCGTACTCTGTACATTACATACTCCTGACACCCGTACTCTGTACATTACATACTCTTGACACCCGTACTCCGTACATTACATACTCCTGACACCCGTACTCTGTACATTACATACTCCTGACACCTGTACTCCGTACATTACATACTCCTGACACCCGTACTCTGTACATTACATACTCCTGACACCCGTACTCTGTACATTACATACTCCTGACACCCGTACTCTGTACATTACATACTCCTGACACCTGTACTCTGTACATTACATACTCCTGACACCCGTACTCTGTACATTACATACTCCTGACACCTGTACTATGTACATTACATACTCCTGACACCTGTACTCTGTACATTACATACTCCTGACACCCGTACTCTGTACATTACATACTCCTGACACCCGTACTCTGTACATTACATACTCCTGACACCCGTACTCTGTACATTACATACTCCTGACACCTGTACTCTGTACATTACATACTCCTGACACCTGTACTCTGTACATTACATACTCCTGACACCTGTACTCTGTACATTACATACTCCTAACACCTGTACTCTGTACATTACATACTCCTGACACCCGTACTCTGTACATTACATACTCCTGACACCCGTACTCTGTACATTACATACTCCTGACACCCATACTCTGTACATTACATACTCCTGACACCCGTACTCTGTACATTACATACTCCTGACACCCGTACTCTGTACATTACATACTCCTGACACCTGTACTCTGTACATTACATACTCCTGACACCCGTACTCTGTACATTACATACTCCTGACACCTGTACTCCGTACATTACATACTCCTGACACCCGTACTCTGTACATTACATACTCCTGACACCCGTACTCTGTACATTACATACTCCTGACACCCGTACTCTGTACATTACATACTCCTGACATCTGTACTCCGTACATTACATACTCCTGACACCTGTACTCTGTACATTACATACACTTGACACCAGTACTCTGTACATTACATACTCCTGACACCTGTACTCTGTACATTACATACTCCTGACACCCGTACTCTGTACATTACATACTCCTGACATCTGTACTCTGTACATTACATACTCCTGACACCTGTACTCTGTACATTGCATACACTTGACACAAGTACTCTGTACATTACATACTCCTGACATCTGTACTCCGTACATTACATACTCCTGACACCCGTACTCTGTACATTACATACTCCTGACATCTGTACTCTGTACATTACATACTCCTGACACCCGTACTCTGTACATTACATACTCCTGACACCTGTACTCTGTACATTACATACTCCTGACACCCGTACTCTGTACATTACATACTCCTGACACCTGTACTCCGTACATTACATACTCCTGACACCTGTACTCTGTACATTACATACTCCTGACATCTGTACTCCGTACATTACATACTCCTGACACCTGTACTCTGTACATTGCATACACTTGACACCAGTACTCTGTACATTACATACTCCTGACACCTGTACTCCGTACATTACATACTCCTGACACCTGTACTCTGTACATTGCATACACTTGACACCCGTACTCTGTACATTACATACTCCTGACACCCGTACTCTGTACATTACATACTCCTGACATCTGTACTCTGTACATTACATACTCCTGACACCCGTACTCTGTACATTACATACTCCTGACACCTGTACTCTGTACATTACATACTCCTGACACCCGTACTCTGTACATTACATACTCCTGACACCCGTACTCTGTACATTACATACTCCTGACACCCGTACTCTGTACATTACATACTCCTGACACCTGTACTCTGTACATTACATACTCCTGACACCTGTACTCTGTACATTACATACTCCTGACACCTGTACTCTGTACATTACATACTCCTAACACCTGTACTCTGTACATTACATACTCCTGACACCCGTACTCTGTACATTACATACTCCTGACACCCGTACTCTGTACATTACATACTCCTGACACCCATACTCTGTACATTACATACTCCTGACACCCGTACTCTGTACATTACATACTCCTGACACCCGTACTCTGTACATTACATACTCCTGACACCTGTACTCTGTACATTACATACTCCTGACACCCGTACTCTGTACATTACATACTCCTGACACCTGTACTCCGTACATTACATACTCCTGACACCCGTACTCTGTACATTACATACTCCTGACACCCGTACTCTGTACATTACATACTCCTGACACCCGTACTCTGTACATTACATACTCCTGACATCTGTACTCCGTACATTACATACTCCTGACACCTGTACTCTGTACATTACATACACTTGACACCAGTACTCTGTACATTACATACTCCTGACACCTGTACTCTGTACATTACATACTCCTGACACCCGTACTCTGTACATTACATACTCCTGACATCTGTACTCTGTACATTACATACTCCTGACACCTGTACTCTGTACATTGCATACACTTGACACAAGTACTCTGTACATTACATACTCCTGACATCTGTACTCCGTACATTACATACTCCTGACACCCGTACTCTGTACATTACATACTCCTGACATCTGTACTCTGTACATTACATACTCCTGACACCCGTACTCTGTACATTACATACTCCTGACACCTGTACTCTGTACATTACATACTCCTGACACCCGTACTCTGTACATTACATACTCCTGACACCTGTACTCCGTACATTACATACTCCTGACACCTGTACTCTGTACATTACATACTCCTGACATCTGTACTCCGTACATTACATACTCCTGACACCTGTACTCTGTACATTGCATACACTTGACACCAGTACTCTGTACATTACATACTCCTGACACCTGTACTCCGTACATTACATACTCCTGACACCTGTACTCTGTACATTGCATACACTTGACACCCGTACTCTGTACATTACATACTCCTGACACCCGTACTCTGTACATTACATACTCCTGACATCTGTACTCTGTACATTACATACTCCTGACACCCGTACTCTGTACATTACATACTCCTGACACCTGTACTCTGTACATTACATACTCCTGACATCTGTACTCTGTACATTACATACTCCTGACACCCGTACTCTGTACATTACATACTCCTGACACCCGTACTCTGTACATTACATACTCCTGACATCTGTACTCCGTACATTACATACTCCTGACACCTGTACTCTGTACATTGCATACACTTGACACCAGTACTCTGTACATTACATACTCCTGACACCTGTACTCTGTACATTACATACTCCTGACACCTGTACTCTGTACATTACATACTCCTGACACCCGTACTCTGTACATTACATACTCCTGACATCTGTACTCTGTACATTACATACTCCTGACACCTGTACTCTGTACATTGCATACACTTGACACCAGTACTCTGTACATTACATACTCCTGACATCTGTACTCCGTACATTACATACTCCTGACACCTGTACTCTGTACATTGCATACACTTGACACCAGTACTCTGTACATTACATACTCCTGACATCTGTACTCCGTACATTACATACTCCTGACACCTGTACATTGCATACACTTGACACCAGTACTCTGTACATTACATACTCCTGACACCTGTACTCCGTACATTACATACTCCTGACACCTGTACTCTGTACATTGCATACACTTGACACCCGTACTCTGTACATTACATACTCCTGACACCCGTACTCTGTACATTACATACTCCTGACACCTGTACTCTGTACATTACATACTCCTGACACCCGTACTCTGTACATTACATACTCCTGACACCCGTACTCTGTACATTACATACTCCTGACACCCGTACTCTGTACATTACATACTCCTGACACCCGTACTCTGTACATTACATACTCCTGACACCCGTACTCTGTACACTACATACTCTGTCACAAAAAGCTAAGAATAAAGTAAACTGGGGCTTAAGAGGATTAGGTAAAATAAAATGTTGCAAGATAAATAGATAAATAGATAAAAGACCATCCAGCTCCCAGTCCAAAAAACGTCCCCCAGGGACTATGGAAAAAAATAATGGTTTCACGGATGCAGCCCTCCTCAGACTGGGTAAACTTCAGGAAACTGTGAAAATGGTGGGCGAAAACGCCTAACACATTACCACCAAAACCATTTATTAAAACCCACACAACAGTGTTATACTCACAAAAGTGGGATAAAATCAAGCTTATCAAATGCACAGCTCCACACGGTGGAAAAGCTTACGAGTTTCGGGGGACAGACCCCCTTTCTCAGAGCTAGCCCAACCAAGCAGTGAACCACCATTTGTGGTTCCCACATTGAGTATACACCCCCCCCCCCTCGCCGAGAAAATGGGTGGGGGCACCCTTAACCCCCTCACAGGTTAAACACCAGTCCCCTCAAAAAAAAAAGGAAAAAACACCTTTCAAAATGACAGCAAATATTAGTGTAAAGCCTCGTGCACACGATCTGATTGTTGGCAGGGGATTGTCTGATGACTGACTGTTGACCTAAAATCCAACCGTTAGTATGCTCCTTCAGACGATTGTCCAACTTTCGGCAAGCAAATTTTGTATGGCAGGCTAGTCCATTTTCGGCGGACAACGGTCTGTTGTCAGATTTTCATATCACCTGTACAAAAGTCCGTCACACAAAAGTCCAAAGTACAAACATGCATTCTCGGAAATTAAAGCTTACCAAACACGACATTAGCAGAAGGTGCCCAAAGGGTGGCGCTCAAGAGCTGAAATTCCACGTAGTACGTCACTACGTTCATGTTTGTTGGCTGAAAATTGTGTGCCGTTAATATGCAAGACAAAATCCAGGCACACGCCCTGAAGATAAAAATCTGACGCTCAGTTGTCCAACAATCGGATCGTGTGTACGAGGCTTAAAGCGGTGTTCCCTCAAAAAGAAACATTAATTCCCAGCAGCTACAAATACTGCAGCTGCTGGCTTTTAATAATAGGACACTTACCTGTCCTGGAGACCAGCAATGTCGGCACCAGTAGCTGATGTTTCCATCAGCTGTCGGGTGCTTTGCTGCCATTGCGAGTACGGGAACCCGGCAGTGTAGCCGTTTGGCTTCACTTTGGGAACCCTACTGCACATGCGCGAGGCCCCACTCCTCTCTACTATTGGCCAGGGGGAAGGAGGAGGAGGAGGGAGCCCCGCGGTGACGTCACAACTCCGCGGCATCGTCTGGAAGTGGGAAAAAATACATGTTAAAGACAGGTATCCAAAAGGTGCCAATTGTGGCACCAGAGGGGGGAGGAATAAGATGAGTGGAAGTTCCACTTTTGGGTGGAATCCCGCTTTAAGTCTCAATGAGTGATAAAATATATCATTCATCCGCCATAGTGTCAATGTGCCGAAAACCCTGGCAACCCACAGAGACTCACCCGCCATGTGCCTCACATGCAATCCTTGGAGACTCTGTCGCACGGTGAGTGATAAGCGGCTGGAACGCACTTTCGGTTCCAGCGGTTCCACCCTTGCGTTCCACATCTCAGAGCGCGCGTTCCAGCTGCTCATCTCTCACCGTGCGACAGGATCTCCAGCGATTGCATGCGAGTCAAATGGCGGGTGAGTCTCTGTGGGTTGCCAGGGTCTTCTGCACATTGACATATTGCCCCATTGGAAGATTTCCCCTCTATTCCCTAAATTTGGGATTTTCTTTCATTCACTTTCACTCTCAGTAATAATGTTAAAAAGAACAAATACTGAGAATGAGCCTCCCTAACGGGGGCACCGACAGCAATAAAAACTGACAGGTGTTCTAATCCCACTCCACTCAAAAACACACAAAAAGGTTTTGCCTTTAGCAATACTTTAAAGTGTACGTAAAGCCAAAACCTTTTATTCGTTTTGAATAAGGTCGGGTATGGTTAAGACAGGATTCTTTTTATTTTGATGCTGTGTCTCATTGGGGAGATTTTCCTTCACTTCCTGTCCTTGCGACAACAGAAAGAGAGTGTAAATCCCTCTCCTATCCAAGACAGTTGTGACCTGAACAAGTGTCCCAATTGAAAGATTTTTCCCTCTCCTGTTCTGGTGATGACTCTAAAATGTTGGATTTCTCATCCCTTTCTGTTCCACTGACAGTGGCCAACGTAGAGTGGGTGAATTCCCACAGCGAAAACATAGCCAGCAATAAAACCCTTCCATAATGCAATGCAAAAACATGAGCCTGGCCTGGAAAGAAGAAAGTGATCCCCCAGTGGTCCTTACCTTGGTGCCATTGTAGAAGTCGTCCATGCAGGTGGCATTCATGAAAGTCTGGTGGAAGTGGGTGCTGGTATCGATCCCTCCAGGGATCACTAGCTTTCCTGTGGCATCGATGACCTTCGCCCCTCCCGGTATCATCAGCTCCCGGCCCACCTGCTGGATGATGCCGTTCTCTATGTATACATCGGCTTCCTGCGTGCAGTCATCATTCACCACCTTCCCCCCTTTGATGAGGATACGGGCACTGGCGGTGTTGGCGGTCATGGCTCTGGAAGAGGAGAAGACATTAAATCAGAGGTCATCAGTGAACGCTCTATGGTCTTAAAAGGCAAACACAGTAAGGACCTAACAAGACATGGTCAGCTGAGGGCTTGTTGACTGCAGGAGACTTCATTGACCCAAAACAAGCATGGGCAAATCATATGCTGGGACACCCTTTAAGCACAATCTAATTTAATGATCTACTAGTTGGTGAAGCAGGGCTCAGGATGACTGCCTCATAGCATGCAGAAAGTTGCAGGGACAAGGTTTTTTTTTTTCTCTCTGAGAAGTGGTGAAGAAACTCCTCTCTTCTGGGTCACCCTTCGTCTCCGCCCCTTACCCACCTCTGAGGACCCCTCCTTGGTGCCACCCCCTACCCACCTCCATGTACCGCCCCTTTTAGAGATACCAAAAAGCATGTATAATTTTGTGCTACTAAGTAATTCGTAGTTAACTTGATAGACTCCACCCCAGCAACAATAAACCCCCAACACAACAATAGATCCCCCTCCCAGCAACAATGCCCCCCCCCCCCACCAAATGACCACCTCTGCAACAATAGACCCCCAGCAGCAAGAGATCTCCCAGCAGCCAGGGTTAGGAGTGAGTAACACAGATAGAGAAAGCCAAAGGACCTTGGGCAAGCTGCATGGAAATGCAGCCTACCTAAGAACGTCAATTCCTACAGATTAAACCCTGCCCATAAAGGCATTTATATATATATATATATAATTGTATTTTTATTTAACGTTTTAAAATTTTACAAAATAAGTCATATAAAAAGACATCACAATTGGAAACAGGATTACACGTGTAGATCAATGAACGGTGTGGGTCACATCTACAATAACTAAGACCTAAAACATTTTTAAAAGAAAATAAATGAGAGTTACACCAGGGGTCTGAGAAAGAGAGAGCCGGAAACCACCAGCCCCGATCAGTCAAGACCCGGAGAAGAACCAAACTTTGAGGAATCCCAAGCATCCCATATTCTTTTAAACTGGGTTACGGCATCTCCCACCTGAGCCGTTATATACTCCAATCTACCGTATTTATCGGCGTATAACACGCACAGGCGTATAACACGCACCCTAACATTTAAGAGGGAAGCTTCAGGAAAAAACTTTCCACAGCCCCCTGCGTATAACACGCAGGCACAGTTTACCCTTTATTTTCAGGGTAACAAAGTGAGTGTTATACGCCAATAAATACAGTACTTATTTCAGGAGCTGAACCTGGGAAGGGGGGTAGGGGATAACCAGTGTAGTGGAAAAATTCTCTTCTCTTCTCGCCGTTAATAGAATGAAGGAAACAAGTTTGTTTAAAGGTTTTCCAATGCTAGAGAAAGGGAGGCCTAAAAGGTAATGTAGCAGGTCCAAGGGGAAAGAGGGATCTAATACTTGTTGGAGCAGGGACATCACCATAGTCCAAAAAGGCACAATAACCTCATGTTGTCATTTTTATATTTGTGAGATAGCTCACTACTTGTATCAAGGCTGAGGGCTCTTGAGAGGAGTATTAGGGGGCTGTGATGATTTCAGGAAGCTATGTACAGAACCCTGCCAGCCGCTCCCACCTGCCATGATCTGTCTGCAATGTCATGAAAATGGAAAGGTTTTCTTTAAAAATGTCCTTAGCATGTTGCAGTGGCGGCTGGTGCTCAAAATTTTTGGGGGGGGCGCAAAGAAAAAAAAAATTGCAGTCTCACTGTGCCCAAACGCAGCCACTGTTACATGCCATCAAACGCAGCCACTGTTACATGCCATCAAACGCAGCCACTGTGCCATCAATTTGCACCACTGTGCCATGCCATCAAATGCAGCCACTGTGCCATCAATTTGCACCACTGTGCCATGCCATCAAATGCAGCCACTGTGCCATCAATTCGCACCACTGTGCCATGCCATTAAACGCAGTCACTGTGCCATGCCATCAAATGCAGTCACTGTGCCATCAATTCGCACCACTGTGCCATGCCATTAAACGCAGTCACTGTGCCATCCATTGTCACCACTGTGCCATGCCATTAAACGCAGCCACTGTGCCATACATTGTCACCACTGTGCCATGTCATTAAACGCAGTCACTGTGCCATCCATTGTCACCACTGTGCCATGCCATTAAATGCAGTCACTGTGCCATCTATTGTCACCAATGTGCCATGCCATTAAACGCAGCCACTGTGCCATACATTGTCACCACTGTGCCATGCCATTAAACGCAGCCACTGTGCCATCCATTGTCACCACTGTGCCATCCATTGTCACCACTGTGCCATGCCATTAAACGCAGCCACTGTGCCATCCATTGTCACCACTGTGCCATGCCATTAAACGCAGCCACTGTGCCCTTTAATGGTCGCCGCTGTGCCAATTGTCCCCACTGTGCCCTGTAAATTGCTTTCTCCCCCCCCCCCCCCCGCCCGGTACTTACCTTTACTGGTTTTAGGCATCCACGTCCCATGATGTCTTCTCCCGCCCTCGATGACTGACAGGCATCTCAGCCAATCAGGTTACCGGTAGCCAGAACCAGCCAACCTGATTGGCTGAGACACCTGTCATCTTATTCAAGGGGCGTACAGTCTGTGCGCACCGAGAATAAGCTTCCGGGACCCGAGGGCTGTATTGGGAAAGCCTATCAGAGCTGTTGGCTTTGATAGACATTTCCGTACAGCCAACCAGCTGGCGTTATTCAGATGGCCGGACATTGAGCGCTGACCATCTGAATAACAGCGGCAGCGGCGAAAATAACATAGATTCGTGCAATGCATGAATCTATGTTATTTCACTCAGTGGCGGTGAGAGCCAGAGGGGGCGGCGCTCCAGCGCCCTCTATGGACGAACCGCCACTGGCATGTTGATAAGGGGGGAGAGAGAAACCTGGGAAGACAAGATATATGCAAACTAATGTAATGCAATGCATTATTAGCATCAATTCAAACTTTAAAAAAAAACGAAAAGTGGAGGGCTTTGAACGGGTCGAATTTCAAAATAATTTTCTTTAGAAAATCTTATCTAAGAATTTCCATTCGTATTTTACACCATTAGTTGGCTGCAGCAAAATTTTTGCGCGCCCATTGAATTTTAATAATCGCACACAAATTTTTTGAAAGACAAACAATTTTCTAATCAAAGATGGATGAATCGTGTGAGAAATGTAATTGCAAAAGAAATGCGCATGTGCAAGAGAAGAAAATTCCCGGAAAGAAAAGAAGATTCCCAGACACAAAAATTATTTTCTGTAGCAACATGAGGTGAAATTGAAGGTTTTGCTGGTTGAATTTCAAAATCAATGGTGGCACCATCGGATCACAAAACGCAAAAAATTCTGATTTTCAAAAGGAAATTCTTTGGAAATTCGACCATGTATGGCCTGCATTAGAGAAGAACTGACACTCCTTAGACATGATATATAGAGATAAAAGGATACTAGAGGGGAAAAAATTGACTCTGGCCCCGGGAACAAGATGTTAGTTTACTGTTATAAAGGTCCATTGACAATAATGAGAAATTTGATGATATTGAAACCAGACTGCGCCGTAAAAGTATCAGAATTATTGGTCTTCTGGAGCAATTGGTGGGAAATACACTGAAAAAATTTACGAAGATTACAGAGACAAACTGGGATTATTCTTAACCAATCATCCGGAGAGCTGAACGGTTCTATTTTATAATGCCAATCAGCGGAATAAAATGTATATGGAATTGTTGGCACTGGGTGATTTTGCTCTCCAAATGCCCAATAACGGAGAAATAGAAAATTTGGACAGTTAAAACTGCTGAATCTTTTATTCAGTAAGCTGCAGTACCATTGGTGCAATGCATAGATGCGGCACAAACACTTATTACAGATAAAACTTCAAATAAACATTCAACAAGCGTTCATAACAGGGCAGGTGGTGATGCCAAGCAGTAAGAGGAGATTTGAAAGAACTAAAACAGAACCACTGCCGCTCATCAAAAGACTCAATTGAAGAGGACCTGTTGTAACAAATGTGAATGTGGACTAAAGCCAAAAATTCATTTTGCACACAGGCTTCTAACATCAGCTTTCTGGTACACTTCCAATTCTTTTCTTTCTTTAATCTGAAAGAAAATTGTCGCATAGCATAGGTCACCTTTTGTTAGCTTGTCCCTGGGGACCTTAGCATTTCATTATCTTTCCTGTTTAAATAATATGCATGCAATAGTTGTTTTTTTCTCCCTGCTGGTGTTTTGCATTTTTACATTTAAGGCAAGCAGGTGAAAGATCCAAATTCCATTCATATTTATTTTTTAATCCTACTGTAACCTGTCTTTTTGCCTTTTAGTTTTGTGCAGTAAACAGTTACAAAGGATCGAAAATAGAATGAATAAATGCAATGTAAGCACTTCTTCCACCAGAATACACAGATCAGTGCTGTAGCCATTGGCTGCAAGCGCTGATCGAATGCTGGGAAGAGTGCATGGAGGAAGAGGAGAGCCGCGGGATAGCACGATGTTACAGCTTACATTATAATTGTCTCCGCTCTGCTCGACACAGCCCTGCCTCCTTCTGACCCGTGCCTGTGATAGATAGAATGCATCCCAGCATTGGACCGGCGTTCTGTCTCTCACAGGTGCAGGTCAGGTGTAGGCGGGGATGTGTCGAGCAGAGAGGAGACAATTATAATGTAAGCTGTTACAGCGTTCTATCCCGCGGCTCTCCTCTTCCCCCCAGGGAGAACGGCTCCCAATAAACCCCCCGCCGGTGGTGCTCACTCCCCCTCTTCCAGGCAGCCCAGCTCACAAGCCCTCATTTTCCACTCGCAAAATGTGAGTAGGCGAGTGGAAAATTTAAGGGCTGGTGTAAACGTTTCAAAGATGACCGTACGTTCCTCAGTGACCATCCCAGCCATAGTGGTTCCCAGCCCACAGCAATCATTCATGTGAACATTCAGCATGTAGAACGCCTGATCCTGGATAATTGCCGCATAACCTGTCGTGAAATTGCACAAGAGGCAAATCTTTCTGTGGGAACGGTGAACACAATCATTCACGAACATTTGCATTTTTGAAAAGTTAGCGCACACTGGGTACCATGACAGCTTTCCTCTTTTGACCAGCACAGAAGACTTGAAGTCTGCACTGCATTGAAGGTGTGTTTTTTTTTTTTTTTTTTTTTTTTAAATTTTTTATTTATCATCAAAAAAGCCGATCCACGTGTGGACCAAGACCAAACAAACATAACATTCGGGGATAACATTACCCTTCATCAGACAGAAAACAGCAAGATTGTACAGTCACATATACAGGCAAAAAGAAAAACAAACTTCATCTTACTAGTCTGAGACCGAAATCTCTCTTTAAGTCTTCCAATCCCGTGAACCAGGTCCCCACGGGGCGGCTTCCCGACCCGTTTTCCGTTTTCTAGTGAAGCAGGGGAGAAAAAAGGATAGAAGAAAGAATAGATAGAGGATAGGTAAAGTTAAGGTAAGAGTTGGGGAGGGGGGGGGGGGGGGGGCTGCACGAGCATGGCCAACCCCAAAGGCGCCCCTGAGGGCGTAGTGAAGTGTTTAGTTCTCGTTTTGTTTCCTGGTGGATCATGTCATCCCGGGTACTGGGGTACTCCCCACTACTGGTCGAGTCGCCTGGTGGTCGTCCGTTTCTCTGAGTCTCTGTCCCTCCTCTGAGAATCTAAAAATGTTGTACAGTTGCCATGTGTCTGAGTATGCTTCCCTTCGCTGTTGGCTGGAAAGGACTAGATCTTCCATACGGCTGATCTCATCCACCTTGTTTAACCACATAGCCACATTTGGCGGGCGAGAGGACTTCCAGAGGAGAGGCACGCAGGCCTTGGCAGCGTCCAAAAGGTGGCGCACCACCGACTTTTTATATACTCTAGGTGATAAGTCGTTAGCATGTAGGAGGAAGTATGCCGGGTCATCTGGGACTACATTGAAGGTGTGTTTTGACGGGGAAGGCCAGGATTCTTTGGAGTGCATCATTTTTATGTGAGGAATCCTGGGCACATAATTTTACTCCAGAATCAAAACGAGCATCAAAGCAGTGGAAGCACGTGGACTCACCACCACTCAAAACAATTGTGAACAATTGTGTCTGCGGGTAAAGTGATGACAAGCAGAGGCGTCCCTGGGGGGGGCCAGATGCTGTACCCCACCATGTGCCCCCCCCCCAAAAAAAAAAAAATTTGCAATTTTTGTATTTTGCTCCCCGAGAGGGAGAGCGATCCCAGTCAGCTCTGCGGGGGATTCCTCCCTCCCCCTCCCTCTGCTCGCCGACACTGCATAATGCGAGCGCCCACACAACCAGATATTCTAGCCTGGACCGTGTTTAAGTGTGTGCACTGCAGACTGCAGTCCACTGTAATCACTGAACTACATTATCTCCATCCCTTCTCCCCCCCCCCATTTGTCTCCCTCCCCTCTCCTGTTCTTTCAAAACATTCACAATTTACTCTCACTTTCACTTAGACAGGTAATATATGGTGGAAATTTCTTTCCTGCATCCACAGATTGCAGGAAAGAAACTTGCATGATTCCCCCATCAACAAACAGTGCTGACGGGAATATCCCTCCTGCCCAGCAATTATATTCTCCCGACAAACAGTGATTATCACTAGTGACTATACAGCAACCACTAGTGATAATTATAAGAGAATCTGCTCATTAATGGTTCAAATCTCAGCCAGTTTCTGCTGAACCAGCTGAGATTTAAACTGTCTATGGCTGGCCTTAGCTCTTAGGCAGCCCATACATTGATTAGCACTGTGGAGTGTCGGCTTCCTGGCGGATCGGGCATGTGGGATTTCGAACACACCCGAGCCCATCTCTATTGGTTGTAGACAGTTGAGCTCCCTGCAGGTTGCTTAGCAGCAGTGGACCCTTCTCTGACATGCTGATCGGGATGCAATCCAGGTGATGCTCCTAGTCAAATCCTAGTCATAAATATCAGAGATCTTATTGATCAAAGCCCACACTTTACAGGCATAGAGCCCACATGGCTGCTGATCATACGGTTGATTATATTTATGTGGTTGTACTCTTGATGCTAATAAATACTGTGTTTATTAGATCTGACTGGGAGCATCACCTGGATCACATGCCGATCAGCATGTCAATAGAGAAGGTTATACAGCATTACTGCTGCTAGGTGAACAGCTGGGGGCTCAGCTCTCTATAACCAATAGTGCCAGCCTTCCCCTGCATGCACCCATAATGTCACCAGCACTAGGTCCTAATAGACTGCCGCCGCTGCCAAGGAGACAGATGCCAGACCAGCTCTGTAAATAGCAGGGACAGGACAGCTGGGGATCCCCCACTGTGGCAGAACACCAGGGCCCGGTGGCAAGACAACCTTTGCAACCCTGATAGTTCTCCCACTGCTTTGTACCCTTATATTTTTTTGGTGTGCTGGTGACATATATCTTGTTTTCTGCCACCCTGGGGGGCCCCAGTATAGTAGGAAGGGAGCTCACTGCAGAACATGTGAAAGGGCCCATAGTGGGATCGTAGTAAAGGGCCCCAGGATATATATAGATATATAATATATAATTGCATTTTATAGTTGGCCCCCCTACTTTTGTCCCTGTCCCCCCAGGTGCCCCCCCTAAATATGAAAGCTGGAGACGCCACTGATGACAAGTGTTTTCTGAGACAAACATGGCATTATTTATGTGGATTTTCTACCCCGTGGTGCCACTATCAACAGTGAATTTTACTGTCGTGTTTTAAGTGATGTGTACAAATTCAACTTAAAGGGGTTGTAAGGGTAAAAAAAAAAAACCTAAATGGCTTTCTTTACCTTAGTGCAGTCCTCCTTCACTTACCTCATCCTTCCATTTTGCTTTTAAATGTCCTTATTTCTTCTGAGAAATCCTCACTTCCTGTTCTTCTGTCTGTAACTACACACTGTAATGCAAGGCTTTCTCCCTGGTGCGGAGAAAGCCTCTTGAGGGGGGTGAACAGGAGTGTCAGGACACACTCTACTTTGCAGATAGAGAAAGTAGCTGTGTGTTAGTTGGCGTCCTGACACTCCTGCTCGCCCCCTCCCGACTCAAGAGGCTTTCTCCACACCAGGGAGAAAGCCTTGCATTACTGTGTGGAGTTACAGACAGAAGAACAGGAAGAGAGGATTTCTCAGAAGAAATAAGGACATTTAAAAGCAAAATGGAAGGATGAGGAAAGTGAAGGAGAACTGCACTAAGGTAAAGGAAGATATTTAGGATTTTTTTTTTTACCTTTACAACCCCTTTAAGAACAAACCTTCAGAACCTTGTTTGTAACTTGGGGACTGCCTGTACAGGTTTACATTATATCAAATGATGACTTGTAGAATACACCATAATCGTCTTTTGAATCATGACACAGCAGCTCCTCTACACCAAGATGACACAGATAACAAGGCCCTGGAGTGGGGGTTATCAATTGGTATTTCCCACATCTCGCCCTCCTCCGACCCCTACTTTCGCTGTGAGGTGTTTAATAATACATGCCGGAGCTCATCCACAATTATGTTTTATTTAGCTCGTTCACCGAAGCGTGAAAGTAGATCAGATCCCCGTCCACTCATGGCTGACGCCTGACGGTCATCAGGACTTTGAAGTGGGAGAACATCAGGTGCAAGGCCTAGGTCCGCTACAGTATAATGGGGGCATTAGAGCTTTGTTTAAGATCGGAATAAACATTTATTATGTACATTATGTTTATTAATGCCAGACTAAATTTGAATCAAGCACAAGGTGAGAGCTTAGCACTAAAAAGGAGAGCCTTCAAAAGTTTCTTCATTTACATTTTGTGATCGTATCCAACTTGCATCAAGAGGAACTTCAATCTGCTCACATAATTTGTAATAAAATCATCTTTGCCATTTTGAAGCTTCCCTCCAACCACTTTGCATATTATTTTATATACAGTATCTCACAAAAGTGAGTACACCCCTCACAATTTTGTAAATATTTTATTCTATCTTTTCATGTGACAACACTGAAGAAATGACACTTTGCTACAATGTAAAGTAGTGAGTGTACAGCTTGTATAACATTGTACATTTGCTGTCCCCTCAAAATAACTCAACACACAGCCATTAATGTCTAAACCGCTGGCAACAAAAGTGAGTACACCCCTAAGTGAAAATGTCCAAATTGGGCCCAAAGTGTCAATATTTTGTGTGGCCACCATTATTTTCCAGCACTGCCTTAACCCTCTTGGGCATGGAGTTCACCAGAGCTTCACAGGTTGCCACTGGAGTCCTCTTCCCCTCCTCCATGATGACATCATGGAGCTGGTGGATGTTAGAGACCTTGCGCTCCTCCACCTTCCATTTGAGGATGTCCCACAGATGATCAATGGGGTTTAGGTCTGGAGACATGCTTGGCCAGTCCATCACCTTTACCCTCTGCATCTTTAGCAAGGCAGTGGTCTTCTTGGAGGTGTGTTTGGGGTCGTTATCATGTTGGAATACTGCCCTGCGACCCAGTCTCTGAAGGGAGGGGATCATGCTCTGCTTCAGTATGTCACAGTACATGTTGACATTCATGGTCCCATCAATGAACTCTACCTCCCCAGTGCCGGCAGCACTCATGCAGCCCCAGACCATGACACTCCCACCTCCATGCTTGACTGTAGGCAAGGCACACTTGTCTTTGTACTCCTCACCTGGTTGCCGCCACACACGCCTGACACAATCTGAACCAAATACGTTTATCTTGATCTCATCAGAACACAGGACATGGTTCCAGTAATCCATGTCCTTAGTCTGCTTGTCTTCAGCAAACTGTTTGCGGGCTTTCTTGTGCATCTTCTTTAGAAGAGGCTTCTTTCTGGGATGCAGCCATGCAGATTTGATGCAGTGTGCCGCGTATGGTCTGAGCACTGACAGGCTGACCCCCCACCCCTTCAACCTCTGTAGAAATGCCGGCAGCACTCATACTTCTATTTCCCAAAGACAACCTCTGGATATGATGTTGAGCACGTGCACTCAACTTCTTTGGTTGACCATGGCGAGGCCTGTTCTGAGTGAAACCTGCCCTGATAACCGCTTGCCGACCGCCCACCGCCGTTTTACGGCAGCAGGTCAGCTCGGCTGCGTAAAATCACGTAATATAACGTGATTTCGCTTTGCGACCACTAGGGGCGCGCGCCCCCTGCTCGCCCCTTGTGCTGATGCGATTGCCTGGTGGGCGCGATCACCGGCAGGCACCCACGATCGCTCGTGACAGAAACACACAGCTCCCGGTTCTTTCAGGGGAGAAATGACTGATCGTATGTTCATACAATGTATGAACAGCGATCTGTCATTTCCCCTAGTCCGTTCCACCACCCCTTTAGTTAGAACACACTTTAGGGAACATAATTAACCCCTTGATCGCCCCCTTGAGTCAACTCTTCCCTGTCAGTGAAATTTTTACAGCAATCAATGCATTTTTATAGCACTGATCGCTATAAAAATGCCAATGGTCCCAAAAATGTGTCAAAAGTGTCCAATATGTCCGCCATAAGGTCGCAGTACCAATAAAAATCGCAGATCGCTGCCATTACTAGTAAAAATAAATATTAATAAAAATGCCATAAAACTATCCTCTATTTTGTAAACGCTATAACTTTTGCGCAAACCAATCAATAAACGCTTATTGCGATTTTTTTATGAAAAATATGTAGAAGAATACGTATAGGCCTAAACTGAGGAAAAAATATATTTTTTTATATATATATTTTTGGGGGATATTTATTATAGCAAAAAGCAAAAAAATATTCATTTATTTTTTCAAAATTAATGCTCTATTTTTGTTTATAGCGCAAAAAATAAAAACCGCAGAGATGATCAAATACCACCAAAAGAAAGCTCTATTTGTGGAAAAAAAAGGACGTAAATTTTGTTTGGAAGCCACGTCGCACGACCGCGCAATTGTCAGTTAAAACGACGCAGTGCCGAATCGCAAAAAGTGGCCTGGTCATTGACCAGCAAAATGGTCCGGGGCTGAAGTGGTTAAACCGCTGTATGGTCTCGGCCACCATGCTGCAGCTAAGTTTCAGGGTCTTGGCAATCTTCTTCTTGCCTCAGCCATCTTTATGTAGCGCAACAATGCTTTTTTCAGATCCTCAGAGAGTTCTTTGTGCCATGTTGAACTTCCAGTGACCAGTATGAAAGAGTGAGAGCGATAACACCAAATTTAACACGCCTGTTCCCCATTCACACCCGAGACCTTGTAACACTAACGAGTCACATGACACTGGGAGGGAAAATGGCTAATTGGGCCCGATTTGGAGATTTTCACTAAGGGGTGTACTCACTTTTGTGAGATACTGTATACTGTGATTCTGTACTTGCCAAATATGCTGCAGAAATCTCCCTCCACTGAGTCTGGCTGCAGCCATTTTAACTGTGGGCAGCTGAAGCTGCTGCCTGTTCACTTCCTGGATTTACACAGACACACATCTTTTAGGGGAGTGAGAGAGAGAGCTGTGCATGATGTCATAAGCCTAGGCTTTTTACCAGACAAGAAACAGGAAGTGGGCTGTATAAGGTTTTTCCTGGCAGAAAAAAAATGTTTTACTATCCAAAAGTTAAAACAAAAACAAGGGTAGAAAATTTCATAAACGGAAAGATGAAAAAATTACTGAAGTTCCGCTTTCAGGATATTAGTAGATCTGCTTCAACATGGCCCTGATGAAGGGGATTCCAACACACTCAGGCCTCGTACACACGACCGAGTTTCTCGGCAAAAACCAGCAAGAAACTTGCTGGAAGATATTTTTTTGCAGAGGAAACCGGTCGTGTGTACATTTTCGTTGAGGAAACTGTCGAGAAACTCGACGAGCCAAAAAGAGAGCAAGTTCTCTATTTCCTTGACGGGAATGGAGAAAATTGGCTTGTCGAGTTTCTCGACAGCCTAAGAAGGAACTTGACGAGGAAAACGATGTGTTTCGCCCGCCGAGTTTCTCGGTCGTGTGTACGAGGCTTCACAATGCATTGGATTAGATTACAACAATCAAAGCAACTTTGAATTAATAATGATTTGCCTACCTTAAGGCTGCATTCACATCTAGGCGGACGAAATCGCGGCGTTTTGTCGCCGCAAATCGCGGTAAAAATATCGGCGTTTTGTAGCGCGATTTGCGGCGACAAAACGCCGGTATTTTCCGCCTAGATGTGCCCCAAGATGACCACCTCTATGGAGATGATTCACATCTCCTAGCCGAACGCTCGAAGACGCCTGAAAAAAAGGTCCGGGACCTTTTTTCACGCGGCAGGCGACAGGCGTCCGGCGTGGAGATGTGAACCATCTCCATAGAGGGACATCTGTTTTCAGCCCTCTGGCGGCAGCGGCGTAGCGCTACAGGCGTAAAAACGCCTAGGTGTGAATGCAGTCTAAAGCCCTGTACCCACGATCAGTCCATCCAATGAGAACGGACTGAAGGACTGTTTCATCGGTTAACCGATGAAGCTGACTGATGGTCTGATGTGCCTACACACCATCAGTTAAAAAACCGATCGAGTCCAACGCGGTGACGTAAAACACAACGACGTGCTGAAAAAAACGAAGTTCAATGCTTCCAAGCATGCGTCAACTTGATTCTGAGCATGCGTGGATTTTTAACCGATGCTTTTGCATACTAACCATCGGTTTTGACCTATCGGTTAGGCATCCATCGGTTGAATTTTAGTTCTAAATTTTGGACCGAAGGATAACTGACCGATGGGGCCCACACACGGTCGGTTTGGACCAATGAAACGGTCCTTCAGTCCGTTTTCATTGATTTAGACTGATCGTGTGTACGCGGCCTAACCCTTTCATTTATATAAGGCACCAAACTTTCTAAACAAAGGGCCAGTCTACCGTCCTTCAGACTTTAGAGGGATCGGTATGTGGCCAGTGGGAGTAGAACATGTACCGGTATCAGTGAAAATGAAGTTCAATAGCCAGTGCGGCTCTTCTGCTTGATTCCGAGAATGTGTGGAATTTTGTGTACACTGTCGGAATATTTGAGAACCAGAATTTCCGACAGAAAATGTCCGATGGAGCCTACACATGGTCGGAATTTCCGACAAAAAGCTCCCATCGAACATTTGTGGGAAATTCCGACTGTTTGTACGCAGCATTAGAATGCCAAATGTGTTTTTGGATAAAGCCCACTGGAGTATTGATTTACCGACTGCTAGATCATGCATAATCAGGATTGTTAATGTGCATAGGAACCAAAGTTAAAGCGGGGGTTCACCCTAAAACTACTTTCTAGTATTACAATGTCCCGACACATTACAATACAATTATGCCTATTTATTTATTTTTTTATGCTGTACATACCTGGAAAATAACGCAAGGTCTTATTTTCAGGGTAGGTCTTATTTTTGGGGAAACAGGGTACCTCGGTACAGCTAATTCACCCGCGGCTTCCGGGTTGCGAATCCCGCAGGAGTAGGCATTCCTAACTTGCTGGTGATTGACGTGATGACCAAAAACAAGCTCCCCCCGTCGCGTAAGCTGCGTCACGATTGCCGAAAGGAACCGAACGGCGGTGCGCAGGCGCAGTATAGCGCCGACTCGCCGTTCGGCTTCTTTCGGTGTCTTCTGGGACCTTGTGTGTGTCCCAGGAGACATCATTCATTCACGTCGCGCCGCTCGGCTCACGCAGTAGGGAATCAGACGATGAAGCCGCAGGGCTTCACTTCCTCATTACCTCACCGAGGATGGCGGCGGGGCAGCCGAGACCCGAGCGTTTGCTCGGCTTCCGACATCGTGGGCTCCCTGGACAGGTACGTCCCCTTTATTAAAAGTCAGCAGCTACAGTATTAGTAGCTGCTGACTTTTAATTTTTTTGTTTTTAAACCAGACCTCTGCTTTAACTAAAAAGCCAATGGGACCATCAAGCTAATTCCACGTTAGCCTGGGAGAACAGAAGGAGCATAGCAGGTGCAGGGACCAAAGGAGGTCCCTCCAAAGTCAATGAACCTGCAGCAGAAGCAGTAACACTGCAGCATCTACTCCAATAGACTGCAATGTCCTGAGTGCAGTTGTACGACGTTATACAGACAATGGAGAAGTGTGGCGGAGCTGTGTAATGCAGTGTGAAGCCCTCAGCTGTGATTCAGGCCATGTGCTGTGAATTCTGCTTATCTTTCAGTTGTGTTATCTTATAAGCAGGCTAAAGCGCACTCATCTTCCCATCACTGAGCTGATCTGACAGACTGCGAATCACTCCAGAGAGAGAGTTATGTCAACGCAACAGCCTGCAGCATCTCACGGGAACTGCACAAACAGGAACAACTAAAACAGTCTGGTAATCCAAGAGCACCTCGGAAGGCTGCAGCTTTACAGCAAAAGAGCCATCATTTTATTAAAGCCAAAGTGAAATCATTTTATTAATGCCAAAGTGCTGTCATTTTATTAAAGCCAAAGAGTCATCATTTTATTAAAGCCAAAGTGCTGTCATTTTATTAAAGCCAAAGTGCTGTCATTTTATTACAGCCAAAGTGCTGTCATTTTATTAAAGCCAAAGTGCTGTCATTTTATTAAAGCCAAAGAGTCATAATTTTATTAAAGCCAAAGTGCTGTCATTTTATTACAGCCAAAGTGCTGTCATTTTATTAAAGCCAAAGTGCTGTCATTTTATTAAAGCCAAAGAGTCATAATTTTATTAAAGCCAAAGTGCTGTCATTTTATTACAGCCAAAGTGCTGTCATTTTATTAAAGCCAAAGTGCTGTCATTTTATTAAAGCCAAAGAGTCATAATTTTATTAAAGCCAAAGTGCTGTCATTTTATTACAGCCAAAGTGCTGTCATTTTATTACAGCCAAAGTGCTGTCATTTTATTAAAGCCAAAGTGCTGTCATTTTATTAAAGCCAAAGAGTCATAATTTTATTAAAGCCAAAGTGCTGTCATTTTATTACAGCCAAAGTGCTGTCATTTTATTACAGCCAAAGAGTCATCATTTCTATTAAAGCCAAAGTGCTGTCATTTTATTACAGCCAAAGTGCTGTCATTTTATTACAGCCAAAGAGTCATCATTTCTATTAAAGCCAAAGTGCTGTCATTTTATTAAAGCCAAAGAGTCATAATTTTATTAAAGCCAAAGTGCTGTCATTTTTTATTAAAGCCAAAGTGCTGTCATTTTATTACAGCCAAAGTGCTGTCATTTTATTACAGCCAAAGAGTCATCATTTCTATTAAAGCCAAAGTGCTGTCATTTTATTAAAGCCAAAATGCTGTCATTTTATTACAGCCAAAGTGTCGTCATTTTATTAAAGCCAAAGTGCTGTAATTTTATTAATGCCAAAGTGCTGTCATTTTATTAAAGCCACAGTGCCACCATTGTATTACTGCCAAAGTGAAATCATTTTATTAAAGCCAAGGTGCTGTCATTTTATTAACCTCCCTGGCGGTATGATTCTTTCCGAAAAAACATGCTGAAAGCGGTACCATTATTTGCAAGGAAATTTGGTGTTTTATACTGTAGGCCTGTAATTTTTAGAAATAACTCACTTAAATCTGACCAAACAAGCTTCTAATAGGCATCCCAGGTATGACATTTTTTTAAAAACAAAATTATAAATTATAATATAATAAATAATTATAAATAATTATAACAAATAATAATATAATTATAATAAAAATTATTCAATAATGTAATCAAATTAAAATCACTGAAATTTGCTCAGTTGCAGAATTGTCGCTGTCATTATTTTTTTTTTTTTTATGACAAATTTCCCCACAAATCGCTATCGCACAGTTCTGCAAGTGATTATAATTTATTATCGCTGTTTTTTAGCTGATCTAAAACTATTTTTGACATAAAGGGACACTTTTGGTTGCTATGGACAATCTACAGTTTGCAGGGAGAAAGAAACGTTTTTATTATATAAAATGACATGCATGACACAGGACAGACCACTAGGGACAAGGGGGGTGTGTTTTTTTTACATACAGTAATGTAATCTACGTCCCCGTGCGTCGTAACGTCGCAGGGAACGGAGATCGGCGTCACACGGAGGCACTATGTGAATCGAGCGAGGTCCCGCTCGCTCACACAGCGCGGTGGCATCGCTGGATCCAGGACAAGGTAAGTAAAAAGTGCCTGTGGATCTAGCGAGGCAAGCCCGAGACTGACTCGGGGTTTCCGATCGTAGCAGGAAAATCTAAACCCGAGTCAGTCTCGGGAAGACCGCCAGGCAGGTTAAAGCCAAAGTGCTGTCATTTTATTAAAGCCAAAGAGTCATAATTTTATTAATGCCAAAGTGCTTTCATTTTATTAAAGCCAAAGTGCCACCATTGTATTACAGCCAAAGTGCTGTCATTTTCCTAGAGCCAAAGGCCCAGATTCTCAAAGGGCTTACGACGGCGCAACGCAATGTACGTCGTCGTAAGTCCTAATCTGGGCCGTCGTATCTATGCAACTGATTCTTAGAATCAGTTACGCATAGATATCCATTAGATCCGACATGCGTAAGTCTCTTACGCTGTCGGATCTTAAATGCATTTTTTTTTTCGCCGCTAGGTGTCGCCTCCATCGTTTTCCCCGTCGAGTATGCAAATTCGCAAAATACGCGAATTCCCGAACGTACGCGCGGTCGATGCAGTGAAGTTACAATGTTTACGTTAGATTTGCGCCGCGTAAAGTTGCCTCTGCTATATGAGGAGCAACCAATGTAAAGTATGGCCGTCGTTCCCGCGTCGAAATTTTAAAATTTACGTTGTTTGCGTAAGTCGTCCGTGAATGGGGCTGGACGCCATTTACGTTCACGTTGAAACCAATGATGTCCTTGCGCAATGCACGTCGGGAAATTTTAGGGACATCGCATGTGCATTACGTTCGGCGCGGGAACGCGCCTAATTTAAATGCTCCACGCCCCCTACCCGGCTCATTTGAATTAGGCGGGCTTGCCCCGGGGGATTTACGCTACGCCGTCGCAACTTTACAGGCAAGTTCTTTGTGAATAAAGCACTTGCCTGTAAAACTTGCGGCGGCGTAACGTAAATGACATACGTTACGCCGCCGCCGTTTTACGCCCATCTACGAGAATCTGGGCCAAAGTGTGTCATTTTTCTAAAGCTCAAGTGCCATCATTTTATTAGAGCCTATGTGAAAGCATTTTAATACAGCCAAAGTTCCAAAATGTTATTACAGCTAAAGTGCCATCATCTTTTACAGCCAAAATAACATCATTTTCCTCGAGCCAAAGTGCCATAATTTTTTTTAGAGCTAAAGAGTGCTGTTTTTTTTTTTATACAGCCAAATTGCCATCATTTTTCTAGAGCCAAAGTGATGTTTTTTTTATTAAAGCCAAAGTGCCGTCATTTTATTAGAGACAAAGCGCCGTCAGTTTTTACTAGAGCCAAAGTGACATAATTTTCCTAGAGCTAGAGTGTCGCTATTGTCCTAGAGCCAAAGTGTCGTAATTTTTCTATACACTGAGGGCCAGATTCACATATAATTGCGGCGGCGTAACGTATCGTATATACGTTACACCGCCGCAAGTTTTCATCGCAAGTGCCTGATTCACCAAGCACTTGCGTGAAAACTTACAGCGGCGGCGTCCGGCGCAAGCCCGCCTAATTCAAATGGGGCGTGTACCATTTAAATTAGGCGCGCTCCCGCGCCGGACGTACTGCGCATGCTCCGTTTTGAAATTGCCGCCGTGCTTTACGCGAAGTGACGTCAACGGCGACGTGCGTAACGTACGTTCGTATTCCCGGACGTCTTACGCAAAATAAAAAATTTGAAATTCGACCCGGGAACGACGGCCATACTTTAACATGGCTCGACTAAAGTTGAGCCATGTTAAAGCAGCCTTAACTTTGCGACGGGAAAAAATTACTAGCGACGACATAACAAACGCGAAAACCGCCGTGGATCGCCGTAAATCCTCATTTGCATACCCGACGCTGGAATACGACGCAAACTCCACCCAGCGGCGGCCGAAGTATTGCATCCTAAGATCTGACGGTGTAAGACAATTACACCTGTCAGATCTTAGGGATATCTATGCGTAACTGATTCTATGAATCAGCCGCATAGATAGAAACAGAGATACGACGGTGTATCTGAGATACGCTGTCGTATCTCTTCTGTGAATCTGGCCCTGAGAGCCCATTCACACTGGGGCGGCACGACTTCGGGGGCGACTCGGCAAGGCGACCTGAAGACGACTTCAGAGGCGAATTGCAAAATGACTTCTGTATAGAAGTCAATGCAAGTCGCCCGCAAAGTCGTACAAGAACCTTTTTCTAAGTCGGAGCGTCATGCGTCGCTCTTATTAGAACGGTTCTATTGAACAGAGCGGGACGCGACATGTCAGGCCGCTGTCACCCCTGACGAGTCGCCCCTGTGTGAATGGGCTCTAAGGGGATTATTTACGAAAAGGTAAATCCACTTTGCACTACAAGTGCAAACTACAAGTGCAAAGTGTACTTGAAAGTGCACTTGGAAGTGCAGTCGCTGTAAATCTGAGGGGTAGATCCGAACTTAGGGGAAGCTCAACTGATTTTATCATCCAATCATGTGCAAGCTAAAATGCTGTTTTTTATTTTCCTTGCATGTCCCCCTCGGATTTACAGCGACTGAACTTCCAAGTGCACTTTCTGTTTAGAAAGGCATCCCCCTGTTCTGCCTTTGCCGACCACAATTGCGGGCCGCTTGAGAACATAAAGTTCCCAGGACCCCACGAGCACACTCACGAGGCATGCGCCCACTATGCGGAAAATTTAAAGGGACATACAGGTACGCCCATTTGCCTGCCCGTGCCATTGTGTCGAAGAAAAAGTGCGTGCGCGGTCGCTATGTGGTTAAAATGCACGTCATGTGTGTCTTGCAGAAAAGGACTGGGGAGGTACACAGGGAAAATGGCACACTGGGGTACTGACTAAGCTTGGACCACAAGGCCTCCTTGCTCTGACGTTAACTGCTGTCACCTCCACCTTGGAGCATAGGGCGACACAGGAACATCGCACACCATGCTGCACACTCAGCATTACCACCCAGAGAAGGCAGGAAAGAATCTTTCTTGTAAAATCCCTGCATACATAAAGGGCACATGTAGGGCACCGCAGACAATATACATCTCCACAGACCAGGAGACATCCCCGGCTATGTAGATATAAGACTCTCAAGAAAGCATTAGCTTTGGGCTGTGTTATAATGTGCCGTCTGTCCTTGCTGTAGCCCCCTTTAGGCTGCATTCACACCTGAGCGTAGCGTTTTTGGTAGTTTTTTCTGGCTTTTTTTTCGGCGTATTCATGCGTATTTGCGCGTTTGCATACAGCGTCGTCCAACGTTTTTGTACTTCGCCGTTTTTTATTTTAGCCAATAGGAAAAATTATCATCACTTGTTGCTATGTTTGTAGATTTTTTTTATCTTCTGCCTGGGTGAAATGTTCTATGGATTAAAGCGACAAAACGCCTGTAGAAACGCTCGTTGTCGCGCTAGACGCTTGAATCGATCATTTCCATTACTTTCTAAGGGAATACAAACGCTCAAAAACGCCCAAACCGCCCTATTTGTGCGACAAAAAAGGGTCCGGAACTTGTTTGAGCTTCAGGCGTTCGGCGTCAGGCGTTTTGGAGTGGAGATGTGAACCATCTCCATAGAGAATAATGTATTTTTTCCCCCTCCAGCGTTTTGGAGCTTCGCGCTTCAGGCGACAAAACGCTCAGGTGTGAATGGGGCCACTAACATTGCTCCAAACCTGGAGGGAAGAGTGGCAGCACGCAGATCATGGAAAGCTTTACCTAGGCTCTAGATGTAAGTTGGCATACAGCTGCTACACATAGGAAGCCTCTCAAAGACTGCCCTGTATATATCAGGGACGTGCGGTGAAGTCAGTGGCTGGTGAGGCACTGGCTAGTATCAGAGTCAGATACACACAGGTTACATACGCCGCAAACGTTAGAGCGAGAGCAATAATTCTAGCACTAGACCTCCTCTGTAACTAAAACTACGCCTATGGCGATTTTTAAGTACTGAAGTTTGGCGCCATTCCACAAGTGTGCGCATTTTTAAAGCATGACATGTTAGGTATCAATTTATTCGACATTACATCATCTTTCATAGTATACAAAAAAAAATAGGGCTCACTTTAGTGTTTTTTATTTGTTTTATTTCATTAAACAGTTTCTTTACAAAAAAAAAAAATGTGTTTGAAAAATTGCTGCGCAAATACAGTGTAATATAAAAAGTTGCAATGACCAGTATTTTATTCCCTAGGGTGTCTTATAAAACAATATATATAATGTTTGGAGGTTCTGAGTAATTGTCTAGCAAAACAATGATGATTTTTACATGTAGGAGAGAAGTGCCAGAATTGGTGGCAAGTGGTTAATTACCATAATTAAGTAATATACAAATAATTATTATGTATTGTTAATTTATAGTTATAACTTCAAACCAGTAATTTCACAGTAAATAGATAAATAATTATCTTATAACATATAGCATAATAATATATAATTTAGCTTGTACCTTTTCAGTAGCAGCAGATTCTCATTCTCCTTCTTAACTGTGTGAGAAAAACATGGGATTGTGGGTAAATCTTATACACAAAAACCCCCTTTTTTCATTATAGTTAAAGTGGAGGTTCACCCTATAAAAAAATTCTAACACTGCATCCAGCCCAGTTGTGCATATAAAATGACACTGACCTTTTTTTTTTTTTTCCCCCGTAGATAGCGTTTAGCCGTAGAATTTGACCGCCGCTTCCGGGTAGGGAATCCCGCGAGAGTGGGCGTTCCTATCGACATGCCAATTGATTGACATGCTAAACGACGGCGCACACAGCGCGTCACGACTTCCCGAAGGAAGGTCGGCTCGGCTCTATTCGGCGCCGGTGCGCAGGCACCGAATAGAGCCGAGCCGACCCGAGCTTCCTTCGGGAAGTCGTGACGCGCTGTGTGCGCCATCGTTTAGCATGGCATCGTTCCGCCCACTCCTGCGGGATTCCCTACCCGGAAGCCGCGGTGAATTCCACGGCTAAACGCTATCTACGGAAAAGAAAAAAAAAAGGTCAGTGTCATTTTATATGCACAACTGGGCTGGATGCAGTGTTAGAATTTTTTTATAGGGGGAACCTCCACTTTAAGAGGGCTGGGCTGGAAGGGAGTATTTGTCTTTTAGACACACGCCCCTACTCTGACACTGCAGTGAGAGACATGCCTCCACTGCAGTATTTTTATTGGGCAGCTTGGAACCAGTGGTACTTTACCATTGGTTGAAGACTCCAAGCAGTCCATTGAGCTCAGGGCCTCTGACAAGAAGTGAGGAGAGGCACTTTGAGCTCATCCTCTCAGTCTGCTGCAAACAGTGTGCTAGCTTGTATTTAAACTGACAGCTCTGTATTTAGCTTCTGACAGGCTGCGCAAGGAGCCCCATATCTCTGGAATTATAGATGATAGGAGCCCTATCATCTATAGTGGTAAGGTAGGAGGACTTCAGCTACCTACCCCCCAAATTTGGGGTCTCTGTGACCCCTTGTCGCCGAGCTATGGCCCTCAAAGTCGATCCTTTTTTTTTATGCTCTGCCTCCCCCTGACTGCACCTCCCTGATATATAGGTAGATTCAGAGAGATTGCCGCAACTTTGCGGCGGCGTAGCTTAGCGTGTTTAGGCTATGCCGCCGTAAGTTAGCGAGGCAAGTACTTGATTCTCAAAGTACTTGCCTGCTAAGTTACGGCGGCGTAGCCTAAAGCGGGCGGGCGTAAGGGCGCCTAATTCAAATTCGTCTGAGGGGGCGTGTTTTATGGTAATGAGGCTTGACCCGACGTGATTGATGTTCTTTTTTAACTGCGCATGCGCCGGGCGCCTACATTTCCCAGTATGCATTGCGGCTACGTCCGCCGCACGGGACGTCCGTCCGCACGTGGACGTAAACAACGTAAATCCCTATTCACAGACAACTTACGCAGACTACGTAAAATTTTCGAATTTTGACGCGGGATACTTAACATTACTATTCCATCTATTTGATGGAATAACTTTAGGCGGCCTATCTCTTACGTAAACGGCGTAAATGTACTGCGTCGGCCGGGCGTACGTTCGTGAAACGGCGTATCTACTAATTTACATATTCTACGCCGACCGCAATGGAAGCGCCACCTAGCGGCCAGCCTCAATATTGCAACCTAAGATAGGACGGCGCAAGCCGTCCTATCTTAGATATGTTTAAGCGTATCTCTGTTTGAGAATACACTTAAACATAGGTCGGCGCAGATTCTGAGTTAGGTCGGCGTATCTACTGATACGCCGGCCTAACTCTACCTAAATCTAGCTAATAGATTTTATAAATATATATATATATATATATATATACAGTTGAACCATGGATTACGAGCATAATCCGTTCCAGGAGTATGCTCGTAATCCAAAGTACTCGCATATCAAAGCAAGTTTTCCCATTGAAGTCAATGGAAACAAAAATAATTTGTTCCGCATTGACTTCAATGGGAAGCAATACCGAATACGGCCGGAGGTGGAGGGAGGGGGCGCCAGAGAGTGCCTGAAAATGGTCGAAAAGGCCAGAGGACACTTTGGCTTGTTTCCTGCGCCCCGTACCTCAGGCCAAATGAGGGACTGCAGGCCAATGTTTGGCTTTTCTCGGCTCCTGCGCCCCCGTACCTCAGGCCAAATGAGGTACTGCAGGCCTATTTTCGGCTCTGCTCGGCTTCTGCGCCCCCGTACCTCAGGCCAAATGAGGTACTGCAGGCTTATTTAGCTTGAATTCTGCTTGTCTTGCGAGTCAACACTCGCAAACCAAGTCAGAATTAAAAAAGAAAGTTGCTTGCAAATCAAACAAAACCAAGTTACTCTTAAACGGAGGTTCCACTGTGTATATATGTGTGTGTATATATATATATATATTAGGGATGCACCGAAATGGAAATTTCAGAACCGAAACGAAACCGAAAAAAAAAAAAAAATCAATCCGAAACCGATACCGAAAATTACTTTTCTCCCCCCCCCCCCCATATTTACATTTTTTTAAATGGGCACAGTGGCTGCATGTGATGGGCACAGTGGCTGTGTGTGATGGGCACAGTGGCTGCGTGTGATGGGCACAGTGGCTGCGTGTGATGGGCACAGTGGCTGCTTTTGATGGGCACAGTGGCTGCATGTGATGGGCACAGTGGCTGCGTGTGATGGGCACAGTGGCTGCATGTGATGGGCACAGTGGCTGCATGTGATGGGCACAGTGGCTGCATGTGATGGGCACAGTGGCTGCATTTGAAGGGCACAGTGGCTGCGTTTGATGGGCACAGTGGCGACGTGTGTTGGCACAGTGGCTGCGTTTGATGGGCACAGTGGCTGCGTTTGATGGGCACAGTGGCTGCGTTTGATGGGCACAGTGGCGACGTGTGTTGGCACAGTGGCTGCGTTTGATGGGCACAGTGGCGACGTGTGTTGGCACAGTGGCTGCGTTTGATGGGCACAGTGGCGACGTGTGTTGGCACAGTGGCTGCATGTGATGGCACAGTGAGGCTGCAATTAATGTTTTTTTTGGTAGTCAGAGAAGGCAAGCATGGCTCAATAACACACAAACGTTTAAAAAAAGCGTTTGTGTGTTATTGAGCCATGCTTGTCTTCTCTGACTACCAAAAAAAACATTAATTGCAGCCTTACTGTGCCACTGTGAAAAAATTGCAGATAATTTTTATTTTTACCTGCCATTTTTTCATTAAGTGCTGGTCAGTCACCTCAGTCAGTATTAACCACCCCCCCAATCCAGTGATTTCATTTGTTCTAAGTTCCTTATTTCATTTTATTTCAAGTTCTAACAGGTTATGTTTTGCTAGTGCTTACTTTTTTTTTGGAGCACACTGCTCGATTCCTCTGTGTCACAGGCAGCTCCGACACAGCGCTCCGAGTCGTCCCTCCCCTCCGGCCGTGATGTCACACGGCGCACGACGCTGGACTGTACCAAGAGACTCCCCCGTAGGGGGGAGTCAAAAAATCAGGAAATAGAGCTAGGAGGGGCTAGGAGGACTCCGGTGGAGCGCGATCGGCAGTCGGCACACAATTTGTACAGTGCCACTGCCGCTGCCCGCGCTCTGTACTTGTCTAACGGCCACAAATGCATTTGTAAAAAAAATTGCGCCCCCCTCCTAGACGAAATGGTACCGCCCACGGAGGGCGGTCATTATCGGCGATTTTAAATGTGTTTCGGCTTGTTCCTAAAATTGCTATTTTCGGCCGATATGTATCGGCCACCGATATATCGGTGCATCCCTAATATATATATACACACACACAATTTATTTTTATTTTTTTAATTTGTTCAGTTTACTTTTAAATACAGTGAAACAGACAAAGTTTAGACAATATGAATACATACTTGGACCTTTCTGCAAATGTACAAAATTGTATTTGTTCCGATTTTGAAATAAATGTAATTTCCTGACTACATATACTGTTAACAATTTGTTTGTTTGGTAAAAATCTTCCATCCTGCTTTCTTAAATTCTCTCATCACTGTGGACAAACATAAGCGTAGAATTGACCTCACTAACAATTAGAGAATTGAACAAACGTTCTTAAAACAGATTGTTTCTAATGAAATTATCCCAGCGTATAGTCAACTTAACAGTGGCGGCTGGTGCTCAAATTTTTTGGGGGGCGCAAACAAACGAAAAAAAAAAAAAACAATTGCAGCCTCACTGTGCCCATCATACGCAGCTACTCTGCCCACCATACGCAGCCACTGTGCCCATCAAACGCAGCCACTGTGCCCATCAAACGTAGCCACTGTGCCCATCAAACGCAGCCACTGTGCCCATCAAATGCAGCCACTGTGCCATCAATTGTCACCACTGTGCCATGCCATCAATTGTCACCACTGTGCCATCAATTATCGCCACTGTGCCATGCCATCAAATGCAGCCACTGTGCCATGCCATCAAACGCAGCCACTGTGCCATCATTTATTGCTACTGTGCCCATCAATTGTCACCACTGTGCCATGCCATCAAACGCAGCCACTGTGCCATCAATTGTCACCACTGTGCCCATCAGTTGTCACCACTGTGCCCAACAATTGTCACCACTGTGCCATCAATTGTTGTCATCACATGCCCATCAATTGTCACCACTGTGCCCATCAATAATCAATTGTTGTCATCACATGCCCATCAATTGTCACCACTGTGCCCATCAATAATCAATTGTAGCCACTGTGCCCATCAATAATCAATTGTAGCCAATGTGCTGTCAATTATAGCCACTGTGCCCATGAATTATAGCCACTGTGCCCTGTTAAATGCTGCCACTGTGCCCTGTAAAATGACCCCTCCACCCCCCCACCTGGCACTTACCTTTCTAGGGTCAGCCATCCTGCTTCCACCGTCCCTCGATGTCTTCTCCTGCCCTCGATGACGCTTCAGCCAATCAGGTTACCGGTAACCAGAACCAGTGAACCTGATTGGCTGATTGGCCTGTCAGTGTTATCCAGGAAACGCACCCCCTGGATAACTATTTGGAAGCCGATTACAGCCCTCAGGCACTTCCAAAGCCAACCAGCTGCCGTTATTCAGATGGCGGCGCTCACCAGGGGGCGGCACCAACAATACATAGATTCATGCAATGCTCCTGCGCCCTCTATGGACGCACCGCCACTGCAACTGAAGTGTCCCTTGTGCTTGTGGCTGCTGTCTTATTTGAAATTTCCTTTCTTTGTGACGACCCCATCCATACACTCACTGCATTATTATTCTGATACGGGGGGGGGGTGTTTACAGCCACTGGAAATCTCATAGGTGCTTGTCAAGATTGCTGACTATGCCCACCCTTTCCACCCCCTCTCCTCTATTTATAGAAGCTGTATTCAAGCTTCCATTATTGTAAAGTGCTTTTTTGGATGGAGGACAAGCAATGAATTAAAAGGTCCACCTCTTCCATACATAGAGCACCTTCTATTCATGGAAGTATCTAGATGTCCCGGGAGCCGCACATCACAACAAGACCCACTGTGTGATGGTAAATGTCAGTCTCAGCCTGGACCCTTCCAGGCCACACCCCAATGTGTTTTGTTCCGCCCCCAGAGCTTACTCAAGGGGATACCCATAAGTAAGCTCCGGGGCGGAGCAAAATGCATTCAGGGCGTGGTCTGGTGGGAATAACATTTTGTTTTAACAGGTGCATAAAATGTAGCATATAGCCACGCAATCTCCATTGACCAACAATGGAAGAAAAATAGGTTGAACTGAAGAGCTAAGTGACTTTAAAGTGGAACTTTAGCCAGAAAATAAAGTCCTGCTAGATCACTTCCTGCTGGCCCCTTATGCAGGTATAGCTATGTAAAACATTAAAGGGGTTGTAAAGGTAAAAGTTTTTTTACCTTAATGCATCCTATGCATTAAGGTAAAAAAACATCTGAAAGCACCGCCCCCCCCCCCACCCCTGTTTTACTTACCTCACCCCTCGAAAGTCCCGGGCGTATCCTCGTCATCCCGTTCGGTTCCCAGCCTGGCCGTTGATTGGCTAGGTTGAATGGATTGACAGCAGCGCAGCCATTGGCTGGCGCTGCTGTCAATCACAGCGGATGATGCGGTGCGCCGGGGGCGGGGCCGAGTGATACAGTCGGCGGCTATGGCCGCTGCTGTATCACGGTAGCGTGCTCGCAAAAGCTTTCCACCATGCAAGGGAGCTCACATGAAGGTGGAAAGCTTTTGCGAGGAGGAGCCGAGACAGCCGCCGAGGGACCCCAGAAGACATGGATTGGGGCCACTCTGTGCAAAACGAGCTGCACAGTGGAGGCAAGTATAACATGTTTGTTATTTTACCCCCCAAAAAATCTTGCCTTTAGTGTTCCTTTAAAAATAAGTGCCTACGCTGTTTAAAAAACAAGTAATACATTGTCTGAAGCTGCTCTGCACATGCTCAGTTGCTGAAATTATAGAGGCCAATCTGCTGACAACCTAAAGCAGGGATTATTAAACTACGGCCCTCCAGCTGTTGCAGAACTACACATCCCTTGAGGCATTGTAAAACTCTGACATTCACAGACATGACTAAGCATGATGGGAATTGTAGTTCCTGAACAACTGGAAGGCCGTAGTTTGAGGACCTCTGACCTAAATATTAACTGCTGTTCAGGGGCTCTTGGGTTTGGAAAAATGGCAGCTTCCAGCAAGATGAAACTGGAACAATGCTCAAGGCAATTTACAACATGCATTCATTTTGGTAGCATAATTATTAATGTGGAATATTTCTTGTAAAAGAACATTATTTTATCAAGTTGTTATGGGGAAAGTTCCACTTAAAATTTGCCACAATCATAGGACCTCAGTGCACATCAGTGCGTGGAATTCTGCTCTGCTGGATTTGCCCCCATCAACATTAAAACGGGAGTTCTCCCATAAATGTTTTTTTTAACTTCGATTCCCTTAGATTGATGCTTGTTGTGTCTAGGGGAATTGGGTGTTGTTTTAAAACCCGAGCAGTACTTACCGTTGTAGATGGCGATCTTCTCTGCCACTTCCGGGTATGGGTCTTCGGGAGCGGGCGTTCCTTCTTGATTGACAGTCTTCCGAGAGGCTTCCGACGGTCGCATCCATCGCGTCACGAGTAGCCGAAAGAAGCCGAACGTCGGTGCGGCTCTATACTGCGCCTGCGCACCGACGTTCGGCTACTTTCGGAAAATCGTGACGCGATGGATGCGACCGGCGGAAGCCTGTCAGAAGACTGTCAATCAAGAAGGAACGCCCAGTCCCGCAGCCCATACCCGGAAGTGGCGGAGAAGATCGCTCTCTAAAAAGGTAAGCACAGGTTCGATTTTAAAACAACTAGCCGATTCCCCTAGACACAACGAGCATCACTCTAAGGGGAAAAACAGCATTTTAGCAGTGAACCTCCGCTTTAAGTGCTAATACTGTGTTAGTTGAAAGCCAACAAAATGAATAAGGGAGATGTAGGAGCTCAGCTATGAGGATCAATTACATTGATTACAGTTTTCACTCTGGAGAAGAAGTACTTAGAAGGGAAGGGGATATGATTACAAAATACAGTCTGATGGATGAATCTGGGTTTTGCTGAGGTCAGCAGAATGTTACCTTAGAAACTTCATACCTATTGAAATGTTTCATGTAGGAGGGATTAGTGTGGATACAAATCAATGATTTTTCTTTTAAAAAAGCTAAAAAAATCAATGATTTTTTTTTATATTTAAATAGATTTTTATCAAATTAATTTTAATAAAATGCCTTTGGAGTAAAAATCTATCTAAAGATAGTTTTCTATTTAAGATATATTAATAATTTAGCTTATTCAGCGTGAAATGGAGCTTAGTTATGTAGCATGAGGCTGTATATTCTGCAATATTTAAAAAAAAAATATATATATATATATTTTTTTTTTTTTTGGTAAACTCATTCAATGAATCCAAGCTCTGCCAACTGAGATAACATGCACTGCATTGATGCTTTCACACAATTTCACAGTAACCATGAGATAAAACAACGTTCAGGAATATTCCTTTACCCCAATGTTTTGCAAATCAATGTACACTACATATTGTGATTGAATCAATTCTGATATTGTTGTTTTACTAACCTGATAATTTAAATTGTGATTTAAAGCGGATCTCCACTCTAAAGTGGAGTCCCGCTGATCGGAACCCTCCCCCCCTCCGGTGTCACATTTGACACCTTTCAGGGGGGAGGGGGGTGCAGATACCTGTCTACAGACAGGTATCTGCACCCACTTCCGGCCCTACGATACGGGCAAAAGACGGGTTTTTTCCTTGCTTCCCGTCCGTGCCCCGTTGTATGCTGGGAACACTCGGCTCCCAGCACACAGCGGGAGCCAATCGGCGGGCGCAGCGCGACTCGCGCATGCGCCGTAGGGAACCGGGCAGTGAAGCCGGAGCGCTTCACTTCCTGGTTCCCTCACCGTGGATGGAGGGGGGAGCAGCAGGGTGACGAGCGATCGCTCGTCCTGTGCTGCGATCGGCGCTGGACTCCAGGACAGGTAAGTGTCCTTATATTAAAAGTCAGCAGCTGCAGTATTTGTAGCTGCTGGCTTTTAATATAATTTTTTTAGTGGCACATCCGCTTTAAATCAAATCTACCCTGGGAGGTATAATGGTCTAGTCTGCTCTTCAGGGTTTTGGTTAAGCCCTTTGGTCCCAGTAAGGCCCCTTTCACACTTGCATGACTTGTCCCACGATTTGGGACTCCAAAGTAGCATGACAAGTCGTTCCCCATGATTTCCAATGACAACCATTCATATTAATACGACTTCAAAGTAGTCCCTGAACTACTTTGGTCCGATTTTGATGCCAATTACACAGGCATTCCTTGAAATCGCAGAAAAATCGTGGCCGCGAATTGCAGATAAAATTTCCCAAGTTGTGGGGACTCCTAACAGTAAAATTATTTTCGTAGCGTGGGTTGTCAGCACCCACGGCAAGACAAGTATTTTGCGCCCCCCTAACCTACGGACATTTAAGTTCCTTCCACTCATACAGTATTAAAACCCCTTATGGTACATTTTAGGATGTACCACTCTTTCTATTTGTTCTTCTTTCTTTCACCTGTATCTCTCTCTATGCTAATTTATTTTCTTGTTTTTTTTTTTTCCCCCATTCCTCTCTATAGCCCTTTTTCTTGTTCTTTCTCTTCCTTTTTCTTTGTTCCTCCCCCTCTTTTCCTCTCTCTTCCATGTATTCTATATTTTTATTCCTTACTCCTAGGTGTGTGTGGGGGAGGGGGATGGGATGAGTGGCAGTGCTGGCGGGGAGTTGGGATGAGTGGCAGAGCTGGCGGAGAGTTGGGATGAGTGGCAGTGCTGGGGGGGAGTTGGGATGAGTGGCAGTGCTGGTGGGGAGTTGGGATGAGTAGCAGTGCTGGTGGGGAGTTGGGATGAGTAGCAGTGCTGACAGGGAGTTGGGATGAGTGGCAGTGCTGGCGGGGAGTTGGGATGAGTAGCAGTGCTGGCGGGGAGTTGGAATGAGTGGCAGTGCTGGCGGGGAGATGGGATGAGTAGCAGTGCTGGCAGGGAGTTAGGATGAGTAGCAGTGCTGGCTGGGAGTTGGGATGAGTAGCAGTGCTGGCGGGGAGTTGGGATGAGTAGCAGTGCTGGCGGGGAGTTGGGATGAGTAGTCGTGCTGGCGGGGAGTTGGGATGAGTAGCAGTGCTGGCGGGGAGTTGGGATGAGTAGCAGTGCTGGCGGGGAGTTGGGATGAGTAGTCGTGCTGGCTGGGAGTTGGGATGAGTAGCAGTGCTGGCGGGGAGTTGGGATGAGTAGCAGTGCTGGCGGGGAGTTGGGATGAGTAGCTGTGCTGGCGGGGAGTTGGGATGAGTAGCAGTGCTGGCGGGGAGTTGGGATGAGTGGCAGTGCTGGCGGGGAGTTGGGATGAGTGGCAGTGCTGGCGGGGAGTTGGGATGAGTGTCAGTGCTGGCGGGCGGGGAGTTGGGATGAGTGGCAGTGCTGGCGGGGAGTTGGGATGAGTGGCAGTGCTGGCGGGGAGTTGGGATGAGTAGCCGTGCTGGCAGGGAGTTGGGATGAGTAGCAGTGCTGGCGGGGAGTTGGGATGAGTGGCAGTGCTGGCGGGGAGTTGGGATGAGTGGCAGTGCTGGCGGGCGGGGTTTTAGGTGGGATGAGTGGCAGTCCTGGCGGGGAGTTGGGATGAGTGGCAGTGCTGGCGGGGAGTTGGGATGAGTGGCAGTGCTGGCGGGGAGTTGGGATGAGTGGTAGTGCTGGGGGGAGTTGGGATGAGTAGCAGTGCTGGGGGGAGTTGGGATGAGTGGCAGTGCTGGTGGGGAGTTGGGATGAGTGGCAGTGCTGGCGGGGAGTTGGGATGAGTGGCAGTGCTGGCGGGGAGTTGGGATGAGTGGCAGTGCTGACGGGGAGTTGGGATGAGTGGCAGTGCTGGCGGGGAGTTGGGATGAGTGGTAGTGCTGGCGGGGAGTTGGGATGAGTGGTAGTGCTGGCGGGGAGTTGGGATGAGTGGCAGTGCTGGGGGGAGTTGGGATGAGTGGCAGTGCTGACGGGGAGTTGGGATGAGTGGCAGTGCTGGCGGGGAGTTGGGATGAGTGGCAGTGCTGGCGGGGAGTTGGGATGAGTGGCAGTGCTGGCGGGGAGTTGGGGTGAGTGGCAGTGCTGGCGGCGAATGTTGGGATGAGTGACAATGCTGGGGGGAGTTCTGTTCAGCCAACTTAGGTGCTCTTGATCAAGGTCATCTGCTGATCTGAGAACTGCAGTGGGGACTTTGAATGGCAAATATAATCACAGGTAGTGTTACTCACTGTGTCTCCAGCTTCACTGTATCTCCGACTTTGTGGTATCTCGTAGCAGTGACACCTATCCCGAAATCGGGAGATGGGGTCTCCTCCAGCCCCTCCCACTTCACATTCCTCACCAATCAGCTGACCTTTGGTCTCTGACCACCAGCCATGCCATGAACTGAATGGGGAAGAGGCTGAGTGGGGTGCCGCGGTCTCCAGGAACAGCCAAGCTGTGAGGCCACAGGCTCCAGGGACAGCCCTGCTGGGTGGCCATGAAAAGGCTGGGAAAGCAGTGCAGGCTTCAGGAACAACCCAGGGTTCAGTGACCCCTGGCAAATCATCATTTAACCCCCGAGGGGGTCCCGACCCCCCAGATTGAGAACCACTAATCGAATGACAAAGGATCCCAGGATGGCTTTTTATATAGCAGAGATCAACACCATCCTCTTTCTTCTTCTTCCCCCTACCACACTAGAGGGACAGGCTCAATATGCATTGGGTCTGATCACACTGGCTTGACCAAGTCTGAAGAGCGATCTTAACAGTTCATTTTTATTTTTAATCACAAAGATACGCTTATTCTTTGAATCCAGCTCGTCTGGACTGGGAAATAATTCAAAGCCAATTCTGCCGAGTGAAATGCACACCTAGAACAGTGACCTAGATACCTTTAAATAAAGGGAACACGAGGGAAGAAGAATAATGCATACACTAAATACATATATCACCTTAACAAGCCGAGTGCTCTCCTCTCGCAATGCAGACAGATCCTCCAAGCCTGTCATCAATCATGCTGTACACACCTCGCCAATATGGCTTCAGGCAAGTTCCTTAATTGGTATTTTAGGGAACCAAATGGAGCTTTATACATAAATATATATTACTCATCCTATAGTGAAAGCCCACGCTTTGCAATATCTAAAGTGTATCTTTAGCTAAAAAATAAAAATATCACATGAATACACTAGTTTATTACACGAGTGTGTGTCATGCTGCTACTTGTGACATAGCAGACCTATTTACTAGAAAATACCAAGTGAAAGTGACTTCCTGTGTAAATGCAGCCATGCCAAGCAAGGAAGCAAATCTGTGATGGCATGGTCAGTTTTCAGACCTGATCTTGCTGACTGGAGCTACAATGCACCACGCCGACGCATGGCATGCCTGTACTCCTGTAATTGGCTTTGTCGCCACACCCTCCACTCCTTGACTAACGGCAGGAAAACCTTTCTGTAATGTAACACACATAGACAGGGAATGTATTTCCCCAATGTATCTGACCTCATTAGGCAGCCCACCCTATGGCAATAAAAATACACCCCTTGCACAAGGAAGATTGATGGGAAGGGAGGCTAAAATAAGGTATATAAATTATAAATGTTTTAAAAACGTTCCTAGAGATTTAGATAAGAATTTGGATTAATATACTATGATTTTGTTCAAGTGAGTCCAACTGCAGGAAAATAAGGGCCCTTTCACACTGAAAACTTTTTCAAGCAGTTTTGCGTTTAAAAAAAAACAAGCACCCAAAAAGTTTAAGAAGAATGCTTCCCTTTAAAATCAATGAATGTGTTCATACTGGGGCAGTGCACGTCCGCCGCAATAAAAAAAATCCGATCGCAGCATCTTTGGGGAGCTAACAAATGCACCTTCCAATTAAAAGTGTCAGAGCTGGGCTTTTAGCAGCTCTCTTCTCAGTGCTTAGGCTGCTCAGCTGTCAGAAAACTACCAGCCACTCATTGTTCCCATAATGACTCACCAGGTTACCATTACCTGCCTCATTAGTCCAGCCTACAGCCAGCCCCTTTTTGCTAATAAACTGCCTTGGTCATTCTTTCGGTGCCTTCGCCGGGTCAACATATCCAGTGTGTCTCTCTCTGCTGTGTTCATGTTTGACTTTGCCTGGCTTGCATTTCTTCTGGTTCCTTATCCTGATCTTTTGGCTCCCTGATTCCGGTTCGTCTGATTACCCGTTTTGGCTTCCTAACCCTGGCTTCTGTTTTTGGCTAAGTTCCCTATTTTATTATTTTACTATTAAGCCCTGGTTCACATTGGTACGATTTGACATGCGATTTGACTTGTCAAATCGCATTTCAAATCGGCAGCATTTGCCGGCAATGGCACCATCCTAATCAGTGCGACGCAGCATCCGAGTCGTTTCTGTACTACTTTCGGGCTGCCATTTACATTGACATCTGTGCAAAAACCTGCACAGATGTCTCTGAAACTGCGGCCAAGATCAGGACTGTCAAGAGGGAGTGAAATCGTGGGAGTTCAGCTGAACTTGCACGGCTTCATTCCTGCAGCCCAGTGTGAACCTGGGCTTAAGGTGTGATTTTTAACTGCATTTTCTGTCTCTGTCTGGTTCATGGTCCCTGACAGAAAACAATGGAAAACACTGTAATACCGTGGCAAAAATTTCAAGAAAGGGGGTGGGGAGGAGCGCCCCCCCTCTTGAATCATACCAGGCAGCATGCCCTCAACATAGAGGGGGGCGAACGCGCATGCGTGGCAGTGTCATTCACGCACCCGCGCTACATGGAGAAACTGACCTGGCTACGTCATACGCCGCCCCCCGTCAGCGTATCCTGCGCCTCCAGGTTGGGGAGCTCATTTAACGGGCCTCGGCCCGTGAATGAGCACGTCACGATCTCTCTATGGATGTGTTTTCTATGCGGGGCAGAGGCTGGAGGCTGCTATCAATCTGTTAGCAGATCCCTCATAGGTACGGTTCCTGGTCCTTAGGGGCATTACCTGGCCCCTTAGCTCCCACTGCAACCATTACTGCAATCCCTATTTTACCCATAGATTCCCACCAATCTGTTTTTCACAGTTATTTGGTGTGCCATATCTACTTCCATACAAACCGTTTACCCACTGTATGTTTGTCTACCAGTGCAAGCGGATATACTCTACCTCAATCATGCCTCTGCCCACGCAGTACCATCTACCACCACATGTTTTGGTAATCCATCTTTACCTACTGGTGAGCCTAGTGTTGTTCGCATTGTCTCCCTTTTAGTTTCATCTAACAAAGGTGTCGGGCACTTCCCCTCCCCCCCTCCCTTCCTCCCCCCCTTTCTCTCCCTCCTTTCTCCCTCCATCCCCCCTTCTCCTTTCCCCCCCCCCCCCCTTACACACACCCGTCCCCCCCTCCCCTCACATTCCTCTCCCCCTTTCCCTCTTCCTTGCTTTCCTATTTCCATTCTTCCTCAACCCTGTCCTCAAGTACCCCCAATAGGCCATGTTTGCAGGTTTTCCTTTATCTTGCACAGGTGCTTTAAATCAGAGCCAGTGGCTTGGTATTATGGACACCTAGTTTATATAACAGAAATTCCCAAATCATGGCCTGTTGGGGGTACTTGAGGACAGGGTTCAGAACCACTGTCCTACTCTGTCCACCTTTAGGTGATCCCCAACAAGTCATCTCTTCAGGGGAGCCAATCCCACCACTACCTAACAACTTTCTCCATCAGATACATTTTGTATCACTTGCCCCTCGATATCAGACTCACAAGCAGGCCTCTCCTGTATTGGAGTGTATTGTAATTATAATATCTCCCTTATTTTGTAAAGGGCTGTTAGAACTGATGGCACTATACAAAGTCTGTATAAAAAAATAACAACAATAATAATATTGGATTCTGCATGTTATTTTTACTCTGCTATTAATGCGTTTCAAACATATTCATGTCAAACAACAGCTGTAGTGGCTCTGGTACAGACTGGTAATTTGAGCATTTTTGAACTAATTAATACATTAAGCCTTGGTGCTCGAAAATGAATTAATCTCCTCTTCTGTTTAATGTGTTCATTCATTAAAGACAATTGGGGGGGGGGAACCTGCTGTATTGTTATCCGTACATGTTCAAGGAATTGTCCAACTTAGGCCAGATGTCAAATGGCGGCACTCCCCACTTTCCCTTATGCCAACCGATTGCTCCCCATACACCAGGACCGGGGGGGGGGGCAGACTGTGGTCAGTGGGGATAGAAAATGCCTTGGCATTAGTGAAAGTAAATGCCTCCTCATTGGGTTTAGTGGGAGGAATAGTGTGCCATCATTGGTGTCTGTGGGAGGAATAGTGCCTCATCATTGGGTTTAGTGAGAGGAATAGTGCCCCATCATTGGGTTTAGTGAGAGGAATAGTGCCCCATCATTGGGTTTAGTGGGAGGAATAGTGTCCCGTCACTGGAATCAGTGGGAGGAATCATACCACATCATTGGTGTCTGTGGGAGGAATAGTGCCCCATAATTGGGTTTAGTGGGAGGAATAGTGCCCCATCATTGGGTTTAGTGGGAGGAATAGTGTGCCATCATTGGTGTCTGTGGGAGGAATAGTGCCCCATCATTGGGGTTAGTGAGAGGAATAGTGCCCCGTCATTGGGTTTAGTGAGAGGAATAGTGCCCCGTCATTGGGTTTAGTGGGAGGAATAGTGCCCAATCATTGGGTTTAGTGGGAGGAATAGTGTCCCATCATTGGGTTTAGTGAGAGGAATAGTGTCCCATCAATGGAATCAGTGGGAGGAAGGACAGAGTGAAGATAGAAGCCCTGTCATCTGTGATGCATACTAGCACATTATGCCCTTAACTTGCAGAGGGAAAAAATTATAACTGCATCTGCACTTACAGTTTTCTCTTAGCCCCCCTACAAAGTTCTAAAAAAAACTGTTAATCCTGCTAGAAGTGTCCGCTTAAATGTCTAAAACCATACCTCTCTTCTGGGTCATAGAAATGTACTTACATTTGGTCTCCTGTGACCCAGAATCAGCCAACATCTGGCTAAAGCCCATTCATACCTGACATCACTGAGCCACTTCAGGCTCTGAAAGGATCCCGACCATATTGACAGGATCTACCTAAATGCCTGATCGCAGCTGGCTCAGCCTCTCAGCATGCAGCTGAAAGCCAGAGCCAGCTGCTCCCACCCCCTTCCCAGCTCAGCACTCCAGTGAGTGCTGGAGGGGTAGAGCTGAGAACGGTGATTGACAGTATCTTCTATCTGCTCTGAGCGGCCTGAGAACTGAGCGATCAATGTGTAGACAGGTGCAGTTAGCCACCTTGCCACTAGGAGGCTCTGTACCAGAATAGTGGTACAGCAGATAGTGACTTTGGTTGGTGACAGTGAGTCAGCACCCATAATCTCAACTATGCTGCAGGCTTATCCGCATCTTCAGTATGCCATAATACTATGTGTGCAGTCCTCAGGTCACTGCGATACCTGAATTCTGTAGGATGCGGAAGGCATGCTCAGGCCTCAGAATCAGGATAAGCATGCTATATGCATCACATGTCCAGATTCCCAGAGACAACCATACGTTAAAGTACCTTATGGCACTTTCCATCATCCCCCAATGCCAGCTTGTAGGGACAGGTTCCTTCTAATACACATTGTCAATGGTACTGCTGTGCCGGTTATGTGCAGTAATAAGTAAGAAGCGCTTAATTCTGTTATTATAAAGAGTGATGAGCCCTGAATGCCTCAGCTGTAACCCAATGATCAGAGCTTTCCAGCAGCTTCAGGGCCACTTGTCATGTTCATTACAGAGCCTGTGAGAGCAGCTGGGACCACCGCTCATCCCTCAACAAAGAATGCAAGCCCCCCGCCCTTCACCATGCAGAGGTCCCTTGTCATTCATCATCACAGGCCCCACACCCTACACAGGGCCAGAAGCAGGTGTCATGCAGAGCAAACCAGAGCTGTGTCTGTACAATGCTGGGGAATACGCCTTGCTGTTACATGCTGGATGTCATCGGCCTCTGTAAATGTACACAGACAAGCACTGATGCTTGAAGAATATAATACCAGTCACCGGTGTCACTAAAGACATAATGCCAACATACATCCGTCCATACATAAAAATGGCATGAAAAATACAGCATATGGCACTATAATTATAATAACAGACTAAGTGCATTAGTAAATACAGTATATAGGGAGAGATTTACTAAAACCGGGGCACTCAGAATCTGGTGTAGCTGTGCTGAGTAACCAATCGGCTTCTAACTTCAACTCATCAATTAAGCTGTGACAATAAAACCTGGAAGCGGATTGATTACTATGCAGAGCTGCACCAGTTTTAGTAAATCTCCCCCATAGTGTATATAATAGGCCTCTGATATCAATAATAGTATATAATAATTCTCTGGTAGTATATTATAATCTCTGGTTTTAGTAATAGTATTCAATAAGCTTCTTGTGTCAACAATAAGCCTCAATAAGAGTATGCAAAAAGCCTCTGATAGTAATAGTACACAATACGCCTCTGATAACAATAATATTATACAATAAGCCTTTGATATCACTAATCGTATATAAAAAGCCTGTGGTATCAGTAATAATATACAACAAGCCTCTGCTATCAGTAATAATATACAATAAGCCTCTGTATCAATTATAGTAGACAATAAGCCCATGGTTTTAATCATATACAATATGCCTCTGCTATCGATAATAGTATACAATTCTCTGGTATCAATAATAGTATACAATAGGTCTCTCGAATCAATAATAGTATACAATAGGTCTCTGGTATCAATAATAGTATACAATATGTCTCTGGTATCAATAATAGTATACAATAGGTCTCTGGTATCAATAATAGTATACAATAGGTCTCTGGTATCAATAATACTATACAATAGGTCTCTGGTATCAATAATAGTATACAATAGGTCTCTGGTATCAATAATACTATACAATAGGTCTCTGGTATCAATAATAGTATACAATAGGTCTCTGGTATCAATAATAGTATACAATGGGTCTCTGGTATCAATAATAGTATACAATAGGTCTCGGGTATCAATAATAGTATACAATAGGTCTCTGGTATCAATAGGTCTGTTGTGTTCCTTGGCCTTTATGATGCTGTTCACTAAGCTTCTCTAACAAACTTCTAAAGGCTTCACAGAACAGCTGTATTTATACTGAGATTCAAGTAGTGGAACTTCCGCTTTAAAGACTCCTCACCCCCTTGCATGCCACATTTGACATGTCATTTTTTGGGGAGGGGGTGTGGGTACCTAGTTTTGACAGGTACCAGGCTCTCACTATTGCTTCGGTCACCTAGGAGACTCCAGCAGAAGTTCTCCTCTCCCCCTCCCTCCCTGCAATCTTCTGGGACACGTCACAGGTCCCAGAAGATTGCCCAGCCATTGCGACTTGCGCATGTGCAAGATGTCACAGCTGGGTGCCCACACTTGTGATGCCGGCGCCGGAGAGAATCAAGGGTCCGGGCAGCCGCATCGCTGGACCGTGGGACAGGTGAGTGTGTGTTTATTAAAAGTCGACAGGTACATTTTTTGTAGCTGCTGACTTTTAATAAACACAAAACCGAGTGGGAACTCTTTTTTAAATTACACACAGGTGGACTCCAGCAGACATTAATTAGGGGTATCAGAGTAAGGGCCCTTTCACACGGGGCAGATGCGTGAAAAGCATTTATCATTTTCCTTCCACTTCACAATTATGTGACACTTTGTGTTGGTTTACAATAAAATACATTTACATTTTTGGTTGTAAAAGTGGAAATTTCAAGGTGTATGAATACTTTTTCAAGGCACTGTATGGTTGTATACACACGTTTCTATCAGTCCGTTTGCTAAAATTCTGCTCTGTAGCTGGGCTTCTGGCATCAACAGGGCAGCAGGGCAACAGGGCCCCTTACACAGCTTTAGGCAGGGCCCTCCTGGAGCAGGGAAGGTCGGGGGGGGGGGCGCTGACGGAAAAAAGTGTAATCTCTTCTCTCCTGACCGCGAGATACTAAATACGCGGAGGGGGCCTGGGGACCATAGGGCCCCTTACAAATTTAATGCAAAAAATACATTAATAAATAAAAAAACTGGAGGGGGGCCAGCCATGCCTGTAGGGGGCCCCTTACAAGTGTAATGCAAAAAAAAAAATGGGAGGGGGGCCAGCCGCACCTGTAACGGGGAACTTGGGACCATCGGGCCCCTTACAGGTGTAATGCAACAAAAATAAATAAAAAATAAATGGGAGGGGGGCAAGCGTGGTGTAATGCCTCTACCCCCCAGGTGTAATGCCTCTACCCCCCTGATGGCGGCCCTGGGCATCAATACGGTTTGATTCCTGTGGCTGGTCAAATAGCGGGTCCCCTACTGGCAACTGTAGTTCCTCCTGCTGACCCCTAGCCAATTCAGGACACAATTGAGACATAGGGGTCAGCAGGAGGAACCACAGCAGCCAGTGGGGGGACCCGCTATTCGACCAGCCAGAGAAGTTGAATAGGATTGGTGCCGGGAGCTCAGTTACAGAGCGACTTTTTAGCTAACGGGCCAACACATAGGTTTCTGCTTCATTTTGTTGACCCAGAATCACATGAAATATCAGTTTTGTGCAGACAGACCCTTTAAGCCAGTCCAATGTAGAGATCAATACTAATACTTCTCATGTCCTTGATCTACAGGGGTCTAAATCCCACCTACCCTCTAAAGACATAATAAAGAGGCAACACAAGTTCCATAATGGGGCCTAAGGTCTATCAAACCTCTATGAATACTGTACAGTGTGCCCCCGGGAGTCATAATTACAGGAAGGCCGAATTACTCAGTGCCACTTCACAGGATATGGTGCGATCCAATAATCAATTACCTGTTTCACGGCAGAGATTAATCGTTGTGTTCTCCAAGCTATATCATCATGAGTTCATAATGAGAAAGCCATAAAACCAAATGGCACGCTCGTACTGTACACTGGGTCACTGCCAATGGATAAAGCAACGGGTGATGAGTTCATTTTGTGCCTAGAAATAATTGGAATGACAAGAATGAAACTAGCTCTTCTGGCATGCATTGAGCCATGATATTCAGGGAACACTGAGCCATAATAGTACCACCCAAGAACCAAGGCAGCTAAATACACAAGTAGAGCGCACACTTGGATGTGACAATGGCTGTCAGGTCCTGCAGTCTCTGAAACGCTGTCAGGTCCTGCAGTCTCCAGACCGCTGTCAGGTCCTGCAGTCTCCGGACCGCTGTCAGGTCCTGCAGTCTCCGGACCGCTGTCAGGTCCTGCAGTCTCCGGACCGCTGTCAGGTCCTGCAGTCTCCGGACCGATGTCAGGTCCTGCAGTCTCCGGACCGATGTCAGGTCCTGCAGTCTCCGGACCGCTGTCAGGTCCTGCAGTCTCCAGACCGCTGTGAGGTCCTGCAGTCTCCGGACTGCTGTCGGGTCCTGCAGTCTCCGGACCGCTGTCAGGTCCTGCAGTCTCCAGACCGCTGTGAGGTCCTGGAGTCTCCAGACCGCTGTGAGGTCCTGCAGTCTCCGGACCGCTGTCGGGTCCTGCAGTCTCCGGACCGCTGTCAGGTCCTGCAGTCTCCAGACCGCTGTGAGGTCCTGCAGTCTCCGGACCGCTGTCGGGTCCTGCAGTCTCCGGACCGCTGTCAGGTCCTGCAGTCTCCGGACCGCTGTCAGGTCCTGCAGTCTCCGGACCGCTGTCAGGTCCTGCAGTCTCCGGACCGCTGTGAGGTCCTGCAGTCTCCGGACCGCTGTCGGGTCCTGCAGTCTCCGGACCGCTGTGAGGTCCTGCAGTCTCCGGACCGCTGTCGGGTCCTGCAGTCTCCGGACCGCTGTCGGGTCCTGCAGTCTCCGGACCGCTGTCAGGTCCTGCAGTCTCCAGACCGCTGTGAGGTCCTGGAGTCTCCAGACCGCTGTGAGGTCCTGCAGTCTCCGGACCGCTGTCGGGTCCTGCAGTCTCCGGACCGCTGTCAGGTCCTGCAGTCTCCAGACCGCTGTGAGGTCCTGCAGTCTCCGGACCGCTGTCGGGTCCTGCAGTCTCCGGACCGCTGTCGGGTCCTGCAGTCTCCGGACCGCTGTCAGGTCCTGCAGTCTCCGGACCGCTGTCAGGTCCTGCAGTCTCCGGACCGCTGTGAGGTCCTGCAGTCTCCGGACCGCTGTCGGGTCCTGCAGTCTCCGGACCGCTGTGAGGTCCTGCAGTCTCCGGACCGCTGTGAGGTCCTGCAGTCTCCGGACCGCTGTCAGGTCCTGCAGTCTCCGGACCGCTGTCAGGTCCTGCAGTCTCCGGACCGCTGTCAGGTCCTGCAGTCTCGGGGGCCACTGCTCGGCCTCCTTGAACTTTGGGCTACTGGTGAGCATCAATGTGCTAATAACCCCACCCCGAGCCCCCCGTCTAAAAACATGTGAATTGTTTGTCAATGTGCCCCAAAAAGGCTGTGTTACCCCCCAATAAATCAGCTTCCAAGTCAAAGCCAGCCATACCCACACAATAGCTTACGCCAAGTTTTATTTGAACCTCTTTATGATTTATAATGTTTTGTTTTTGTTACAATATTTGCTTTTCAGATGCACTATTTTTTGTTTTACAAACACCCGGTAAGTATAAAAAATAAAAAAAATAATACACACATTTGCGCAGCACTATAGATTAGCTAAGGCAGAGCAACTACAAGAGCAGCTTCCTTTCACACACTCAGGGATTGATTTACAAATAGTGCACTTTGCGCCAGAGCTTAGTAAATGAGGGGAAGCTCTGCTGACTTCCGTCATCCAATCACGTGCAAGAATTTTTTTATTTTTTTTTATTTTCCTTGCATGTGATTGGTGAAACTTTACCTCATTTACTAAGCTCTGGAGCAATTGTACTTTGCAAAGTAAGGATCGGCCGATATCGTTTTTTCAGTGCCAATACGATACCGATATTCATGCCACCTCTCAAGCCTCGTACACACGACCAAGGAACTCGACGGGCGAAACACATCGTTTTCCTCGTCGAGTTCCTTGTTAGGCTGTCGAGGAACTCGACAAGGCAATTTTCTCCATTCCCGTCGAGGAAATAGACAACTTGCTCTCTTTTTGGCTCGTCGAGTTTCTCGGCAGTTTCCTCTACGAAAATGTACACACTACCGGTTTCCTTGGCAAAAAAATATCTCCCAGCAAGTTTCTTGCTGGTTTTTGCCGAGAAACTCGGTCGTGTGTACGAGGCCTCAGGCCGATAGCCTATACCAGTGATGGCGAACCTCGGCACCCCAGGTGTTTTGGAACTACATTTACCGTGATGCTCTTGCACTTTGCAATGTAGTTGAGCATCATGGGAAATGTAGTTCCAAAAAATCTGGGGTGCCAAGGTTCACCACCACTGGCCTATATTTGCCGATATTCTGTACATATATAAAAAAAATTACACTGTCCTTTTAAATTTTTGTATATCACTGTTATTGCTGTCACAACAACAGTAATAGTCAGTGACAGGTCTTCTTTAAGGAGATATCGGGGGGCTATAAGACCCCAAACCCCTCCTCTGCACTTGAAAGTATTCAAATAGTCAAGATCAGCATTTTTGAATACTTTATTTGTTAAAACTGGCGCCTTTAAGATGCCAGTAATCCGGGAAATTATGTCATGACATCGCTTCCGGGTTAGTAGATCCGAGACCCAAATGAAACATTGGCTTTGTTCAGGTCTTCGGCCAGCCGGCGGATGTGTCGGCTGGTTGCTCAGGCCTCAGGACAGAGGCAGAAGGCAGCGCTGTTTGTAATAACAGCCGAGCGACTGCTGAGCCACATTTGGTTGTAATTACAATAAAGCTGACCCTCCGCTCTAAAGAATGGTACCGGGGTGATGCTTGCAGCTGCAGACATCACTCCGCTAAAAGCCCTTTGAAGCAATATCGGTAATATCGGTCAGTTTTGTGACCGATACCGATTGTTCTTAAAAACTGAAAGTCGGCCGCATCGATAATCGGTCGATCCCTATTGCAAGGCATTGCGTGACGCATGTCTCCCAAAAGAAGCTCCCACATTTTTGGGAGCGACAAGCTTCCCGTAATGCAATTGCAGCTAATCGCAGCAGAACTGCACTGCGATTTCAGGTGTTATTCAAATGACTGGCTTCTCAAATGTGCGTTCTGTGATTTGTCATCCACACCTGGGTGTTTTGAAATCGCGGAGGTGTGAATGCAGCCTGAGATGTGCTGTAGACTGATGGAGTGGGTTCTGTGTAGAGCTGCACAATTTATCGATAAAAAATCGTGATCTCGATTCAAACCCCCCCCCCCGAGATCTCTATTGCAGAGTTTGCTGATTCTTTCATATAACAAATGGAGAGACGTATCTGCTCACTCAGCTGTCAAAAGAAAATATCTGGGCAGTCTGCCAAGTTTATAACATGAAACATTGTAACCAACGCGTCCTTCTTAGATCAAAGGGATAAACTTCTGTGTGTAAAGAATAAATCTGGGCAGTCTGCCAATGTTTTAACAACATAAACCATTGTAACTAACTTCCTTCTTAGATCAAAGGGATAACATTCTTTGTGTAAAGAAAAAATGGGCAGTCTGCCAAGTTTGTAACAACATGAAACATTGTAACTAACTTCCTTCTTAGATCAAACTTCTGTGTGTAAATGTTAAAATCAATATTTTTTGCTAGAAAATTACTTGGAACCCTCAAACATTATATATATTTTAGCAGAGACCCTAGGGCAGTGATGGCGAACCTTGGCACCCCAGATGTTTTGGAACTACATTTCCCTTGATACTCAACTACACTTCAGAGTGCATGAGCATCTAGGTTCGCCATCCCTGCCCTAGGGAATAAAATGGCAATTGCTGCAATATTTTATGTCACACTGTATTTGCCCAGCTGTCTTTCAAATGCAATTTTCTGGGGGGAAAATACACTTCAATGAATAAAAAAAAAAGATTTTTTTTTGTTTTAATGTGAAAGATGATGTTATGCCGCGAGAATCGTGATCTATCTTCCAAGCAAAAAAAACGTGATTCTCATTTTAGCCAGACTTGTGCAGCTCTAGTTCTGTGCAATGCCAATTACTGCCTGTAGGTGTTAAAAATAAAGTGGTTTTGGGTGTAGTACTCACCTCTTTTCCGGCGCTGTCTAATGCAGTAGTTTGAAATCGCAGCAAATCCACCCGTGATTTAAAACACAGAGGTGTGAATGCAGCCTTAGGTATGATACTTAATTACGAAACCATGAAACGATCAATGAGTTTGGTGCTTCTACCAAAACCATGAAATGATCAATGAGTTTGGTGCTTCTACCAAAACCATGAAACGATCAATGAGTTTGGTGCTTCTACCAAAACCATGAAACGGTCAATGAGTTTGGTGCTTCTACCAAAACCATGAAATGATCAATGAGTTGGATACTTCTACCAAAACCATGAAATGATCAATGAGTTTGGTGCTTCTACCAAAACCATGAAACGATCAATGAGTTTGGTGCTTCTACCAAAACCATGAAATGATCAATGAGTTTGGTGCTTCTACCAAAACCATGAAATGATCAATGAGTTTGGTGCTTCTACCAAAACCATGAAATGATCAATGAGTTGGATACTTCTACCAAAACCATGAAATGATCAATGAGTTTGGTGCTTCTACCAAAACCATGAAATGATCAATGAGTTGGATACTTCTACCAAAACCATGAAACGATCAATGAGTTTGGTGCTTCTACCAAACCATGAAATGATCAATGAGTTGGATACTTCTACCAAAACCATGAAATGATCAATGAGTTTGGTGCTTCTACCAAAACCATGAAATGATCAATGAGTTGGATACTTCTACCAAAACCATGAAATGATCAATGAGTTTGGTGCTTCTACCAAAACCATGAAATGATCAATGAGTTTGGTGCTTCTACCAAAACCATGAAACGATCAATGAGTTTGGTGCTTCTACCAAAACCATGAAACGATCAATGAGTTTGGTGCTTCTACCAAAACCATGAAATGATCAATGAGTTTGGTGCTTCTACCAAAACCATGAAATGATCAATGAGTTTGGTGCTTCTACCAAAACCATGAAATGATCAATGAGTTTGGTGCTTCTACCAAAACCATGAAATGATCAATGAGTTTGGTGCTTCTACCAAAACCATGAAATGATCAATGAGTTTGGTGCTACTACCAAAACCATGAAATGATCAATGAGTTTGGTGCTTCTACCAAAACCATGAAATGATCAATGAGTTTGGTGCTTCTACCAAAACCATGAAATGATCAATGAGTTTGGTGCTTCTACCAAAACCATGAAATGATCAATGAGTTGGATACTTCTACCAAAACCATGAAACGATCAATGAGTTTGGTGCTTCTACCAAAACCATGAAATGATCAATGAGTTTGGTGCTTCTACCAAAACCATGAAATGATCAATGAGTTGGATACTTCTACCAAAACCATGAAATGATCAATGAGTTTGGTGCTTCTACCAAAACCATGAAATGATCAATGAGTTTGGTGCTTCTACCAAAACCATGAAATGATCAATGAGTTTGGTGCTTCTACCAAAACCATGAAATGATCAATGAGTTTGGTGCTTCTACCAAAACCATGAAACGATCAATGAGTTTGGTGCTTCTACCAAAACCATGAAATGATCAATGAGTTTGGTGCTTCTACCAAAACCATGAAACGATCAATGAGTTTGGTGCTTCTACCAAAACCATGAAATGATCAATGAGTTTGGTGCTTCTACCAAAACCATGAAACGATCAATGAGTTTGTGTATGGAGTGTTTATAATGTGCACCCTTCCTTCAGATAAACACTACTCAGCGCATAGGAAATAGCAATAAAGATATTGGTGACCAGGGAAAATATACACAATACAAGCAGCCGCTTAAAAAAATGCTACAATATAGGAAAACAGTAAACGTGAATGAATGTAAAAGACTAAAAAGTCCAAACAGTTCAATGTGTACTGTAGCAGCGCTGCTACAGTACACATCGAACTGTTTGGACTTTTTAGTCTTTTACATTCATTCACGTTTACTGTTTTCCTATATTGATCAATGAGTTTGGTGCTTCTACCAAAACCATGAAACGATCAATGAGTTTGGTGCTTCTACCAAAACCATGAAACGATCAATGAGTTTGGTGCTTCTACCAAAACCATGAAATGATCAATGAGTTGGATACTTCTACCAAAACCATGAAATGATCAATGAGTTTGGTGCTTCTACCAAAACCATGAAACGATCAATGAGTTTGGTGCTTCTACCAAAACCATGAAATGATCAATGAGTTTGGTGCTTCTACCAAAACCATGAAATGATCAATGAGTTTGGTGCTTCTACCAAAACCATGAAATGATCAATGAGTTGGATACTTCTACCAAAACCATGAAATGATCAATGAGTTTGGTGCTTCTACCAAAACCATGAAATGATCAATGAGTTTGGTGCTTCTACCAAAACCATGAAATGATCAATGAGTTGGATACTTCTACCAAAACCATGAAACGATCAATGAGTTTGGTGCTTCTACCAAAACCATGAAATGATCAATGAGTTGGATACTTCTACCAAAACCATGAAATGATCAATGAGTTTGGTGCTTCTACCAAAACCATGAAACGATCAATGAGTTTGGTGCTTCTACCAAAACCATGAAATGATCAATGAGTTTGGTGCTTCTACCAAAACCATGAAATGATCAATGAGTTTGGTGCTTCTACCAAAACCATGAAATGATCAATGAGTTGGATACTTCTACCAAAACCATGAAATGATCAATGAGTTTGGTGCTTCTACCAAAACCATGAAATGATCAATGAGTTTGGTGCTTCTACCAAAACCATGAAATGATCAATGAGTTGGATACTTCTACCAAAACCATGAAACGATCAATGAGTTGGATACTTCTACCAAAACCATGAAATGATCAATGAGTTGGATACTTCTACCAAAACCATGAAATGATCAATGAGTTTGGTGCTTCTACCAAAACCATGAAATGATCAATGAGTTGGATACTTCTACCAAAACCATGAAACGATCAATGAGTTTGGTGCTTCTACCAAAACCATGAAATGATCAATGAGTTGGATACTTCTACCAAAACCATGAAATGATCAATGAGTTTGGTGCTTCTACCAAAACCATGAAATGATCAATGAGTTTGGTTCTCATACCGAGCCCATAAAATAATTATAGTGCTTTGTGCTCCCACAACTATTCGATTTTTGCTTCTTAAAGCTGGCTGTAAATTCTCATGCATGTGGTCAGGATATGGCTGTCCATAACTAAACACCACAATGTACAGTATGAACAAAGTCTTTGGATTTGGTGAGAACGCCCCAGAGCTGAAAGGGTTATTACAGGCAAGCACAATGTAGGCTGATATGGCAGTTCTTCAAGCAGGATATTGTATTCCCAGCATGCATTGCCCTGAATGCACACAACAATGACCAGAGACTGGGAAGCCCCCTGTGTAAGATGCTGTGTCACCAGCAGTGAGGGGGTTAATGCTCAAATGAAAACTGACATATACGGGAATAATTAAAGACAGCACAAAGAGCTCTAATGGTGGCCAACCCACCAGCCTAAAGAATTTGTGATATCAGAGCCAAGTATAAAGAAATCGTGAAAAGTACCAAAAAAAAAAAAAAGAATAAAAAAATAAAGGAAAAGCAGCAAAAATGTATTAAAAAAGTTAAAAAGCAATTCTAGGAAAATGAAATAAAAACGCCACATAGTGCACATACAGGGGAGCAATGGTCAAGGTAAGTCCAGGCAGCAGGGGGCGCCATGTAAAGGGGAGGATGAGGTATTTTTTTCACCTACAGATCCCAAATCTAGCGGTTCCTAAAAACAAAAACATGGCTGCTTGCGTCAGACCTTTGTGGGCTGTTACTGTATGGGGTGAATTGCGTTCATTTAGAATGGGCTGCCAACGCAAAAAAAATTGTTCATCATTTTTTTTTTTTTTTTTAGCAGCATGAGTGTATCAGTGTGCACTTGTGCATAACGGCTTGGTTCACACTGCTGTGACTTCAAAGTCGTGCGACTTTACAATGCGGGTTGATGAGACTTCCATGACACCTTGATGTGACTTTGGCAGATCATAACAATACAGACTGTGACACATATCACTGAACTCACAAAACTCTCTGAGGTCACAAAGATAAGACAAAGAATCAACATCTTTGCAACTTTTGTGATTTTAACATTGCAGTCTATGGCAAGCGTGTCGCCAGGAAAATGCAGAAAAGCAGAGAAGGAATCACAGAGTCCTGACTACGACCATATGGTTAGGATCCATCCCGGAGCCTGGACCAGCACCTGGCACTCCGGTGAGCACTGGAGGAGCAGAGCAGAGAGCCAGTGACTGACAGTCTCTGCTCAGAGTGCTGGGAAGAACTGAGCGATCAGCAGTGTTTGATCGCTCAGTTCTCACCCTTAGAGATGGCAGGAGACAGATACTGCATTCACCTAGGTAAGTATGATAAAAACAAAACAAAAACATACTTCTCTTTTAACTCCTTCACGTCTGCGCTATAGCCGAATGACGGCTACAGCGTGGACCTACTTTGCCGGGACGCCATCATATGAGGTTCACCCCTTTGTACGCTCCCCGCGCGCTCGCTCTGTGATCACCGAGTCAATGAGAATCGGCTGATCGCAGATCAGATTAAGGCCCCTTACCACGTGATCAGCTGTCAGCCAATGACAGCTGATCACGTGATGTAAACAGAAGATCGGTAATCAATCACTGGCTTCTGGGAAAGGGACAACAGTCCCAAAGAGGAAGAGGCACAGCCAGATCATCTGTGCCCACAAGTGCCGCCTGCCAGTGCCCACCAGTGAATATCAGTGTCACCGATCAGTGCATATCAGTGGCACCTATCAATGCCTACCATGCCACCTATCAATGCACACCAGTGGTGCCAATCAGTGCTCATCAGTGTCTCCTAACAGTGCTGCCTATCAGTGCCCATCGCTGCCACCCATCAGTGTCCATCAGTGCTGCCTTATCAGTGCACCCTATTAGTGCCCATCAGTGCAGCCTCATCAGCATACATCAATGAAGGAGAAAAATTACCTGTGCAAAACTTTATAATAAAATAGAAAACTGTTTTGTTTTGTTTTTTCAACATGTTCGGTCTCTTTTCCTTTTTTTAACAACAAATAAAAACCCAGCAGTGATTAAATACCACCAAAAGAAAGCTCTACTTGTGGGGAAAAAATGATAAAAATGTCATTTGGGTACAGTGTTGTATGACCGCGCAATTGTCATTCAAAGTGTGAGAGCGCTGAGAGCTGAAAATTGGTCTGGGCAGGAGGGGGGTGTAAGTGCCCAGTAAGGAAGTGGTTAGGACAGCGCCCATTAAAATGAATGTGTTTTACTTGTCATGCAACGTTCCGTGTTGCATGAGAAGCCGCAGCAATGTGATCCAGGGCTAAGAGCATTATAAATGAATGGTGCTGCGACACACCGTACAAAGGGACATGCGTTGTGCTGACCTGCGGTAAATCACGCCTTTGCTGCACATTAGCGCAATGCATAAAACTGAAGCCAGCCTAAATATTAGTACCTGAATCGGTCATTGTATCAGTCTCCTGTACAGCAGCACTCAGACCAGGAGAGGGGGGGGGGCAGAGCCAATCAGGGCTGCCTTGGTTTGTGTCTGTCACTCAAACACAGGGAACATAATTGCAAGAGGGAAAAACACAGACCTCAATTGTCCAATCACAGGCTGGGGGAGGAGCCGTGACTCAGGAACTTCAGCAGCCATTGTCTCCTATTGTCACCCGTCAGACGGGAGATTTCTGGTGAATTCAGCTGTACACACAGAGGATGCCAGGAGGCATACATGTGACATGCGACACAGGAGGGGTATACACAACAAGATCCTGAGAGGGTCCCCATACATATTACAATCTGATCATGCAATCAACTTCAGATTTACCAAAACCATGTAATACAAGGACCTGCCTAATCTATCCAATCATTTTGTATCCAATCAGGCAGGCCCTTGTACTGTTGCTAGATCTACACATATTGGGGTAGATTCAGTAAGCAATTGCGTCTGCGTATCCATAGATATGCAGCGCAATTGCTTAGTTGCGCCGGCGTAACGACTTTTCTGTATTCAGAAAGGTCGATACGCCGACTGCAGCCTAAGATATGAATGGCATAAGGCTCTTATGCCGTCGTATCTTAGGCTGCATTCTTACGATGGGCGCTAGGTGGCGTCCCCGTAGTGGTCAGCGTAGAGTATGCAAATTGCATACTCACGCCGATTCACAACCGTACGCGCGCCCTGCGTTCGCATTTCACGTTGTTTGCGTTCTTCGGGTTCTGCGTAAGGCTGCTCCTGCTATTAGCAGGGGCAGCCAATGCTAAGTATACCCGTCGTTCCTGCGTCGCGATTTTAAAAAATTACGTTGTTTGTGTAAGTGAATCGTGAATGGCGCTGGACGCCATTTACGTTCACGTTGAAGCAAATGACGTCCTTGCGACGTCATTTAACGCAATGCACGTCGGGAAATTTTTCCGACGGAGCATGCGCACTACGTTCGGCGCGGGAACGCACCTAATTTAAATGATCCACGCCCCCTACGGGATCATTTAAATTGCGCGCGCTTACGCCGGGCAGTTTTCCGGAGCGCACACGCAAATTACGGAGCTACTGCTTCGTGAATGAAGCGTAGCGCAGGTAATTTACGGAGGCGCAGCGTTAAAACGGTACGCTGCGCCTCCGTGGTAGTGCGCGCCCCTACCTGAATCCACCCCATTGTTTTCTATCAATGTGCAATTCAATCAATACAATCAAATCCGCAATCAAACAGCCTTCCCTTCTGGTTGATTCATTTACGATCGGATCCATTCATACTGAGTCAATCGGCCAGGGCGGAAAATTATTGATCGCTTTGCAGGGACTGGGAGCACGGGGATACTTTGTTTGTGTATACGATCCTAGTTTGATTGTTTGGATTATGAGATCACATTGTGGAAGCAGAGGTGCGACTGAACGTTACACTATATTGTCAAAAGTATTGGGACGCCTGCCTTTACACGCACATGGACTTTAATGGCATCCCAGTCTTAGTCCGTAGGGTTCAATATTGAGTTGGCCCACAATTAACAGCTTCAACTCTTCTGGGAAGGCTGTCCACAAGGTTTAGGAGTGACTATGGGAATGTTTGACCATTCTTCCAGAAGAGCATTTGAAAAAAATTAATAATAATAACTACTGATACAGTCCACACCTCATCAATGCCCATCAGTGCTGCATTTTAGTGCCTCCTCATCAGTGCCACCCCATCAGTGCCCTTCAGTGTCACCTCATCAGTGCTGCATATTAGTGCCTCCTTATCAGTGCCCTTCAGTACCGCCTCATCAGTGCTGCATACTAGTGTCTCCTCATCAGTGCCCACCAATGCCACCTATCAGTGCCAATCATTGCTGCATATTAGTGACTCCTTATAAGTGCCCTTCGGTGCCTCCTCATCAGTTCCCTTCAGTGCCCCCCATCAGTGCTGCATATTAGTGCCTCCTCATCAGTGCCCTTCAGTACCACCTATCAGTGGCCATCAGTGCTGCATATTAGTGCCGTTCATTGCCGCCTCATCAGTGCCCATCAGTACTGCATATTAGTGCCTCCTCATCAGTGCAATTCAGTACCACCTATCAGTGCCCATTAGTGCTGCATATTAGTGCCCTTCAGTGCCGCTTCATCAGTGCCCATCAGTACCACCTATCATTGCCCATCAGTGTTGCATATTAGTGCCCTTCAGTGCCGCCTCATCAGTGCCCATCAGTGCTGCATATTAGTGCCCTTCAGTGCCGCCTCATCAGTGCCCACCAGTGCTGCATATCAGTGCCTCCTCATCAGTGCCCATCGGTTCCACCTATCAGTGCTGCATATTAGTGCCACTGTCACATGACATTAAAAAAAATGTATTGGTAATTGGTATAAGCGAGTACTTGAAAAAGTTATTGGTACTTTTACACAGTCTTAAAAAAAGTGGTATCGGTGCAGCCCTAATAGTGTGGGGTTGTCTTTTAGGGGTTGGGCTTGGCCCCTTAGTTCCAGTCAAGGGAACTCTTAAGGCGTCAGAATACCAAGACATTTCGGACAACTTTGTGGGAACCGTTTGCGGACGGCCCCTTCCTGTTCCAACATGACTGCGCATCAGTGCGCAAAGCAAGGTCCATAAAGACATGGATGAGTGAGTATGTAATGGAGGAACTTGAATGGCCTGCACAGAGTCCTGATCCCAACCAGATAGAACACCTTTGGGATGAATTAGAGTGGAGACTGCAAGTCAGGCCTTCTCGTCCAACATCAGTGCCTGACCTCACAAATGCTCTTCTGGACGAATGGTCAAACATTCCCATAGACACACTCCTAAACCTTGTGGACAGCCTTCCCAGAATAGTTGAAGCTGTTATAGCTGCAAAGGGGGAGGGCCAACTCAATATTGAACCTTACGGACTAAGACTGGGTGCCATTAAAGTTCATGTGCGTGTAAAGGCAGGCAGGCATCCCAATACTTTTGACAATATAATGTAACTATCGATCACAGGTTGTCAACTAGAGACTGATTATTCCTATCGGATGAAATTGATCGTAACATAAACTGATGATGTATCGACGCGTGTGTGGCCACCATTAAGAAGATCATACAATCAGAGTGATAAATATAGTACAGAGTGAGAATTGTACAGGCACCACACACAGGCCGAGGGGCTAGGCACAGCGCTTGGAGAAAGCCAACATCCACCCCACTGACATTACATCACTGACATCCACCCCACTGACATCACATCACTGACATCACATCACTGACATTACATCACTGACATCACATCACTGACATCACATCACTGACATCACATCACTGACATCACATCACTGACATTACATCACTGACATCACATCACTGACATCACATCACTGACATCACATCACTGACATCACATCACTGACATCACATCACTGACATCACATCACTGACATTACATCACTGACATCACATCACTGACATCACATCACTGACATCACATCACTGACATCACATCACTGACATCACATCACTGACATCCACCCCACTGACATCCACCCCACTGACATTACATCACTGACATCACATCACTGACATCACATCACTGACATCCACCCCACTGACATCACATCACTGACATCACATCACTGACATTACATCACTGACATCACATCACTGACATCACATCACTGACATCACATCACTGACATCACATCACTGACATCACATCACTGACATCACATCACTGACATTACATCACTGACATCACATCACTGACATCACATCACTGACATCCACCCCACTGACATCCACCCCACTGACATTACATCACTGACATCACATCACTGACATCACATCACTGACATCCACCCCACTGACATCACATCACTGACATCACATCACTGACATTACATCACTGACATCACATCACTGACATCACATCACTGACATCACATCACTGACATCACATCACTGACATCACATCACTGACATCACATCACTGACATTACACCACTGACATCACATCACTGACATCACATCACTGACATCACATCACTGACATCACATCACTGACATCCACCCCACTGACATCCACCCCACTGACATTACATCACTGACATCACATCACTGACATCACATCACTGACATCCACCCCACTGACATCACATCACTGACATCCACCCCACTGACATCACATCACTGACATCACATCACTGACATCACATCACTGACATCACATCACTGACATCCACCCCACTGACATCACATCACTGACATCACATCACTGACATTACATCACTGACATCACATCACTGACATCACATCACTGACATCACATCACTGACATCACATCACTGACATCACATCACTGACATCCACCCCACTGACATCACATCACTGACATCACATCACTGACATCACATCACTGACATCACATCACTGACATCACATCACTGACATCACATCACTGACATCCACCCCACTGACATCACATCACTGACATCACATCACTGACATCACATCACTGACATCACATCACTGACATCACATCACTGACATTACATCACTGACATCACATCACTGACATCACATCACTGACATCACATCACTGACATCACATCACTGACATCACATCACTGACATCCACCCCACTGACATCACATCACTGACATCACATCACTGACATCACATCACTGACATCACATCACTGACATCACATCACTGACATCACATCACTGACATCCACCCCACTGACATCACATCACTGACATCACATCACTGACATCACATCACTGACATCACATCACTGACATCACATCACTGACATTACATCACTGACATCCACCCCACTGACATCACATCACTGACATCACATCACTGACATCCACCCCACTGACATCACATCACTGACATCACATCACTGACATCACATCACTGACATCCACCCCACTGACATCACATCACTGACATCACATCACTGACATCCACCCCACTGACATCACATCACTGACATCACATCACTGACATCACATCACTGACATTACATCACTGACATCACATCACTGACATCACATCACTGACATCACATCACTGACATCCACCCCACTGACATCACATCACTGACATCCACCCCACTGACATCACATCACTGACATCACATCACTGACATCACATCACTGACATCACATCACTGACATCCACCCCACTGACATCACATCACTGACATCCACCCCACTGACATCACATCACTGACATCACATCACTGACATTACATCACTGACATCACATCACTGACATCCACCCCACTGACATCACATCACTGACATCACATCACTGACATCACATCACTGACATCACATCACTGACATCACATCACTGACATCACATCACTGACATCCACCCCACTGACATCACATCACTGACATCCACCCCACTGACATCACATCACTGACATCACATCACTGACATCACATCACTGACATCCACCCCACTGACATCACATCACTGACATCACATCACTGACATCCACCCCACTGACATCACATCACTGACATCACATCACTGACATCACATCACTGACATTACATCACTGACATCACATCACTGACATCACATCACTGACATCACATCACTGACATCACATCACTGACATCCACCCCACTGACATCACATCACTGACATCCACCCCACTGACATCACATCACTGACATCACATCACTGACATCCACCCCACTGACATCACATCACTGACATCACATCACTGACATCACATCACTGACATCCACCCCACTGACATCACATCACTGACATCACATCACTGACATCACATCACTGACATCCACCCCACTGACATCACATCACTGACATCACATCACTGACATCCACCCCACTGACATCACATCACTGACATCACATCACTGACATCACATCACTGACATCACATCACTGACATCACATCACTGACATCCACCCCACTGACATTACATCACTGACATCCACCCCACTGACATCACATCACTGACATCACATTTCTACTCACAGCACTGCTCAATGCTTCCTTCTCATAGGAGGAGCTGGTCAATAAAGGGGTTAGGTGGCACTATACTGCCAGCATGTAGCAGCCTGGCATATACAGTCAGGATAGTGATCCACTACTGACAGCGATCTGATCCCTCCTTGGATCTCACTTCCTAGTGATGAGTATGAATGGGCAGCAGTGATCAGGGGGTTTCCGGGGGGCACCCATCCAGCATGTATCACCCCCAGTACACAGGGAGGCAAATACACTTCTCACTGCAAGTACATTCACTCTAAATCTGAGGGGAAGTGCTGGTTTCTATCATCCAATCATGTGCAAGCAAAAAATGCTGCTTTTTATTTTACTAGCACGTGATTGGATAAGTGAAATGGTGAAACCTTACCTGATTTACTAAGCTCTGGAGCTGTTGCACTTACAGCGCACAGGATAGCTTCCTTTAGTAAATCAACCCCAATGCTATCACCACTAGACATTGGCGTCCGCTGAAATTTTTTCAGGGGGGGGCGATTCAGCAGCGGCGATACACAGTCGCATTTAACCCTTTCTTCAAACGCTAGCGGGTGTTAAAAGCGCCCCACTAGCGACCGAATAGCGCAGCTAAAATGATGGTAAATTGCTTAACCGATAACGCGGTCAGCTGGCAGTGTGAAATAGCTCTTGAGATAATTCAGCTTCACTCCATGCCCATATAAATATAGCCTAGAGTATGTACAGACCCCCCTTCAGCACAGATGGACCCCCCATTCAGCACAGATCCCCCCCCATTCTGCACAGACCCCCCCCCTTCAACATAGATGGACCCCCCATTCAGCACAGATCCCCCCCATTCTGCACAGACCCCTCCCTTCATCACAGATAGACCCCCCCTTTAGCACAGACCCCTTCTTCAGCACAGATGGACCCCCTTTAAGCACAGACCTCCCCTTCATCACAGATGGACCCCCCCTTCAGCACAGACCCCCCCATTCAACATAGATGCAGGGCCGTCTTTACCGCAGGGCAAATGGGGCAGGTGCCCTGGGCCCTGTCACTGTTGGGGGCCCAAAGCAAACCCCTTTGAAAAAAAAAAAAAAAAAATTGTTTTTTTTTTTTTTTTTTTTTTTTAGGGGTCCGGAGGGGCCCGGAGGCCCCTAGGGCCCCAGATGGCAACCCCCCTTTTTTTTATTTATTTTTAAATTTAAAAAAATATTTATTTTTTATTTTTTTTTAAATAAAAAAAAATATTTTTTTTAATATATTTTTATTTTTTATTAAAGGGACAATTTTTTTTAGGGGTCCCCAAGGGCCCGGAGGCCCCCAGGGCCCCAGATGGCAACCCCCCTTTTTTATTTATTTTTAAATAAAAAAAAAAAAATTTTTAATATATTTTTTTTTTCATTTTTTATTAAAGGGCCAATTTTTTTTTAGAGGTTTGGGGGTCCCCAGGGGCCCGTAGTTCCCCAGGGCCCCGGATGACAACCCCCCTTTTGTTTATAAAAAAATATTTTTTTATATATTTCTTTTATATATATATATATATATATATATATATATATATATATATATATAAAATATAATATAAATGTTATTATTATTATTATTATTATTAAAGGACCCAGAGGTCCCCAGGGCCCTGGATGGCAACCCCCCCTTTTTTTTTTTTAAAAAAGGTTTCTTTTTTTATATATTTATTTTTTATTAAAGGGCCCAGAGGTCCCGGATGGCAACCCCCTTTTTAACCACTTGAGATCCGCGCTATAGACGAAATACGTCCGCAGCGCGGCTCTCAAGTGCCAAGTGGCCGTTTAAAAACGGCCTTTATGTGCATTACCCGCGCGCGCCACTGGGTGGCGCGCGGCGGGTAAAAACTGTCCCGACGCATCGCCGAAGACCCGATGCGTGTACCTGGCGGCCGCGATGTCCGCCGGGTACACGCGATCGTCGGTGACACGGTAGGTGACAGCAGGAACGTGGAGCTCTGTGTGTAAACACAGAGCTCCACGTGCTGTGAGAGGAGAGGAGACCGATCTGTGTCTCTTGTACATAGAGACACAGCATCGGTCACCTCCCCCAGTCACCCCCCTCCCCCCACACAGTTATAACACACCCAGGCTACACAGTTAACCCCTTCCTCACCCCCTAGTGTTAACCCCTTCACTGCCAGTCACATTTATACAGTAATTAGTGCATTTTTATATCACTGATCGCCGTATAAATGTGAATGGCGCCAAATTTGTGTCAAAAGTGTCCGATACGTCCGCCGCAATATCCCAGTCCCAATAAAAATCGCAGATCGCCGCCATTACTAGTAAAAAAAAAAATAATAAAAAAAATCATAATTCTGTTCCCCATTTTGTAGGCGCTATAACTTTTGCGCAAACCAGTCGCTTATTGTGATTTTTTTTTTTTTTTTACAAAAATACGTCGAAAAATACGTATCGGCCTTAACTGAGAAAAAAAATAGTTTTTTTTAAAAAAATTGGGATATTTATTATAGCAACAAGTAAAAAAAATATATATTTTTTTTAAATTGTTGCTCTTTTTTTGTTTATAGCGCAAAAAATAAAAACCGCAGAGGTGATCAAATACCACCAAAAGAAAGCTCTATTTGTGGGGAAAAAAGGACGCCAATTTTGTTTGGGAGCCACGTCGCACGACCGCGCAATTGTCAGTTAAAGCGACGCAGTGCCGGACGCTGAGATTTCGCCTGGGAACGAAGGGGGTTTATGTGCCCAGTAAGCAAGTGGTTAAAATATATTTTTTATATATATTTTTTATTTCTTTTTTTTTTTTTATTAAAGGGCCCAGAGGTCCCCAGGGCCCCAGATGGCTACACCCCTTTTTTTATATATATTTTTCTTTATTTCTTTCTTTATTTCTTTTTTTATAAAGGGCCCCCGCTTCTAAATTCGCGGCAGCCCCCCCCTGCTTCTCAATTTCAGGCGGCAGCACCCCCCATCCCGGTTCTCTGCTCCAGGGGGCCCATGCCTGAAGCTGTGTAAGTGGCCCTATAATTCCTGATGGCGGCCCTGCCGCCCGTTAAGGGTGCATTCACACCACGATTTTATCATCCTACTTGTTCTCACGATTCTTAGGTTTGAAATCGTACAAATCTGTATGGCAAAACGTATCCATTCACTTCCATTCATTAATGTAGGTCCCCAAGTGAATCCGATTTGATCCGCATCAGATTTGATACGATTTAAAATCGCATCAAAAATCGTGTTTGACCACGATTTTTGGTCCTGATTTGAAATCGTATTAAAATCGTGTCCGATTTGTTTTATATTGTGGTCAATCTAAATCGTAATAAATCGGATGACTGTGCGTTTTTATCCGATAAATCGTACACGATTTTTTATTACGCATGCGCACTAGACACTGGAACGAGCTAGAAACTTCAAGAATCTTCTTTTTCCCAGAAAGCACTTCTCTACATAATACTTTATGGCCATTGCCAGACATTATTTAAAATCAGGATCCGATTTTTTAGTGAAAATCGGATGGAAAATTTAGCTGTGCGATTTATGAATCCGATTTAAAAAATACATTTTGACATACGATTACATACGATTTTGTCATATACGATTCCATTCGATTTAACGGTCCGATTATCGGATGTAAAAATCGTGATGTGAACCTAGCCTTAGCCCCTGTGCTGCCCACAAATCAGGCTGAAAATCATCAGCGGCACGCAGCCAGTGACAGTACTGCTTCCCTTCCCAGTGTTTTAAAATGTACAGCACCCCTGGCTTCCTTTAGACGTGCACTTCTCCATTCCTGCCACTGGGTGCTGCTTGCATATAAAAGTGAATTAGAATGTGATTTTATAACATCCCCAGTTTGCTCTTCCCGAGGCTGACTTCTTCATGTCCTGCTCCTCAAGGTATGTCACTGTTTGCTAATCTGTATTGTAAATAGAAGTTTTCTGTAGAGTGTGCCCAAAGTCTTTATAATATTTGATGATTCACTGCAGGTCTGGTCAGTGTTTTAAAAAGTTCCTCTATTTTACACATGGCATGGCATGGGGTCACAGCACCGTCTGTCCATTCTGCTTTAGCACCATGGGACCCCATGCCATGTGTAAAATAGAGGAACTCTTTAAATCACAGACCAAACCTGCAGTCCAGGCTGAGTAAAGCCTCAGAGCACATGGCATTACTGTCTGTATTTAACTGCTTGATGGGCTTATTTTGGGCCTGGCTGGTTCACATGTATGTGTTTTGGCGGCCCACATTTGCGCAGGCACAGCAGCCCATTCATTTGAATTTGCCGCCATGCCTGTGTTTCCTGCAAAGAAAAGCGCATGCCTCATGTAATAGGCTGCGCACACGGCACGCCTATGCCCATCAAGCACTGAAATACAGCACTGTCTGTCCATTCTGCTGTCTGCTGTGACTTATCTGCAGTTCCCGCACTGTCAAACTTGCTGCATTTTTAGACGTTTAGGTCACGCTTTTAAAAACACAGTGCGTTTGTGTGTGCAAGAACTGCAGGTAAGTAGCATGGTGCAAGAACTGCAGGTAAGTAGCATGGTGCAAAAGCAGAATGGATTTCAAGGCAACTGTATTTTTAAAATGCTGAATGCACCTTTTTTCTGCAGGAAATAAAGGCATGGCAGCCCATTCAAATCAATGGGCTGCTGTACCTGCACAAATGAAGACCGCCAAAACATACATGTGAACCAGCCAGGCCCAAAAAAAGCTGGAGGGGGGCCCAAAAAAAATGTTTGCCCAGGGCCCAAACCATATTAAAGACGGCCCTGCATAGATGGACCCCTTATTCAGCACAGATCCCCCCCATTCTGCACAGACCCCTCCCTTCATCACAGATAGACCCCCCCTTCAGCACAGACCCCTGCTTCAGCACAGATGGACCCCCTTTAAGCACAGACCTCCCCTTCATCACAGATGGACCCCCCCCCCTTCAGTACAAACCCCCCCCTTTCAGCACAGACACACCCTCCCTCCCTCCCCCATCCCCTTCAGTACCTCAGATCAGCTATCAGCGCAGCACAGCTGGTTCCCTCCCCCTGTGTACACATAAACACTGGAGGGGGAGGCGGCTTCACTCTGCTCGCTGTGCCTGTGTGACATCCGGCCCGGGACCGCTCAAACAGTCCACAGCCGCGAGAGAAGGGGTTGGTTGGTCAGGTGCAGTGGTGTCACCCCTTACCAGACCACCCCCCGCCCCCCCCCCCCCCCCTGCAATGCCATGGCCAGCAGCTCACCTCTCTCTCCCTGTTCTAACCTGCCTGTCACCGCGGCGCTCTTCACTCTTCAACACCTTCTTGATTTTCGAGGGGGGGTCAATTGCCCCCCCTTGCCCTATGGAGCGGACGCCCATGCCACTAGACATTATGGGGTTGATTTACTAAAGGCAAATAGACTGTGCACTTTGCAAAGTGCAAGTGGAGTTGCTCCAGAGCTTAGTAAATGAGGTAAAGCTTCACTTTGCAAAGAATGCCCAATCACATGCAGCCTTTTTGTCTGCATATGATTGGATGATGAAAATCAGCAGAGCTTTTCCTCATTTTACTAAGCTCTGGATTAACTGGTGTCACTCCATTTGGATGATCGTGATGGTGTCACTCCATAGGAATGATCAGTGATGGTGTCACTCCATAGGAATGATCAGTGATGGTGTCACTCCATAGGGGTGATCAGTGATGGTGTCACTCCATAGGGATGATCAGTGATGGTGTCACTCCATAGGGGTGATCAGTGATGGTGTCACTCCATAGGGGTGATCAGTGATGGTGTCACTCCATAGGGATGATCAGTGATGGAGTCACTCCATAGGGGTGATCAGTGATGGTGTCACTCCATAGGTATAATGATCAGTGATGGTGTCACTCCATAGGGGTGATCAGTGATGGTGTCACTCCATAGGGGTGATCAGTGATGGTGTCACTCCATAGGGGTGATCAGTGATGGTGTCACTCCATAGGGGTGATCAGTGATGGAGTCACTCCATAGGGGTGATCAGTGATGGTGTCACTCCATAGGGGTGATCAGTGATGGTGTCACTCCATAGGGGTGATCAGTGATGGTGTCACTCCATGGGGTGATCAGTGATGGAGTCACTCCATAGGGTGATCAGTGATGGTGTCACTCCATAGGGGTGATCAGTGATGGTGTCACTCCATAGGAATGATCAGTGATGGTGTCACTCCATAGGTATAATGATCAGTGAGGGTGTCACTCCATAGGAATAATGATCAGTGATGGTGTCACTCCATAGGGGTGATCAGTGATGGTGTCACTCCATAGGGGTGATCAGTGATGGTGTCACTCCATAGGGATGATCAGTGATGGTGTCACTCCATAGGGATGATCAGTGATGGTGTCACTCCATAGGGGTGATCAGTGATGGTGTCACTCCATAGGGGTGATCAGTGATGGTGTCACTCCATAGGGGTGATCAGTGATGGTGTCACTCCATAGGGATGATCAGTGATGGTGTCACTCCATAGGGGTGATCAGTGATGGTGTCACTCCATAGGGGTGATCAGTGATGGTGTCACTCCATAGGAATGATCAGTGATGGTGTCACTCCATAGGTATAATGATCAGTGATGGTGTCACTCCATAGGGGTGATCAGTGATGGTGTCACTCCATAGGGGTGATCAGTGATGGTGTCACTCCATAGGGGTGATCAGTGATGGTGTCACTCCATAGGGGTGATCAGTGATGGAGTCACTCCATAGGGGTGATCAGTGATGGTGTCACTCCATAGGGGTGATCAGTGATGGTGTCACTCCATAGGGATGATCAGTGATGGTGTCACTCCATGGGGTGATCAGTGATGGAGTCACTCCATAGGGTGATCAGTGATGGAGTCACTCCATAGGGGTGATCAGTGATGGTGTCACTCCATAGGGGTGATCAGTGATGATGTCACTCCATAGGGGTGATCAGTGATGGTGTCACTCCATAGGGGTGATCAGTGATGGTGTCACTCCATAGGGGTGATCAGTGATGGTGTCACTCCATAGGGGTGATCAGTGATGGTGTCACTCCATAGGGGTGATCAGTGATGGTGTCACTCCATAGGGGTGATCAGTGATGGTGTCACTCCATTTGAATGATCGTGATGGTGTCACTCCATAGGGGTGATGATCAGTGATGAGGAGGATACTGGGAGAACACAGCAGCATGCTCAGTACACAATGGTATCATCACTACACACTGTACTCACATAGATAAAGTTACCCCATAATAGAATACGAGCACTGCATGGGGGGCACTGTATGGGGGGCACGGCACGGGGGGCACTGCATGGGGGCACGGTATGGGGGCACTGCATGGGGGGGCACTGCATGGGGGGCACGGCACAGGGGGCACTGCATGGGGGCATTCCACGGGGGCACTGTATGGGGGGCACTGCATGGGGGCACTGTATGGGAGGCACTGCATGGGGGCATTGCACGGGGGGCACTGCATGGGGGCATTGCACGGGGGGCACTGTATGGGAGGCACTGCATGGGGGGCACTGCATGGGGGCATTGCACGGGGGGGCACTGTATGGGGTGGCACTGTATGGGGGACACTGCACGGGGGCACTGCATGGGGGGCACTGTATGGGGGCACTGTATAGGGGGGCACTGCACGGGGGCACTGCACGGGGTAGGCAGCACTATACTGCCATCATATATAGATATGAGGAGTGCGGTGATCAGGGGATCCTGGGAGCTCCCATCTCTATGAATACACAGCAGTCCTCATACAGCCGGTGATTGGCTCGATGACATGGACTGATACAGAAGGCAGCGCAGTAATCTCATAGCCTGCAATGAATGGGGGGGAGACAGGCGGTACACAGAGAAGAACGGGCACCCCTCTATCCCGGCTGGCATTGTGTGCGGTGGGTACCACTCACCTGCTGTGTCTGGGCTCGGTGCGGCTCCGCAGCTCTGGCACTGACTGGCTGGGCTGGGCTCCTCTGCGTGCGCCTCTCACAGCACCCTGAAACGGGAGAAACACAGGGGGGCGGGCGTCCCCGGTTGACTGACGTCTGCTTCTTCCAATAGTCCGACGGGAAGACGACAAGCAGGCTAGAGTGAGCGCAAACAGGAGACGCTGATAGGCCAGCGGGGGTGGTAGTTCTTTGGTTCTATACATCCAATGATATCTTCACCCCCCGGCACTACGTGTCCCTGCATGCACCTCGTCGAGCGTCTGGCGAGACTGGGAGGAGTCCGCGCATCCCTGGGATGGGGGGAATCGCCTTACTGGTTGCCATGGAGACCCCTGAGGTACCTGACAATGAGGGAGAGGCCCAGCCATGTGTTACACCCCGGGGAGAGGAGAAATGGTTCCTTCTGGGGCCACCACACACCCTGACACCAGCTGTGCCCATATATATGTGCCCACACTGCTACTGCATACCACACTGGGCCTGCAAGGGCAAGGCCTGAGGAGGTAATAAGACATTCCTGCGTATACATCTCAGCCAGTGTGTGTGGAAATACCACAGGAGCTTACACTCTAATGTCTCTTCACAGCCATATATTATTATTATACATTCCTATAGCTCTGACATATAACACAGTGCTGTACAGAGAACACTGAGCCAGTCACTTCAGTCTCTGGACCAGAGGCAGGGCCGCTGATAGGGGGGCACCAGCCCTCCTGTAGGGGGCCCAGGCACACATAGGGGCCCAAACAGCAGGAGGTATCGGTGGGGTCGGGCAGAGGGGCAATTACAGAAAGATGCCCTGTGCTGCTCTCTGCAGCAGCTGAAAGCCAGTTTCTCTTCCTCCCGTCGTCATTCAGCTGCTGCAGGGAGAGACACAGGGCATCGTTCCTTTAATTACTTCCCCTCCCTGGTCTGCCCACTTCTGATCCCCCCCCATCACTGTGCCATGCCCCCTCCCGTGGCACTGCCAGCTTCCCTGTCCTGTAAAAATGAACAGTGTAATAAATCATTTAAAAAAATTATAATTTTTTTGAATAAAAATGTAAAAAAACTATTTAAAAGGGGCTAATTCACACAGGTTCTTTGTTAGGTTTGTATTAGCTAATTATACTTTTAGTGGAAATATTGTTTTGATATATGGGGGGGGGGGGCGTCTGCCAGGTAGGCTGTGCGGGGCCCCATAATTTCTAACAGCCGCCCGGACCAGAGGAGCTTACACACTAATGTCCACCCACAGCCACACACTATTTTTATTTTATTATTGTTATTATGCATTTTTAGAGCACTGACATACACTGTAGGGTTTTACAGAGACTACTGAGACAGTCACTTCAGTCTCTGTACCAGAGGAGCTTACACTCTATTGTACCCTCCACACATAACACGCTATTATTATGCTCTTATATAGCTCTGACATATACTGCAGTGCTGTACAGAGAATATTGAGCCATTCACTTCAGTCTCTATAACAGAAGAGCTTACACTCTATAGCCCCCCCCCCCCCATCCCCCACAGTCATGTACTGTTATTATTAATATGATTATTGTACATTTTTATATCTCTGACAGATTTATACAGAGACTACTGAGACAGTCACTTCAGTCTCTATACCAGAGGAGCTTACACTTTATAGCCCCCCCCCCCCACAGCCATGTACTATTATTATACATTTTTATATCTCTGACATACACTGTAGAGTTATACAGAGACTACTGAGACAGTCACTTCAGTCTCTGTACCAGAGGAGCTTACACTGTAATCACACTGAGGGGTATCAGGCCGTCGCCCCCTGTAATAGCTTTAATTTGAATTGCCGGGTGCCTACTGTCACACAAGTCCTGCCTCCTAGTTTGTCTCCTTTGATAGACAGCACACTTGTCCAATGCAGGGATGTGTGCTGTCTATCACAGGTAGGAGCCAACTCAGGAGGCAGGACTTGTGTGATGCCGGGCATCCGGCCAATCAAATTAAAGCTGTTATGGCAGGCGATGCCAGCTATCCTCTCTGATCTCCTGCACAGGTGAGGCTGCATTGGATGGGCACTGGTGGGGCTACATAGATGGGCACTGGTGGGGCTGCATAGATGGACATGGACATGTCAGTAGGGCAGTGGATGGTGTCAGTCAGTAGAGCAGTGGACAGTGTCAGTAGGGCAGAGGACGGTGTAAGAAGAGTAGTAGACAGTGTCAGTAGGGCAGTGGATGGTGTCAGTCAGTAGAGCAGCGGACAGTGTCAGTAGGGCAGAGGACGGTGTAAGAAGAGTAGTAGACAGTGTCAGTAGGGCAGTGGATGGTGTCAGTCAGTAGAGCAGCGGACAGTGTCAGTAGGGCAGAGGACGGTGTAAGAAGAGTAGTAGACAGTGTCAGTAGGGCAGTGGATGGTGTCAGTCAGTAGAGCAGTGGACAGTGTCAGTAGGGCAAAGGACAGTGTAAGAAGAGTAGTAGACAGTGTCAGTAGGGCAGTGGATGGTGTCAGTCAGTAGAGCAGTGGACAGTGCTGCGGAACACCCTTTAAAAGTCTATGGTGGAAATCTAAAGTGCTAATTTTAAAGGTTAATTGTCCCAAAAAGTGTTTGGGGACCTGGGTCCTGCCCCAGGGGACATGTATCAATGCAAAAAAAGTTTTAAAAATAGCAGTTTTTTTGGGAGCAGTGATTTTAATAATGCTTAGGGACTGATTTTGGATGAGAAGACCTGGCTTGCAGTCTCCGCTCTAATTCACCCCAAAGGTGTTCTATCGGGTTGAGGTCAGGACTCTGTGCAAGCCGGCAGTGCTGCGGAGGGGAGGGGGGGGACCAGGCAAAAAGGGGAATCTGCACCACACAGGGTGATTAGGAGTGTCCTCAGTACTCGGGATGAGCCGAACACCCCCCGGTTCGGTTCGCAGCAGAACATGCGACAAGGCAAACAATTTGTCCGAACGCCGTTAAAGTCTATGGGACACGAACGTGAAAAATCAAAACTGCTAATTTTAAAGGTTAATATGCAAGTTATTGTCATAAAAAGTGTTTGGGGACCCGGGTCCAGCCCCAGGGGACATGTATCAATGCAAAAAAAGGATTTTTGTACTCACCGTAAAATCCATTTCTCTGAGTTCATAGACGGACACAGCCTTCATTGACCTTAGGGTTATGCTTCTTCCTACCAGGAGATTTAGGCAGAATTCTACAGCACTTAAGGTGTTAAAAACTTTCCTTCATGCCGCTCCTCCCAGGGGGCGTGGCTCCCCCAGGCATAACCCCCACTCTGCTCTAGCAGCTTCAGCTTCAGTTTGTTTCTGCCTAACCGTCAGGAGAGTCAGGCTCTCTCTGGAGTCCTGGACTCTGGAGTTTTTCTTGCAATTTTCTTGCGATTTTTTTCTTGCGATTTTTCTCGCTTTTTATTATTTTGTTCCTGCATTTTTGAATCCTGCGATTCTTCTATCAACAGCCGACTGGGTGACAGGCTGGGTCCTCGACCCTTGTAGTCCCCCCAGGTTCGGCCTTCGAGCGTGTGCCGGCCCTCAGCTCAGCTTTGGGACGTCCACGACAGGCCCCTTTGCTCCAGGGGCGGCCGGGGAACTTCGGTTCTAGGGCACACATATGACCGGTCTTTATGGCCTTGTCACAGTGTGTCTGGCCGACAGCCATGCCGTTTAGCGGACGTTGGTTCTGTCTGGGATACCTCCAGCCGGTAGTCGCAGGACAGGTAAGTAGTGACCCTTGCTCAGGTAAGTGGTCTGGCTGGAATTTTCCCTGGGGAGGTCGACTGAGGGTTCGCCCTGCTTTCCTCTCTCCCTTATTCCTCTCCTTCCTTCCTTTTTGGGTAGCGGCTGTGAGGGGGATTTTTCTGGGGTCTCTTTATTATCACCGGGGCCTGTGTGTTAGCTGGGGCTGTGTGTGTTCACTGCAGGGGGCTGTAGTGTTCTCTGCGGGACTTGTGTGCTGTTTTACTATGCTGCTGTGGCTGCTGGCTGGCTGTTAAAAAAAAAAAAAAAAATTTGAAAAGTGCGCCACGGCCGCCATTTTGCCGTAGTCGCGCCTTGTATATCTCGGCGGCCATTTTCTTGTGGTCCTTGGCAGTTTTTTTGCATTACGGCGGCCATCTTTAATTTTCGTTTGGCCTCGTGTGGCCGTTTTAGCGCTCAGAGAGACCGCGAATCTCTCCGTGGGGACTGTCAGCAGCGCAGCCGGCTTCTCAGCACATCATCAGGCTCCTCTCAGCGCGATGCACCAGGCGGGGTGGTGAGTTCCCTGGGGGCCCTCATGCTCAGAATAGAGCTAGAACAGCCGGGAGGTGACCGTGGGTGGTTCTCTGCTTAGCAGTTTGGGTAACTCGGTGGTGGGATGCCCTGGAGCCTGTGCTAGGTACTATCCTCCCCACTAAGGCCTGAGTTAACCCTTGATGCCCCTCCCCCTGCCACTTCTGTTGAGGGAGTGTTATTTCTGAAGCAGCTAGTGCCTGGTTGGGGGGTAAAAAAGCGCCCCCTCCCTGAGCCTGCTTCGGGGGATGCCGCTGACATTATACTATGCCCGGCTATTGCGTCTGGTTCTGTGGTGTCAGTGGATGCGGGATATAAAAAACCCACGCGACCAAGGAATTTGTTGGAGCTCTTATTTTCTGCGGTTAGAGCTTATAGCTCAGTAACTAGACGGTTTGTGGTTTTGGCGGAGGTACCAGATGTACCGGTCCCTTTTGGGTTCCGCAAAAACGCAGCGCACTGCAACTGTGTTCCTTATTTGGACTTTTTATGTTACACCGCAGTGTATATATATATATATATTTTTTGCAGTCCCTGAATGCTTTGCGACCCCTTTGTAAGTAGGTGGGTCTCTCCTCCTGTGGACCCCCCGGTGTCCGGATGGAGCAAAGCCGCCACGTTGCCCGTGGAAGGGGCTCCTGCCTGTGGGTACCCCGCTGAGACCGGTCTTGACGCGGTCTCTGGTGTCACAGACTCTGACTAGAGGGCTGTAGCTCCTGCTGCAGGAGCTGGGGGCACAAGATGCTGCTGAGCCCTGTAAGGACCTAGCTGAACGTTTGGTTCGGGGTCTGTAGTTCGTCTGTGAGTCGGTCCTGGATGCGCTTCCCTTGCTTTCCAGGGCCTCCGCCTGTGTGGGGGTGTTTGCGCCGCCTCGTGTGGCTTACATGCTGGTCTTCGGACCGATCCTCAAAGGGTCCTTGGTGGACTCACCCCTTTAGGGGTGGGCGGCTTTTTGGGCCTCCCGGGTTGGCACCCCTAGGGATGCCACGGGTGGTAAGAGCACGCTGCTTCCTCTGCTAGGAAGGGCAAGGAGCCTCGCCGTCGGCGAGGGCCCTCCTCTCCCGAGCGGTTCGTGCGCCCAGCACGGTGGGTATTCTGCAGGGTGCTAAGGCCCCCGCTGCGGGGCTGTGACGCGCCTGGCACCACGTGCCTTATGGGCCTGCGGACGGTATTGCTTCCGCATGTAGGTCTGCCCCCGCCCGTGTCGGGTGGGGGGCTGGCTTTGTGATTTTGCGGCTCGGTTGAGGCCTCTTCTTTCCGACCGTTGGCTTTGCGAGGTTTTCTCGCGGTGCAAGATAGATTTTCTCTCTTGGCTGCCTAACAGATTTTTTCCTCCGTCCTCTGGCTTCCTCCGGTTCGCTGGTTGGTTCTGTCCAGGATCTTCTGATCAGGGGAGTGATGGTGCCAGTTCCCTCAATGGAACGGTCTCAGGGGTAATACTCCAATCTGTTGGTAATCCCCATGGTGGACGGGGTCCGTCCAATCCTGGGCCTCAGGGCCCTCGTTGTTTTTTTGTAAAGTACAAAATTTCAGGATGGGAATTTTTTTCTGGCGTCCTTGGATGTCATGAACGCATACCTGCATGTTCCCATATGCTCTAAGCACCAGAGATTCTGGGCTTTGCGGTCAGGGAGGACCTTTTTCTTTTTGTGGCCCTCCCGCTCGACTTGGTGTCGACACCACAGGTTTTTACCGGGGTGCTCGTCCCGATACTGGCCCGGCTGTGTCAGCGGGGGTTTATCGTGGGGTGTCTGGGTGACATTCTCCTACGAGCTTCTGAGAACTCTGCATTTGTGGAGCCGTGTCTATCACGTGTCAGACTCTCCAGGAAGTTTGGCTGGCTTCTGTTTTTGTCCAGAAGTCAGTGTTGGTCCCGTCTGGGACTGGAATTCCTGGGACTAGTCCTGGATTCCGCCGGGGCGGGAGTTTGTTCTCCTAACGGAAAAATTTAAGACTCAGAAATCTGCTGGGCAGCAGTTGTCGACCTAGTGGTGGTCATCTCTGCGATTCTGCTTGAGGGTTCTGGATCTGACGGTGGCCTCTTTCGAGGCGGTTCCGTATGCCCAATTCCACGCCAGGGTGCTACTGGAGGACCTGTTGTCACGTGGGGACTAGCTTCCGTCATCTCTGGATTACCAGGTTCGGATGAGTCATCTAGTCCCTGGTGTGGTGGCTGATGTTTTCCGGTGCTTCGGGCCGGGAAGTCGTTTCGGCCAAGCCACTGGACAGTGGTCGCGACGGATGCCAGCCTCTCCGGTTGTGGGAGGGGTTTTTGGGGCACCCAGTCAGCCCTGGGGTGCTGGACTCAGGTGGCGACCCACCTACCAATCATTGTTCTGAATTACCTGGTGGTCCCTGGATCTACAGGGCCGACCATTCGGGACCCTGTCCGTCAACGCTGTGGCGTACGTCGACCATCAGGGAGGCACACAGAGCTCTGTTGCAGCGACGAGGGTCGCGCACATACTTTGGTGGGCCGAAGGGTCCGTTCCGGCTCTATTGGCCGTGTACATTCCGGGAGTACGGAATTGGCAAGCCGACTCCTAAGTCGGATTGTGCTTGACCACGGAGAGTGGTCTCTCCACCCGTAGGGGTTTTTCAGTATATGTGCCGAAAGTGGGGCACTCCAGGCGTGGTCCTTCTAGTGTCCCGCCTCAACCGGAAGGTGCCATGTTTTTGGCCAGGGCACGGGTCCCGTGGGCTGACGCGTCAGGCGCGTTGGTGGCTCCTTGGGGTCGCTATCGCCTGCTTTACACCTTCCCTCCTCGGTAGCTTCTTCCTCGCCTGCTGCGCAGAGTGGAAGCCGAGGGTATTATCAATCCGGATTGCCCCAGATTGGCCGCGTCGCTCCTGGTACGCGGACCTGGTGCGTCTGGTGGCTGATGCCCCCTAGCATTTTCCCCTGGGGGTTGATCTTCTGTTACAGGGTCCGATCTTCCACCCTGTTTTTACAGCCACTGGCTTAGCGACGTGGCTGTTGAGAGCCTGGGGCTGAAGGCCCGAGGCCTATTGGGCTCGGTGGTCTCGACCGTGCTGCCGGCACGGTAGTCTACCTCACGTAGGATTTACATCATACGTGGAGGGCCTGCATCTCTGGTGAGGAGATGAAATGGCACCCTGGTACGTGCGTGCGTGCGTACGTGCGTACGTGCGTGCGTGCGTACGTACGTACGTACGTGCGTGGTATCCAGGATTCTGCTGTTTTTTACAGCAGGGAGTGGATCAGGCTCTCGCCTTACGTACAGTTGGAAATCAGTTTTCTGCTCTGGCTGTTATTTTCAATGAGCCTTGGCGTCGCACTCCTTGGTGCGTACGTCTGTTCTGGGGGTCTGGCATATGGCCCCTCCACTACCCCCATGGGACTTGTATTTAGTCCTTTTGGGACTGATTTTGGATGAGAAGACCTGGCTTGCAGTCTCCGCTCTAATTCACCCCAAAGGTGTTCTATCGGGTTGAGGTCAGGACTCTGTGCAAGCCGGCAGTGCTGCGGAGGGGAGGGGGGGGGACCAGGCAAAAAGGGGAATCTGCACCACACAGGGTGATTAGGAGTGTCCTCAGTACTCGGGATGAGCCGGACACCCCCCGGTTCGGTTCGCAGCAGAACATGCGACAAGGCAAACAATTTGTCCGAACGCCGTTAAAGTCTATGGGACACGAACGTGAAAAATCAAAACTGCTAATTTTAAAGGTTAATATGCAAGTTATTGTCATAAAAAGTGTTTGGGGACCCGGGTCCAGCCCCAGGGGACATGTATCAATGCAAAAAAAGTTTTAAAAATGGCTTCGGGATTTTTTGGGGAGCAGTGATTTTAATAATGCTTAAAGTGAAACAATAAAAGTGAAATTTTCCTTTAAATTTCGTACCTGGGTGGTGTCTATAGTATGCCTGTAAAGTTGCACATGTTTCCCGCGCTTAGAAAAGTCCCTCCACAAAACGAGATTTCTAAAGGAAAAAAGTAATTTAAAACTACTCGCGGCTATAATAAATTGTCGGTTCCCGGCAATACAGATAAAAGTAATTGAAAAAAAATACATGGGTTCCCCCCCAGTCCATTACCAGGCCCATTGGGTCTGGTATGAATATTAAGGGGGACCCCGAAGCAAAATTAAAAAAAATGTGTGGGGGTCCCCCCAAATTCCATTACCAGGCCCTTCAGGTCTGGTATGGATATTAAGCGGAACCCTGCGCCAAATAAAAAAAAATGGCGTGGGGTTCCCCTCAAAAATCCATACCAGACCCTTATCCGAACACGCAACCTGACAGGCCACAGGAAAAGAGGGAGGGATGAGAGCGCCCCCCCTGAACTGTACCAGGCCACATGCCCTCAACATGGGGAGTTAACCCCCATTGCGTCAGAGGGGGGCGGGGTCACCCGTCCACGGGCCGAGTGGCCCTGCCCTCGGTAATTTAAGAGCTGTCAGACGGGTCGCGTGACATTCGACCGGGCACCTCCTATGGAGGCTGTATCGTTCGTGGCGGCGGGTCGTAGAAGGATTACAGCGCTGGAATATATATATATATTTTTTATTAAAGGACTTGTCCCAAGCTGTGTGTGTGTGTTTTTTTGACACTTCTTTGGTTGAAATGATAAGGGGTACAATGTGCCCCGTTACCAATTCACATAGGGGGGCCGGGATCTGGGGGTCTCCTTTGTTAAAGGGGGCTTCCAGCTTCCGATAAGCTTTCACCCGCAGACCCCCACAACCACCGGGCAAGGGTTGTGGGGATGAGGCTCTTGTCCCCATCAACATGGGGACATCCTCCCCATGTTGAGGGCATGTGGCTTGGTACGGTTCAGGAGGGGGGCGCTCTCTCGTGCCCCCCTCTTTTCCTGCGGCCTGCCAGGTTGCGTGCTCGGATAAGGGTCTGGTATGGATATTTGGGGGGAACCCCACGTCATTTTTTTTTTATTTGGTGCAGGGTTCCCCTTAATATCCATTTCAGTCCTGAAGGACCTGGTAATGGAATTTGGGGGACCCCTGCGCCATATTTTTTTTATTTGGTTCGGGGTTCCCCTTAATATTCATACCAGACCCAAAGGGCCTGGTAATGGACCAGGTACGAAATGTAAAGGTATATTTTACTTTTTTTTTGTTTCACTTTAAGCATTATTAAAATCACTGCTCCCGAAAAAATCCCGTAGCCATTTTTAAAACTTTTTTTTTGCATTGATACATGTCCCATGGGGCAGGACCCGGGTCCCTAAACCCTTTTTTTGACAATAACTTGCATATTAACCTTTAAAATTAGCACTTTTGATTTTTCACGTTGGTGTCCCATTGACTTTAATGGTGTTCGCATGTTCGAACAAATGTTTTGCCTGTTCGCATGTTCTGCTGCAAACTGATCCGGGGGGTGTTCGGCCCATCCCGAGTACTGAGGACACTCCTAATCACCCTGTGTGGTGCAGATTCCCCCGGGTGCCTGACCTCACAAATGCGTTTCCGGAAGAATGGTCAAACATTCCCATAGACACTCCTAAACCTTGTGAAGCTGTTATAGCTACAAAGGGTGGGCCAAATCAATATTGAACCCTAAAGGCTGGGATGTCATTAAAGTTCATGTGTGTGTAAATTCAGGGGTCCCAATACTTTTGACAATATAGTGTACTTCCCCCTATATTATTGAAATGAGGACAGGGGGAGGAGTATTTTAACTAAGTCCTACGGTGACAACACTTCTCCATAGATAAAGCACAGTAAGTGACCGTTGTTACCCTAGGAGAGGAAGTGGGTTATTGGCAGGATCATTGGCTGGAAATAAAATGAGAAGCCTGAAAAAGAAGACTAATGCAGCCATCATGGCTAACGACTGGTAAGCTGCAATATATTCATTTATTTTTTATTTTTTATTGTAGATACCCTTAAAGTGTTGTACATGGGAGATATACTCATACCAGCAGCTGCAGAGAGCGCACACGTTATAGGTGTATATATACAGTATCATGTACTTTAGTATATTATGATAGAATAGAATATACTCCTCCCCACTGTACCCCATCAGCACCCTTCATTCCATATATCAGTCATCAGAGAGCCAAGTGCACATACTATGTCCTTATTTTCAGTGGGTGTTGTATAGTATACAGTATGTATGGTGCGTGCTTATCGGGCACACGCCCCAACAGCTGCACCCCCATCACTGCATACCGGAGCTGCCAGACATGTTTTATATTTCTTATTCTTTTATTAACCTATATGGAACAAAGGAAAAGCACATACATATTAAACGCAGTATTACCTGTATTGTTACTGTGCAAACTTTCTCCATTTTGTAAAGCACTGTGCCGACTGTTGGCGCTATATAAATCATGTATAATAATAATAACTAAACACAGTGAATTGAACCAAACATATTTTACTCCACATAATCTTACCACTAAAAAAAAAGGAGTACTTGAGAAAAAATTACAAATTGGAAAGAAGAAAACATTGTACTTGGAGTGGTTGTGGCTAAATTGCGCTGGATATTGGGCGTGACAACACAGGCAATCAGCAGCATTCTCTCTTATCAGCGGTTATGGCTTGGAAGCAGGGCTATCACCACTGTGGGTGACCGACTTCCGGTCAGTAGTCACCCCCTGCCCAGTATGACCCATTAGATTGTACATACCGCAGGTCACACCAAGGGCTGTGCGCTTACTGCTGCAGTCACTGACCAATCAGCACACAATGACTGGGGGCATGGATGGCTTGTTGCTCTGAATCAGTATTGATGCCTTAAAGACTAAACACCAGTAGTTTTTTTTGTATTTATCAACCCAGCAGGGCTGAATGAAAAAAACTGACAGCCCAGGAGGAGCTGCTGTACTAACTGTCTGGCCTTAGTACAGTGATCTCCACTGTTGTTCTATTGTCTTTTGACAAGGGAACGGCCCCCCACCAGAACACTCTAGTCTAGTCAATGCTCTGTCATTGTCTGAAAGCGCTGATCGGGAGCCGAATGGGAGACCTGTTTCGGTCATGCCCCATTGGCTTCTGTCAGATCAACTTCAGTACACATGGGCCGGATGTCGGCTGGTTTCAATTGAATCGACCTATGTCGCCTGACATTGAGCCCATGTGTACCTGCAACCACCCAGGTTCATGGGTTGTCAGAATATTTTTAACCACTTCATTACTGGGCACTTAAACCCCCTTCGTGCCCAGACCAATTTTCGGCTTTCAGCCCTGACGCATTTTGAATGACAATTGCGCGGTCATACAACACTGTACCCAAATTATATTTTTATCGTTTTTTTCCCCACAAATAGAGCTTTCTTTGGGTGGTATTTGATCATCTCTGCGTTTTTTTGTTTGTGCTATATACAAAAATAGACAGAAAATTTAGAAACAAAACACAATTTTTTACTTTTTGTTATAATAATATCCCAAATTAAAAAAAAAAAAATCTCCCTCGGTTTAGGCCAAAACGTATTCTTCTACATGTTTTTGTTAAAAAAAATTGCAATAAGCGTATATTGATTGGTTTGCGCAAAAGTTATAGCGCCTACAAAATAGGGGATAGATTTTTTTATTGTTATTTTTTTACTAGTAATGGCAGCGATCTGCGTTTTTTTTTTTTGTCAGGCCTGCGATTGTGCGGCGGACATATCGGACACTTTTGACACAATTTTGGGACCATTCACATTTATACAGCGATCAGTGCTATAAAAATGCACTAATTACTGTATAAATGTGACTGGCAGGGAAGGGGTTAACACTAGGGGGTGAGGAAGGGGTTAAATGTATTCCCTGGGTGTGTTCTAACTGTGTGTGGAGGGGGACTGACTGGTGGAGGTGACCGATGCTCTGTCCCTATGTACAAGGGACACAGCATCGGTCTCCTCTCTCCCTGACAGGACGTGGAGCTTTGTGTTTACACACAGAGCTCCACATCCCTGCTATCACCGCCGATCGCGGGTACCTGGCGGGCATCGCGGCCGCTAGGCATGCGCATCGGCTTCCTAGCGATGCGCCGGGCACAGTGTTTCCCTGCTGCGTGCCCCCAGAGCCGGGAATGTAAACAACAGGACGTCCAGGGACGTCCACCCGGCACTTGAGAGCCGCGCTGTGGACGTCTTTCGTCTACAGTGCGGGTCTCAAGTGGTTAAACTCTCAGGACAGTCCTGCAGAATCCTTCTATAAAAGCTCCTTACCATTCCCTCAAACACCTTACATACTATTGATGTTAGGCTGACTGGCCTGTTGCTTCTTGGTATATATCTTGATCCTTTTTTGTAAACTTGGACTACATTTGCAATAAGCCCATCAATGCGATTGTGCGGCGGGCATATCGGACACTTTTGACACAATTTTGGGACCATTCACATTTATACAGCGATCAGTGCTATAAAAATGCACTAATTACTGTATAAATGTGACTGGCAGGGAAGGGGTTAACACTAGGGGGTGAGGAAGGGGTTAAATGTATTCCCTGGGTGTGTTCTAACTGTGTGTGGAGGGGGACTGACTGGGGGAGGTGACCGATGCTCTGTCCCTATGTACAAGGGACACAGCATCGGTCTCCTCTCTCCCTGACAGGACGTGGAGCTTTGTGTTTACACACAGAGCTCCACATCCCTGCTATCACCGCCGATCGCGGGTACCTGGCGGACATCGCGGCCGCTAGGCATGCGCATCGGCTTCCCAGCGATGCGCCGGGCACAGTGTTTCCCTGCTGCCTGCCCCCAGAGCCGGGTGCACGGGGAATGTAAACAACAGGACGTCCAGGGACGTCCACCCGGCACTTGAGAGCCGCGCTGTGGACGTCTTTCGTCTACAGTGCGGGTCTCAAGTGGTTAAACTCTCAGGACAGTCCTGCAGAATCCTTCTATAAAAGCTCCTTACCATTCCCTCAAACACCTTACATACTATTGATGTTAGGCTGACTGGCCTGTTGCTTCTTGGTATATATCTTGATCCTTTTTTGTAAACTTGGACTACATTTGCAATAAGCCCATCAATGCGATTGTGCGGCGGGCATATCGGACACTTTTGACACAATTTTGGGACCATTCACATTTATACAGCGATCAGTGCTATAAAAATGCACCAATTACTGTATAAATGTGACTGGCAGGGAAGGGGTTAACACTAGGGGGTGAGGAAGGGGTTAAATGTATTCCCTGGGTGTGTTCTAACTGTGTGTGGAGGGGGACTGACTGGGGGAGGTGACCGATGCTCTGTCCCTATGTACAAGGGACACAGCATCGGTCTCCTCTCTCCCTGACAGGACGTGGAGCTTTGTGTTTACACACAGAGCTCCACATCCCTTCTGTCACCGCCGATCGCGGGTACCTGGAGGACATCGCGGCCGCTTGGCACGCGCATCGGCTTCCCAGCGGTGTTTCCCTGCTGCGCATCCCCAGAGCCGGGTGCACGGGGAATGTAAACAGGACGTCCAGGAGCGTCCACCCGGCACTTGAGAGACGCGCTGTGGATGTCTTTCGTCTACAGCGCGGGTTTCAAGTGGTTAAACTCTCAGGACAGTCCTGCAGAATCCTTCTATAAAAGCTCCTTACCATTCCCTCAAACACCTTACATACTATTGATGTTAGGCTGACTGGCCTGTTGCTTCTTGGTATATATCTTGATCCTTTTTTGTAAACTTGGACTATATTTGCAATAAGCCCATCAATTTGTACCATTACAGTCTGGACTAAGGACACACAGGTGTAAGCCATCTGAACCTGGTGATTTGTTTACATTAACCACTTACGGACCGCCCACCGCAGGAATACATCGCTACTTTAAAGAGGAATACCGTTGTTATGGTAGCATCTAGCTACCATAACCGCAGTACCCTCTTCAAGAGCGTGCGGCCCACTTTCAGATAAAGGTAGTCTCTGCGGCCGATTTGCTGCAAGATCACTTTTATCAGCAGTGGGAGAAGGCACCCCCCGCTGCTCTCCGGTGCCCTCCGCTGCTTACCGAAGCCCCTAGTGGCCGCTCAAAGAGCCGCCGTATAGCTACAGGCTCTCGCCCAAGAAGTCGGAAGAGACCCCCGGAGCTGCCTAATAAATTACTTTAAAAACCTGTGTAGTGTGTTTTATTTTTGACACTTTTTTTTCCAGGTGAATGGGTAAGGGTACAATGTACCCCATACTCATTCACATAGGGTGGGGGGCCGGGATCTGGGGCTCCCAGATTCCAATAAGCCCCCTGCCCGCAGACCCCAACAACCAACAGCCAGGATTGTCGGGAAGAGTCCCTTGTCCTCATCAACATGGGAACAAGGTGCTTTGGGGTGGGGGGGGGGGGCGCAGGACCACCTTGCCCCAAAGCACCCCCCCCCCCCCCACATGTTGAGGGCATGCGGCCTGGTACGGTTCGGGGGAGGGGGGGTCATACGCTCTTCCCCAACCCCTTTCCTGACCGACTGGGCTGCATGCTCAAATAAGGGTCTGGTATGCATTTGGGGGGGGGGCCCCACGCCATTTTTTCAACATAGGGGGTTTCCCTTAAAATCCATACCAGACCGAAGGGCCTGGTTTGCCATTAGAGGGGGAACCCATGCCGCTTTTTTTTTTATTTGGTGTGGAGTTCCCCCTCAAGATCATCAGAGCACAAGTTGCATGTCAAAGTCGGATCAGGCAAGACTTTGATCCGACTTCAGTGATATTCAATGGGCTGGAGTAGGCACAAAGTCGGACCAAAGTAGTACAGGGAGCTTTTTTTTAAAGTCGGGCTGACTTGTGTCGGACCAGTTAGGACGGCTCTCATAGGGAAAACATTGATTTTCACACGTCATGTGACATGAGCTCCCAATGTCAGAGTGTTTGTCGTACCAGTGTGAACCAGGCCTAAAGAATCGACAATGTCACAAATAATACAACAAGCAAGTAAAACAAAAACAACAACATAACAGTGTAATACAGCAGGACGCACAAGTAAATACATTAAAATGACCTCTCAGCAGCCAGGATCAGGCTGTTACTGATGGCAAAATGTTGCTGTGGGGAGACACCTGCTGGTGGCTAGTAGAATGACGTTCTGTCAGTTGCATAGGTGTACTGCCCCCAACAGGTAAAATAACAAAATGACTGATCCTTGAACTCTTTTTCTATTTCTTTCAGGCCTCGTACACACGACAGAGGAACTCGACGTGCCAAACACATCGAGTTCCTCGTCGAGTTCAGGGATGAAGCCGCCGAGGAGCTCGGCGGGCCGCCTTCTCCCATAGAACAACGAGAAAATAGAGAACATGTTCTCTATTTTCTCGACGAGTTCCTCGGCGGCTCCATCGGGCCAAAAGTGTACAGACGACAGAGTTTCTCTGCAGAATCAGGCTCTGACCGAGTTTCTCGCTGAATTCTGCCGAGAAACTCTGTCGTGTGTACGAGGCCTCACTCTTTCATTCTCTCTTTTCTTTTTTCTCTCTCTTATATTTATGTACTATGCCTTCAAGTATTTGTTTGCTTTTTTCTAAATATCTGAAGCATATTATTTTGATACTTTACAAAAAAAGTCTTACAATTTGTTTTCTTTAGAAAGATGCTACATTCTGAGTAGAAAACCTGCTTCCTGCCAGCATGCAACAGACAAACACCTTTAGGGGTTGATTTACTTAAGGCAAATAGACTGTGCACTTTGCAGTTGCTACAGAGAAAATATGCAGAAGCTCTTCTGACTTGATCGCCCCCTAGTGTTAGCCCCTTCCCTGTCCGTGACATTTACACAGTAATCAGTGCATTTTTATAGCACTAATCGCTGTATAGGTGCCAATGGTCCCAAAAATTTGTAAAAGTGTCCGATGTGTCTGCCATAATGTTTGGTATCAATGTACTCGGCCTAATATCATCTTTTTTATTTCATCAATAATTTGGGCAATATAGTGTGTTTTAGTGCTTTAAAATAAAAAAAAGTGTATTTTTTCCAAAAAAAATGCGTTTGAAAAATCGCTGCGCAAATATTGTGTGGAAAAAAAATGCAACGCCCACCATTTTAATTTGTAGGGCCTTTGCTTTAAAAAAATATATAATGTTTGTGGGTTCAACTTAACTTTCTTGCAAAAAAATAAAAATGTTTTCATGTAAACAGTGTCAGAAAGGGCTTTGTCTTCAAGTGGTTAGAAGAGTGGTTGATGTGTGACATAAGCTTCTAAAATGTTGTGCATAAAATGCCAGGACAGTTCAAAATTCCCCCAAATGACCCCATATTGGAAAGAAGACACCCCAAGCTATTTGCTGAGAGTCATCTCAAGTCCATGGAATATTTTATATTTTAACACAAGTTGTGGGAAAAAGACAATTTTTTTTTTTTTTTTTTTTGCGCAAAGTTGTCACTAAAAGATATATTGCTCAAGCATGCCATCGGCATATGTGGAATTACACCCCAAAATACATTCTGCTGCTTTTCCTTAGACTCCCAAAAGTCCCACACATGTGGTATCCCCATACTCAGGAGAAGCAGCAGAATGTATTTTGGGGTGCAATTCCACATATAACCATGGCAAGTGTGAGCAATATATCATTTAGTGACAACTTTTTGTAAATTTTTATTTTTTGGTCATTATTCAATCACTTGGGGCAAACAAATTAAATAAACAATGGACTCAACATGCCTCTCATCAAATAGCTTGGGGTGCCTTCTTTCCAAAATGGGGTCATTTGTGGAGGTTGTGTGCCATATTGGCATTTTATGGCCTTCAAAACTGTGATAGGTAGTGATAGGTAGTGAGGAGTTAAATCAAAAATGTATGCCCTTAGAAATCTTGAAGGCGGTGATTGGTTTTCGGGGTCCCGTACACGGCTCCCAAAAAGTCCCACACATGTGGTACCCCCGTACTCAGGAGAAGCAGCAGAATGTATTTTGGGGTGTAATTCCACATATGCCCATGGCATGTGTGAGCAATATATCATTTAGTGACAACTTTGTGCAAAAAAAATCAGCTTGTCATTTTCCCGCAACTTGTGGCAAAATATAAAATATTCCACGGACTCGACATGCCTCTCAGCAAATAGCTTGGGGTGTCTACTTTCCAAAATGGGGTCATTTGGGGGGGGTTTTATGTTATTTTGGCATTTTATGGCCTTTGAAAATGTGATAGGTAGTGAGGAGTAAAATGCTGAAGGTGGTGCTTGGGTTTCGGGGTCCCGTACGCGGCTAGGCCCCCAAAAAGTCCCACACATACTCAGGAGAAGCAGCAGAATGTATTTTGGGGTGCAATTCCACATATAAACATGGCATGTGTGAGCAATATATCATTTAGTGACAACTTTTTGTAAAACATTTTTTTTTTTTTTTTTTGTCATTATTCAATCACTTGGGACAAAAAAAATAAAAATATTCAATGGACTCAACATGCCTCTCAGCAGTTTCCTTGGGGTGTCTACTTTCCAAAATGGGGTCATTTGGGGGGGTTTTGTACTACCCTGCCATTTTAGCACCTCAAGAAATGAGATAGGCAGTCATAAATTAAAAGCTGTGTAAATTCCAGAAAATGTACCCTAGCTTGTAGACGCTATAACTTTTGCGAAAACCAAAAAATATACGCTTATTGCGATTTTTTTTGGCTGAATACATTTTGGCCTAAATGTTTGACTAAAATTGAGTTTATTAGATTTTTCTTATAACAAAAAGTAGAAAATATAATTTTTTTTTCAAAATTTTCCATTTATATCCATTTTATATATTCATTTTCCATTTTATATCCATTTTATATATTCATTTTCCATTTATATCGCAAAAAAAAAAAATCGCAGAGGCAATCAAATACCATCAAAAGAAAGCTCTATTTGTGGGAAGAAAAGGACGCAAATACAACATTGCATGACCGCGCAATTACCAGTTAAAGCAGCGCAGTGCCAAATTGTAAAAACACCTTGGGTCCTTAGCCTGCATATTGGTCCAGGTCTTAAGTGGTTAAAGTATCGCAAAAAATGACCTGGTCATTAAGCAGCCAAATCTTCCGGGGCTGAAGTGGTTAAATAACAAACATGTCATACTTACCTCCACTGTGCAGTTCGTTTTGCACAGAGTGGCCCCATCCTCCTCTTCTGGGGTCCCCCGGTGGCGCTATCAGCTCCTCCCCACATTGGACAACCCCCTACGAGAAGTGCTCTCCTGGGGGGTTACCTTGGGGGTATGCTCCCGAGTCCAGCATTTGTGTCCATAGATGCAGAATGTAGGATTTGGCCCCACCCCTGCGCCCGCGTAATTGGATTTGTTTGACAGAAGCGGGAGCCAGTGGCTGCGCTGCTATCAATCTATCAAATCAAGAGCCGAGAACCCAGAGGAATCCAAGGGGATCAGGTGAGTAAAACGGGGGCTAGGGGGCCGTTCAGTGTCAGGATGCATTAAGGTGAAAAAACACAAGGATTTACAACCCCTTTAAGGTTTTGAGGCTGACGTTTGGTACCTTGAACCTTTAGCTCCCTCCACATATTTTCTATGTGATTAAGGTCTGGTGACTGGCTAGGCCATTCCAGGACCTTAATGTGCTTCTTCTTGAGCCACTTCTTTGTTGCCTTGGCCATGTGTTTGTGATCATTGTCATGCTGGAATGACACATTTTCAGTGCCCTGGCTGAGGGAAGGAGGTTCTCACCCAAGATTTGACGGTACATGGCCCCGTCCATCGTCCCTTTGATGAGATGAAGTTGCCCTGTCCCCTTAGCAGAAAAGCACCCACAAAGCATAATGTTTCCACCTTTATGTTTGGCGGTTGGGATGGTGTTCTTGGGGTCATAGGCAGCATTCCTCCTCCTTCAAACACAGCGAGTTGGGTTGATGCCAAAGAGCTCGATTTTGATCTCATCTGACCACAACACTTTCACTCAGTTCTCCTCTGAATCATTCAGATGTTCATTAGCAAACTTCAGGTGGGCCTGTACATGTGCTTTCTTGAGCAGGGGGACCTTGCAGGTGCTGCAGGATTTAAGTCTTTCACAGTGTAGTGTGTTACCAATTGTTTTCTTGGTGACTATGGTCCCAGCTGCCTTGAGATCATTGACAAGATTCTTTTGTGTAGTTCTGGGCTGATTCCTCACCATTCTCATGATGATTGAAACTCCATGAGGTGAGATCTTGTATGGAGCCCCAGACCGAAGGAGATTGACAGTTATTTAGTGTTTCTTCTGTAGCAGGGAGCTGGCTATCTTACCTGCAGTATCAAAAGACACTCTGTAACATTGTTGCAATGAGATCGTTTCCATCTAGTGTCATCAAATCCTGTCAGCAGAGTGATTACCATCAGGGAGCAAAGCATAAAGGGAATTGTAGTTCCAGGACTCGAGTTTCACATTCAGATTTACAGTGCCTTGTGAAAGTATTCGGCCCCCTTGAACTTTGCGACCTTTTGCCACATTTCAGGCTTCAAACATAAAGATATAAAACTGTATTTTTTTTTGAAGAATCAACAAGTGGGACACAATCATGAAGTGGAACGAAATTTATTGGATATTTCAAACTTTTTTAACAAATAAAAAACTGAAAAATTGGGCGTGCAAAATTATTCAGCCCCCTTAAGTTAATACTTTGTAGCGCCACCTTTTGCTGCGATTACAGCTGTAAGTCGCTTGGGGTATGTCTCTATCAGTTTTGCACATCGAGTGACTGAAATTTTTGCCCATTCCTCCTTGCAAAACTGCTCGAGCTCAGTGAGGTTGGATGGAGAGCGTTTGTGAACAGCAGTTTTCAGCTCTTTCCACAGATTCTCGATTGGATTCAGGTCTGAACTTTGACTTGGCCATTCTAACACCTGGATATGCTTATTTGTGAACCATTCCATTGTAGATTTTGCTTTATGTTTTGGATCATTGTCTTGTTGGAAGACAAATCTCCGTCCCAGTCTCAGATCTTTTGCAGACTCGATCAGGTTTTCTTCCAAAATGGTCCTGTATTTGGCTCCATCCATCTTCCCATCAATTTTAACCATCTTCCCTGTCCATGCTGAAAAAAAGCAGGCCCAAACCATGATGCTGCCACCACCATGTTTCACAGTGGGGATGGTGTGTTCAGGGTGATGAGCTGTGTTGCTTTTACGCCAAACATAACGTTTTGCATTGTTGCCAAAAAGTTCGATTTTGGTTACATCTGACCAGAGCACCTTCTTCCACATGTTTGGTGTGTCTCCCAGGTGGCTTGTGGCAAACTTTAAACAACACTTTTTATGGATATCTTTAAGAAATGGCTTTCTTCTTGCCACTCTTCCATAAAGGCCAGATTTGTGCAGTATACAGGGACTGATTGTTGTCCTATGGACAGAGTCTCCCACCTCAGCTGTAGATCTCTGCAGTTCATCCAGAGTGATCATGGGCCTCTTAGCTGCATCTCTGATCAGTCTTCTCCTTGTATGAGCTGAAAGTTTAGAGGGACGGCCAGGTCTTCGTAGATTTGCAGTGGTCCTTCCATTTCAATATTATCGCTTGCACAGTGCTCCTTGGGATGTTTAAAGCTTGGGAAATCTTTTTGTATCCAAATCCGGCTTTAAACTTCTCCACAACAGTATCTCGGACCTGCCTGGTGTGTTCCTTGTTCTTCATGATGCTCTCTGCGCTTTAAACGGACCTCTGAGACTATCACAGTGCAGGTGCATTTATACAGAGACTTGATTACACACAGGTGGATTCTATTTATCATCATTAGTCATTTAGGTCAGCATTGGATCATTCAGAGATCCTCACTGAACTTCTGAAGAGAGTTTGCTGCACTGAAAGTAAAGGGGCTGAATAATTTTGCACGCCCAATTTTTCAGTTTTTTTATTGTTAACATTTTTTGAAATATCCAATAAATTTCGTTCCACTTCATGATTGTGTCCCCCTTGTTGATTCTTCAAAAAAAATTACAGTTTTATATCTTTATGTTTGAAGCCTGAAATGTGGCAAAAGGTCGCAAAGTTCAAAGGGGGCCGAATACTTTCACAAGGCACTGTAACTGTATGGAACTACAAAAGACCAGCATGCTCTGAGGGCAGGAAAGGAGAGACTCCATTTTGATTTCCTGAGGCGAGGAAGAGATCAGACCTGAGAGAGATGCTGTCTCCCGGGTGATTTCACCATGCCATTTAGGCCTCCTCCACAAACCTGGACATCCAGCGTGAGAGAGGGAGATCCCAGGTGCACCTGCACCGATGGTGAAGCGCTCCAGAGTAAGGTGACCAGTTTGGTCGCCAGGAGAGGGATATGGACAGCCGCACTCCAGTAACTTGAAAAAGACGTGCCCTTTATTGGGTACAGGAAAAAATACACTACAGGTATCAGCACACAGTGGGATAAACAGCTGTTTATCCCACTGTGTGCTGATACCTGTAGTGTATTTTTTCCTGTACCCAATAAAGGGCACGTCTTTTTCAAGTTACTGGAGTGCGGCTGTCCATATCCTTGTCGTTTTTTGCACATCCAGTGCATTGCCAGCACCCATCTGCTTCTGAGTGGACATCAATTACCCTAGTGAGCTCACCTGGAGCGGCAGCTTTCTTACCTGTGGGTCGCCAGGAGAGCTGCTGTTCCAGTATGTTCGTTTGGGGCTTGACCGCAGGGTTGGGTGAGAGGGCTTTTGCCCATTTGCCGGAAACAGGGACACTGCACCACAAAAGAAGGTAAATGGACATTGTATACAGATATGATTGTGGTTAGTCATGTTGCTAAAACTTGTAGTGCCACAGGGCTAAAGGATAAGGCCATCCATTTTCAGGGACACTGTGTACAGACACCATTGTCCTTTCACCTTGCTGAGAAAGATCCTGCCTTTTTCACTTGATAATCTGGGCAAGTTGTGCTGTTTGGCCCTGCTATTCAGGAGTTTAAGTCCACCAACAAAAGTGGCTAGCTGAAGACACAAAGTTTTATCTGTTCTTCAAAAGGGCTAAAGCCACTAGTGCCATACGGACCCACACACATATATTCAGGGCTCTGTGTGGGACAGTTTATCTAGGAAGTTAAGCCATTACATGTTAATTTAAATAAGGTGTTTACAGTTGGGCCTGTGGTGTCAGGGGACAGAAGAGAGAGGCCTGACATAAAGAGGGTCAGTCTTCTCCTCTACTCCTGCCTGGACTCATAGAGCCAACCTGAGTAAAGGTAACCAATCTGATACAGATTGCCATATTGAGATTTTTTTGCCATGTAAGGCCTCGTACACACGACCGAGGAACTCGGCGGGCGAAACACATCGTTTTCCTCGTCGAGTTCTTGTTAGGCTTGTCGAGGAACTCGACAAGCCAATTTTCTCCATTCCCGTCGAGGAAAAAGAGAACATGCTCTCTTTTTGGCTCGTAGAGTTCCTTGACAGTCTCCTCGCTGAAAAATGTACACACGACCGGTTTCCTTGGCAAAAAAAATCTCCCACCAAGTTTCTTGATGGATTCTGCCAAGGAAACCGGTCGTGTGTACGAGGCATCAGTGTGCCTCTGCTCTTGGGGTTATTCTCAGGTTTTGAATCCCCTGAAATCAGCCTGAATATCAGGAGTACATGGCACTGATGGGCACTGACAGGCAGCACTGATGATGAGGTACTGACAGTCAATACTGATGGGCACTGATTGGCCCATAATTTATAACTTTTTTTAAATGCATTTTCTGGATACTTTTGTTGTTATTCTGTCTCTCACTGTTAAAATAAACCTACCATTAAAACGATAGACTGATCAATTCTTTGTCAGTGGGCAAATATACAAAATCAGCAGGGGAGAAAATACTTTTTTCCCTCACTGAAGGTTTCCCATGCGTTTTCCCAAGTGTATCCTGAAGCCCCCCTTTAGGATCCGGAGTTCCGGACCTCTTCCCTTTTATAGAACATGGGAGGAAGGCTGAGCCCCAGCAAAAGCTTGTGCACACAGGGAAAAAGGCGGTAAAACCCCTCCTGCAGCTGACCTCTGCACAGTTACCCAATTCTGACTCCTGCACTAGGTACAATACACACAGATGACCCCTGCACTCTATGAATTACCCACTCCTGACTCCTGCACTAGGCACAATACATACAGATGACCCCTGCACTCTATGAGTTACCCACTCCTGACTCCTGCACTAGGCACAATACATACAGATGACCCCTGCACTCTATGAGTTACCCACTCCTGACTCCTGCACTAGGCACAATACATACAGATGACCCCTGCACTCTATGAGTTACCCACTCCTGACTCCTGCACTAGGCACAATACATACAGATGACCCCTGCACTCTTTGAGTTACCCACTCCTGACTCCTGCACTAGGCACAATACATACAGATGACCCCTGCACTCTATGAGTTACCAAATTCTGACTCCTGCACTAGGTACATTATACACAGATGACACCTGCACTGTATACACTACCCACTCCTGAACCCCGCACTATTTACATTGCACACACCTGACCCCTGCAATCTGTGCATTATGTACTCTTGACATGACACCGCTTTCTGTTCCTTAATGGGTTCTTCCATCAATAATCTAAAGAAATAAAAGAAAGTTCATAAAATAAAGCAGTAGTTAGTATTCTTTATACAAGGATTAAAAGAAATGAATGTGTGTGATATTTTTCCATTGAGGTGTATGTATATATCTTTTAGGGAAAAGATGATGATGCAGTTGCCATAAGAACTGACAGCAACTGACCATTAGGAGTTCACAAAAAAACAAAGGATGACAGAAAGACACATATATTCAACTGTTTTATTTTTCTTTATTTTTCTGGGCACCAAAAAATAATAATGAGGTGAAGATACAGACTGGACCATCTGCTGCAGGCAGAGAGCCCCCATATGTCATATACAGCTATACCACGAGCATCAAGTACACAGAGAAACAACAGAATGCCAGTAAAAGAAGGCTCCGTATCCTAAAACACATCTCTTATTAAAAAATGCCAACGTCCCCACTGAATTTCTCCTCTCTCCACCTGCACGCCACCTTCCAGCAACCACTTGGTGAAATGTACATTATTTATGTCAATAAATAGCAGATCTGGTACAAAAAAACGGGAACTAACGCTGTTCTATGACGGAACGGGTTTCCTTATTAAAAGGACTAAAGCATCAATGCGAGAGAGAGTACACAGGCTCACTTACTGTCTTCTACATTCCTGGAAGAAGAACACACCTGTGGGGACACTCCAACATATCCCAGGGTGGCTTTGAAGAGTAACTCCAGTTTTGCTTTAAAATAATTGTTCCCTTTCTGTTTGTAGTCCACCACGCTTTTCTAGGTCAATATGTGAAGTTCTACAAATGTATTAACAAACGTTATTGATATTTATGAATATCTATGAAGGTTCCAGGTCATGGTATATCTAGTAATAGTAAGCCACATTCAACCAGACTTGTTTTGTAATGTTGAAGACATTTTCTAGTTCCTCAAAACCACTTCTTTACTCGTAATGGGTGTTATATCCACACAGGTAGCACAAACACCGTTGTATCCAATTACCATGGAAAGACAGTTGTTATTGTCCATAAACTGGATGGGAGGTGTGAAAAGAAGAAGAACCACCTAGTTCTAGTTACATAATCCCATACTTGGTGTCTGTAAGGTTTCATAAGTGTCAATCCTTCACTTTACCTGGTTAAAGGTGTTAATTGTTGTCAAATTGCTGGGATGAAGAGATGTTAAGGACAGGCTTATATGTGGACGACAGATGGTGTTAAAGATGGTATCGAAGACTAGAACAGGGTGCCTCCATTACTTCTCATTCTGTTCTTGGACAATAATATCTGACCTTCCATAATGATTGTATTGAAGCGGAGTTCCACCCTAAAGTGGAAGTTCCGTTCATCTGATTCCTTCCTCCCTCTGGTGCCACAATTGGCACCTTTTCGAGGGGAGGGGGGACAGGATACTTTTCTTTGACAGGTATCCTTTCCCAGTTCCGGGAGCCTGGGCCGTGACGTCACCGTGGAGCTCCCTCCCTCCTCCCAGCCAGTAGGGAGATGCTACACTGCCGGGTTCCTTTACCAGCAATGGTGGCGGCAGCACCCGACAGCTGATGAAAACATCAGCTGTGGTGCCAACATTGCTGGACTCCACCACCGGGAGAACACAATAGCTCAGCAGGAGGGATGCTCCCATCAACCCTGACTGCGATTTTCTTAAGAAAATAGTATCATCTATTGCCGGCTTAAGGAAGTCACTTGGATAAAGCCACTGTATGTTTTTTTTTTCTGTACATCCCAGCGGACTGAACGAAAAAAACGAAGAGCCATTGGCTGAGAGCGCTGATCGGATGCCAATCAGCATACCTTTTTTGGTCAGGCCCATTTGACAGAAGACGGCCAAAAGGCCACTTCTGTCGGACCAGCTGCCGTACACACAGGCTAAATGTCTGCCAGTTTCTGTTGAACTGGCCAATGCTGTCTGATATTTGGCCCATAAGCTACAAAATATCTTCAACATTACAGAACAAGTCCATGTGACTAACTACTACTAGAAATGTTTTGATATTTAAGTTAAATTAAAACTATGGGCAATTTTTTTAAAATGTAATTAATTAATTTTTGAGTCTACCCCAAATCATAGTTTTATTATCTATTGGTCCATCCATTAGATATTCTATTATTCACTTCTGTAGATAGCATGAAACATTCTTCTTCTGCAATGAAATCAGTTTAATTGGCTTTTTGTGTATTGTTTTGTAAATGTCAGTTTTGCTGTAGTCACCCTATTTCAAAATGGACTTTATAGTAAGAAGAAAAGCTATTAAAGTGGAACAAAACTCCTTCTATCCTTTAAAGCCAAGGAAGCCACCATCTTGGTTTCTGTTTGATCTGTGGTTGTCTTGGTGCTGCACATGCAATCAGCTATGACACCAGCCATTTGATAGGTTGACAGTTCGGTTCAGAGCTGACATAAGCACAACTAATAACTGTAACAGTTATTAAAAGCAGGCCTGTTTTAGGAAAAAGTTTAATCAGTGAGTTTAGTTTTGTTTTGAAGTGGACCTAAACCCTCATATCCTTTTCTGCCAAGGAAGCTGCCATCTTAGCCTCCGTTGATCTGCAACTGCCATGTGGCTGCACATTTGATCATTTATGACACCAGTTATGTGATGGGTTGACAGTTTGGTTGGGGGCACAAGCAAATATGACAGTTAGCATTCCCAGTGTGATGGGAATGTAACGTTTTTTGAAACCGTTAAGGCTGCATTCACACCTGAGAGTTTTCAGCTCATAAAACGCCCAAAAGCAAAATCCCATTAATTTCAATGGCACCTGTTCACATCTGAGCGTTTTGTCACCTGAAGCAAAATGCCTGAAAAATGCCCTAAGCTCAAAAAAGAACTTTGGGGCAGATTACAGGCGTTTTTATGCCTTTTACATTGGTGACCTGAACAAAATTGTGGCAAAAACCCAGCAAAATCGCGGTAAAAACGCCTTTGAAAATGCAGCCTTAATCAATGGGTTTAGTTCTACTTTACAATTCCAGCTAACATGTTTTATACAGTTCTAGCAATAGTTTTCTTTTGAAAAAAAAACACATGAATAAAAAGTTGATCGTTATAACCCCCGGCAGTATAATATTGTTTGTCCCAACAATGGCTGAACAGTGTGATCTGCATGTAAAAGTGAATAAAACTACCGTATAATAGCCTATAACAGGGGTCTCCAAACTGCGGCCCGAGGGCCAGATGTGGCCCTTTGCTAGCCTTTATCTGGCCCTTGGGGCACAATTCCTTCCACTGATATGAGGCACTATTCCTCCCATTGATACCAACAATGGGGCACTATATTATCCACTGATACCAATGATGGGACACTATTCCTCCCACTAATAAGGGGAATGCTCCTCTTCCTATTGACCACCAACCCTGAGGCCATATTTCTTCTCACTGATGACATTTTTTCCCTTGCTGGCCCCAATCCGGCCCTCCTAACGTCTGAAGGGCATAAAAGTGGCCCTTTGTTTGAAAAGTTTGGAGACCCCTGGCCTATAACATATTAAAAAAGGAATTCATATACTGAATACTATTATAGGTATTATTAACCCCATACAGTTACCAAAATGCAATGTTTTTTTTACTTTAGGTGGACTTCAATTACAACACTCCAAGGAAACTGTCCAGCCCTGTATAATAAGACCAGGAGGTGTAGCCAACGCTCCTCCTATTTAACAATAACTCTATAATGTAAGTAAGGATTTCTTTATTTTTCTTAAAAACAAAACTGACCACTAATGCCTGCCTTTTGTGCCCTCTTTTGGACCAAAATTATTGGTGACTGGTTAGACTTGATGGACATATGCCTCTTTGGTTGACTAGCCAACAAAATACGGTTATTGGGAGGATCTGTATATAGATAAAGAGTAAAATTAGATATTTAGCATAGTTACATTTCAAACTTATGTCTGTTGAAAAGTGATAACCAAGCTATAGTGTTTTTTGAAAGTGTTGGCCCTCTTACCACACTGTGCAAACAGTACAAAGCAAGGTTTTATACAGTTATATTAAATAAGTAATTCCTTAATTTTATCATGCTGTGCTTTTCACATGCGATCCAGGTGCAGTGCAAATTAAGCCTATTTATTTGAATGGGCTAAATGAGCTGGACCCCAGCAAAAGTAGTTCATGTACTACTTTATGAAACCCAGAGAAACCAGATTGCATGGTGCTTCTGTTCCTTGTGATCCGGTGCAGACAAACGCACTCCGCTTGGGGTGTCGTTAGTGTTGCACTGACATCTGCTTCAGATTCCAAGTGCGTGTGCGTTTTGAACGTGGTGCGGGAATCGCACATGGAATGTCATTTTCCCATACTGCATTCTGGTGTGAACTGGCCCCTATAGCACTTGAGATTTTATATCTTTGGAGATGGCTAATGGGGATGCACCATATGCCATATTTTGAATCCCCTGTAACTGTGTTTATTATAAGAACCCTCACTTGACATGTCTGCATTGAAATGTCTGTATATTTTTAAAACAGGAGTTAGTAGATATTAGATATAAAGTCCTTCTAATGGTTTCACTTACAAAAGTGGACCAGCTCCTCCTATGTAGATAATGAAGGACAAACAAGGATATGATCCTAAAGTTCAGAATACATTCTTCTGCCAGGCAAAAATTAAGCGCCAACAAATGCTATTATTTTATGCTAATCAAGATATATTGACGACATTCAAAGCCACCACTGCATGTTTTTACCCCACAGCTGACTCTTACTAAAATGCTACACTCTTTGGACAGTTGTTCACCTGTGTCACTCACCTCCCCAGGCTTACCAGGCAAATGCTCAAGCTGTAAACCTGTAGCTTTATATAATAGCAGACCGGAGATTCAGACTCTGGCCTTCGACACTTAAAACATTCTAACTTCACACGTGGAAATACGATCTGTTCAGCAACACGCACAAGAAACAGCTTTTATCTCCAGCCAGACTACCACAGTTTGACTAATTTTTATTTTTTTTACATTTTTTTAATATTTTTTCGGTGTCATCACCTGTCAAGCAATTGGAGTAAGCATGACGCACATATAGAAGTCACAGTCATAACATGGGCAGGTTAAAACAGGGATGAGAGGACATAATATGGTAAAAAGGAAAGTAAACACACGTATGTATCTTTGTGTGCATGGAATGTGGGGTATAAAAAAAAAACAGAAACCAGCTTCTAACATGGATAAAACATGATACATTTGTCATATGTAACAGTAAAAGTTATCAAATGCTCTACATAGTTTAATTTTCAGTTCAGTATACATCATTGTCACAAAGAGTTAAAGCACCAACTATTTCAATGTCTAGGCTAAAACACATAAAATCTTTTGCTTGCTCTTTTTTTTAAGATTTTTTGTGTATTTATTTCAAGTACAAAGTTAAAATGCCTTTTTATTTTTCCCCTAATAATAATATAGAAGAGTAAAATAACAGTGCCTTCTTGGAATAGCACTAGAAGAATTCCCCCTCAGAAAATTAAAGAGAAAAATATATAACCAAGACAAGGAAAAAATTAAGAGAGAGAAAAAAAAAAAAACAGTCGTCAACCAGATAGTAGATTTAATTTAACAATATATATTTCTCATAAAATGTTTAGCACCTTTTAAAATCACCGCCCACCTTCTGCTTATTTTAAGGAACTTAGGCATTTTATTTTTTTAAGGTTTTTCTATTTTTTTTTCACTCAGGACTGTGCCAAATGAAAAATAAAGTAAAGAATGTGAAAAAGAGTATTTTTTCAGCACCATTCAGATTCCCAATGAGGGACTTTGGGCTCAAGATTGGGGCTGAGTTGCAGACCATCCTAAGGAACATGACTCTTTCATACTGGTGGGATTCTGGTGTTTTGTCAATTTGTAAAAGTAAAAAAAAAGATTGATAAGACTATATTACAAGAGAATTAATGTTTTTGTACAAAGGCAGTGTTTCACGGTAGGAAGAATTTTTTTGTACATATTCTGGATCATGTCAATGTATAATGTTAAAATTGCACCTTATTTTGTTAATGTTGACAAACTAGCTCTGTAGCTGAGGTGAAGATCCTGAAAACAACAAATTAGTCCAACACTGGGTTGAATTTGTCATGACCCCTAATATCTGCCCATCTTTTGGGGAGTTAAGGCCACACTGTTTACTATTATCCACAGGTCATGGTACTTATGACCATAGGAATCTGGCTACATAGCTTATTGTCAAGATCTTCCTCCAGCAAAACACAAAACGGATACAATATTAGGGTAGGAGTACAGGTTTCTTGCATCAACACTGGAGTCTTTTTACATGCCGAACACAAAGGTGATATCCAGACTAAGTGATACTAAGGATACAGTGATACAAGCATTTGCTAAAAAGTGATCTTGGTAAGTGAGAAGTTCTTCAAGGATATCAAAAATACACCTGATCTTTGGGAAAGAAATGGGAAGATTGTGTTTTTGTACGTTGATATTTCCCTTCCCTCCCACTCTCAATGCATGTGTGCCAAATCCACCTATCACCCACATCGGGGAGAAGGTTACACTTGGGTTTGGCCATGCAGAATATGGGATAGTCATTCTTCCACTGTTAATGCACATGTGCCAAATCCATGTATCACCCACATCGGGAAGGTTACACTTGGGTTTGGCCATGCAGAATATGGTATAGACATTCTTCCACTGTCAATGCACATGTGCCAAATCCATGTATCACCCACATCAGGGAGAAGGTTACACTTGGGTTTGGCCATGCAGAATATGGTATAGACATTCTCCCACTGTCAATGCACATGTGCCAAATCCATGTATCACCCACATCAGGGAGAAGGTTACACTTGGGTTTGGCTATGCAGAATAAGGTATAGACATTCTCCCACTGTTAATGCACATGTGCCAAATCCATGTATCACCCACATCAGGGAGAAGGTTACACTTGGGTTTGGCCATGCAGAATAAGGTATAGACATTCTCCCACTGTCAATGTACATGTGCCAAATCCATGTATCACCCACATCAGGGAGAAGGTTACACTTTGGTTTGGCCATGCAGGATAAGTTATAGATATCTCCCACTGTTAATGCACATGTGCCAAATCCATATATCACCCACATCGGGGAGAAGGTTACACTTGGGTTTGGCCATGCACAATAAGGTATAGACATTCTCCCACTGTCAATGTACATGTTCCAAATCCACCTATTACCCACATTAGGGGCAAGGTTACATTTGGTTTGGCCATGCACAATAAGGTATTGACATTTGGATAAATAAAGTTGGCCATATACATTACAATGTGATAGTACAATCTTCTCTTGATATACCAAAACTACAGTAAGCCTTATATTATGAATATAATGTTAAGTTAAACTCTAAGGGCCCATGTTAACGTGCATTGCATTAGGTCAGCCCATTCAGATGGGTCAGAGGTGAGTTTCTATAGTGTTTTGGGATGTCATTCAAAAGGTATCACACCACAACACATTAATAAGTGCATAGCACATTGCCACAATGCATAGCTGTGAAACTGTCCTACGTGATACAGCTGCAAGGCCTGGTTGTGTTTTTCCCTCACACATCACTACACACTTAACATAGGACTCCATTTGTAACATTTCAACACACCCACACTAAGAATTTCCTGATTTCAGTAAGACTCTGATCCCTTCAGGTCTACAAACAATAGATACCTTTTTATTCAACAGATGATGTCATCTAATCACCTGCTGCTGGTTGGCTGACTGTGTAGAGAAATGTGCATGGTTTACAATGACCTGATTGGAAGTTGTCACTACATTCCTCTACGACAGAGGCCGTGCATACTTAAAATATTATCTTTCTGTCCTTCTGCATGCTTACTAAATGATCAAAGTACTGTCCTGAGATCTAGAAGTAAGTCTTACCACTACTTGTATCACGATTGGATTGCACTTCCTATAGAATAGTTGGGCAATTGATTTCAATGCACATAATTGGAGGAAGCTAAACTCATTTATTTTTAGGACATGAAAGTAAGTTCTTTATCAAAAGTTCCACATTGGCTGCTTTCATGGAAGAAGCTCCATTAACTTCAATAGAAAGGCTGTTTAGTGATGAAATGCATAATAAATGACCTTTCCATAGTATTAGATGTAGATACTTCATTTGTAGACTTTTCAGTGGCAGCTGTGCATCACTCTATAAAGATCTTAAATAATTCAGACAAGTGGGTATTAGATCCTTGACAGGGATCCTGAGAGCTGAAGGGTGTCATTCAAAGTGGAAGTAAACTCCACTTTTTAGCTTGTACCTACAGGTAAGCCTATAGCAAAGCTTACCTGTAGGTACAGTAAAGTAAATACCTTCTAAACTTGCATTGTTTAAGAGGTATTAATACAGGATGCAGCGAGTGATGTCACCGGGGCATGCACTCTCAAGGGATGGCATACCCGTACTGTAATTTCAGAGCTCCGTGATGGGGTTCCCGTGCATGAGCGGAAATTACATCATTGCGGTCCTGCACATTTACACAGCTGGAGCCCACAAGTGACCGGGTGAAGGTGGAATCGCTGGAAAAGTAATGACAGCGCTGCACTGGTGGGCTCCATGTGCAAGTAAGTTTATCATAATGTGCAATGCGATGCATACTAGCACATTATGGCTGCTGCAAGGGGCCCATTTTTTTTCTTTGGGGCGGTTAACTACCGCTTTAAAGAATAACTATACTAAAAGTACTGGTACTCTTTAACTACCCATGCTCCACTTATTAGTAAATATATCTTTTTTTATTAGAGAAAGCTTTGAGAGATATTTGTAAAGTAAACTTTTCCTAAGAGAAGTTTAGGGGTGCTGCCATTCCTGACCTCCTTCTGAAAATGGTAATTGTTGGTCTGTCTTCCTAATCCGATGGCTTCAATACTTTGGGTCAGTGACCCAGGACAAGTATGCAGATCCAGAAAGCCAAAGAAAAGTCTGAAATCGTTGTCTTCATACTTGTTCTGGGTCAGTGACAAATAGTATTGAAGCCACTGGATCAGCATGACAGTCAGAAAAGCTACATTTTCAGAATGAGAGCAAAGACTGCCTCTGTGTTTTTTGCAAAAGAGGTTTCCTTTTACACAACGATGGCACAACTTTCAACGTCTAAAAGTCCAGAGAACACAAACTTTTCAGGGTATTACACAATGCTCAATTCTGCCATGGCTTGAATTTTTTTTTAATAAAGGACAAGTGTAAGCACCACGGACATCCTGTAAGCACCACAGCATTCAACATAAGAAGTCATTGACTCGCATCAGTAATTAAGTAATGTATGCTGCAGGTAAAATTTTAGTTGGGGCTAACTTCCTAGATCTCAAAGTCTACGACGGCTGTAATAGTATGTGTAAAAGGTAATTCAGCAAAGTGTTTGCTTTGTCCTGATGGGAGTGATCATCATTGGAATATAAAAATGTTACGATGCAAAGTGTGTTGGAAAGAATACGTGTTGTGGCAGCCCCAGTGTGTGCTGTATTGGCTTAACACCTGGCACGTGACTCACCAGACTATGGCCCTCCCTCCACCCCGGGCTCTGCAAAACTCGCTGGAGATTCATTGTGAATGAGATTTTGCAACAGCTTCTCTCTCCATCAATTCTTCCTCTAGTGTATACACTATATGGCTAAATGTTTGTGGTCACCTGACCATTACACCTACTATATGGTCATACATTTGACCATATAGTAGGTGTAATGGTCAGGAGACCCCTCCAGATGACTGCGTTCAGTTGTCTTATGAATGCAGCAAAATACAAGGAATTTTTAGATATTTGCATTCTTCCACCCTTGTGGTTACAGTTTGGGGAAGGCCCTTTCTGTTAAATTTGACCCCATGTACAAATCCAGAGTCCTGATCTCAACCCTACTGAACACTTATGGGATGAATTGGAATGTGGATTGCAAACCTGGTTCTCTTGTCTTAGATCACCACTTGACCTTACAAATGCTCCTTTGCCACAGACACACTCCAAAATCTTGTAGAAAGCCTCCCCTGAAGAGTGGAGGCTGTTATTGCCACAGGAGGTTCAGCATATTAGTGGCCATTGCTTTGCAATAGGATATAAGCTGTCCAACAAGCCTATATGGGGTAATGGTTAGGTTTTCACAAATTTGACCATATAGTGCAGGGGTCTCCAAACTTTCTAAACAAAGGGCCAGTTCACTGTCCTTCAGATTTTAGAGGGGCCGGACTGTGGCCAGCGGGAATAGAATTTTTTTTCTGGCATCAGTGGGAGTAAACAGTGCCCCATCTTTGGTCTTAGGGGGAGGAATAGTGCACCATTGTTGGTGTCTGTGGAAGAAATAGAGCCCCATTGTTGATATCAGTGGCTAGAATAATGCCCCATTTTTGGTGTTAGGCCTTGTACTCACGAGAAGACATGTCCGATGAAACCGGTCCGCGGACCGTTTTCATCGGACATGTCTGCCCGGGGACTTCTGTTCGATGGCTGTACACACCATCGAACAGAAGTCCGCGCGTAAACAATACGCGGGGCGTGTCCGCGGTGTCGCCGCGACAATGTGCCTTTAAAATGCTTCCACGCATGCGAGGGATGGCGGGCGGCCGGACATGTACGGTAGGTCTGTTCAGACGACCGTACATGTCGTGGGGACAGGTTTCCAGCGGACTGTTTTGAAGCAAGTCCAGGAAACAGTTGTCCGCTGGAAACCTGTCCGATCCGCCCGAAAATGGTCCGCTCGTGCCTACACACGGCCAAACATGTCTGCTGAAACCGGTCCGCGGACCAGTTTCAGCAGACATGTTTGGTCGCGAGTACGGGGCCTTAGAGGACAGAATGGTGTCTCATATTAGTGGGATGAATAGTGCCCCAAAGGCCGGATAAAGGCAACCGAGGGGCCGCATCTGGCCCCCGGACCGCAGTTTAGAGACCCCTGATATAATGTCTGTGCCCCGGTGAACATTGGAAGTTTGTTATGGCATTAACCCAAAAACCTCTTTCACAGAGGTCTATCTTGTATATACCACTGCCTCCCTAATGCAACCTTTCACCCCCTTGAGAATTATTCTTCCACTTCAATCTCCAAAAAATGTTGTTAACAGTTTGGAACCTGCATTTGCTTTCAGAATATACCAGAGAGGTGCTACCACCATTACGTTTTTCTCTTGGTGTGTAAACTTTGTGATGCCATCTTCTCCAACCACTGTTTTACAAAGGTTTCATGTGCATCACAGAGTTTGGATATGTATTAAAGCCTAACTTTAGGTAAAACATAAAAGAAAAAAAAAATCAGCAGAGACTGTATTTACATTTAATCCGAAGTGTCCCTTATGATTGTGCCAGCTATTGTAATTGAAATGCTCTGTCCTATGTACCCCTCATCTGTGATCTTCCGGTGCTGCATGGATTAATAAAGCTGAGGAACCTATGACGAGTGCCAAATATGCCCGCCCTTTCAGCCTCCTCCTTATTCATAGAAGCTGTACTATAGCAGTCTACAAATGGAGGACACGCAGATGAATATGGTCTGCCTCCTCCATTCATAGGGTACTTTTTATTAATGGAAGCTATATCACAGCTTCTATGAATGGAGACGTGATCTACAAAAGGAGGGGGAGGAATCATCTGCCTATCCTCCATTCATACAGTGCTTTTTATTCATGGAAGCTATGGTACAGGCCGAAAGGGCAGGCATAGTTGGCACTCTTGATAAGTGTGTAGATATTCTTTCTGCACCCAACCATCTGACCTTGAGACCCACCCCAGATGTATACTTATCTGCATCCTACGGCCAGTGTTTCTATCCACTGATGTTGTTGATCTACATAGCCTTATGGCATAGTCCCTGGGGATAATCCTCAATGCTTTGAGTCATTGACAAGAAAAAAATATAAAGATTAGGCCTTTTCTCCGACTTTTATGGACTGTATGCTTGTTCTAGGTCAGTGACTCAGAAAGTACTGAAGTCAATCCTTCTGCATATCAGACAGGAATCTAGCATCTTCTTAAAAAAAAAAACACTGCTGCATCTGTTTGGTTGCTTGGGGGTCCAACAGAGATGAATGTGTTGTGCAGATGCTACACGGGATGTATCAGGCACGCTCTAAGGCCTAGTACAAACGATAGGCTAGCCAGAGGACAACGGTCTGAAGGACCGTTTTCATCGGTCAAAACCGATCGTGTGTGGGCCCCATAGGTTATTTAACCTTCGGTTAAATAAATAGGAACTTGCTTTAAAATTTAACCGATGGACGCCTAACCGATAGGTCAAAACCGATCGTTAGTATGCAAAAGCATCGGTTAAAAACCTGCGCATGCTCAGAATCAAGTCGACGCATGCTTGGAAGCTGAACTTCGTTTTTTTCAACACGTCGTTATGTTTTACGTCACCGCGTTCTGACACGTTCGGTTATTTAACCTATGGTGTGTAGGCGTGACGGATCATCAGTCAGCTTCATCGGTTAACCTAAGACAACAGTCCTTCAGACCATTGTCCTCTGGTTAACCTATCGTGTGTACGAGGCCTAATAGAGAGAACACCAGAGCAGATGATGGAAATATAGCCTTTAGCTGGCCTGGGAAGGTCTTTGAATTCTTTAGGAAAAGCTAGAACCAATGGCTAGGCAAAGAGAATCCGACCATTGTTCTCCCATTACAAGACCAGACAAAGTAGGACTTGCCAGTAGCCACAGCAGGCATTGCCACAGGTGGCAGGGAAAGAGGCAGCAGTTTCTGTACAGGCATGCATTTCCCCCATCATTGATAGAAAAAGCCAGGTCATAAATGTTTTTTTTTGGTTTTGTACACACTGCATCTCATTCGTTAAGCTGTGATACCACTTAAGGAATGAAAAATGTGTCTCTCAGGCCTCGTACACACGACCGAGGATCTTGACGGGCGAAACACATCGTTTTGCTTGTCGCGTTCCTTGTTAGGCTGTCGAGGAACTCGACGTGGCAATTTTCTCCATTCCCGTCTAGGAAAAAGAGAACATGCTCTCTTTTTGGCTCGTCTAGTTTCTCGAGTTTCCTCGTCGAAAAATGTACACACGACCGGTTTCCTTGGCAAAAAAAAACAAAAAAACAGCAAGTTTCTTGCTGGTTTTTGCCGAGAAACTCGGTCGTGTGTACGAGGCCTCATGCAATAATTGAACATTGACAGCAAAGCTTAAATAACCAATTTAACATGCGGCATGCCTTAGGCACCACTGCCACTTGATGAATTTGGCCAACTACATTATTTCTTCTAAACCAGGATAGAACCAAGTGATGTTCTGTGTAGAGAGGATCCTAGTAGTCTTCCTTTGAGTTGTGTGCCTAAAGGCTCCATTTAAGAACATCCGGCCTTTAGGCCAGAGCAGGGGGTTTTCTCACATTGCAGACTTATACATTTTTGGCCGATATGAGTATGAATGGTTTTTTTTTTTCCTTTTTTTAATCACATCATCTTATATTATGTGCTGTCTCAGTGTCTGTGCCTTTATACACTGTTAGACCTCTGATTTGGGTTTACAAGGTTTTACTAAATCCCTGGATTAGTGATTACCTGAGAGATGACACCAGCTCAGGTTCATGACTCATCTGAATCATACACGTCTTATATCTCAGTACCTAGGAATGACACTGTGGAGCATATGGTGAATATATACCACATAAACCCGTCTTGTCTGTCTCACAAATCTAAATTTTATCTAAAGAGGTCCAATAGATTACACAGAACTGCTCTGCTTTTTTTGAACCTGACTAAATCCTGGCAACTCCTACTACTGCATATAGTATTTATATCTACATAAAAAGTGATAGCGAGCGCTATTTGTAATCATTATGACACGTACCAGGCACAGCGATAATTATTTTTTTCCATATAATATTAAATGATCATCAAAAGCTTCATTTTTTTTATGTGCACCCTGTGATTTATACTTTCTTACTGATTTAATTTACCATTTTCTAGATGCATAAAAATATTAAAGCACACCCTGGATGATTATTGAGATATCTGGTCAGTCTGCGGACAAATAGAAGACACATAAAAGCCCAACTATGGAGCTTTTAGTCTGAATTGTCTTTTGCAGACTGTTCAGGTAAAAGTTTGAATCCCTATCGCATCTGACTAAACATATTTACACAATTTTAGACATTAAATTTTGTCTACATCTCATTTGACATATACAATATGTACTTACTATATTTAAGGATTTACGTATCCATGATTCCAAATGAACTGTTACAGGACAATGTTACAATTGTGAACATTGGGCACCATGTGCTGCCAAACGTCACGGTCGTGTTACTAAAATGTCTCTGGCATTGTCTTAACGCAAAAATGGAATAACATTTTGGGATTTAAGATTAAACCATCTAACACCACTGAGTTTAACTATTCTGGATTACCGTATATGTTTTTTGATGTCTGTAATGTGCTTCAGAAGGAAAGAGCTAAAACTGCATGAGAGCCACAGAGTGTTCACACAAAGCCTTAGCATAATTACAAAAGCAACATTACGGCCCCTTCACACAGGCTTTGCGATCAGGTCCGTCTAAGTTTTTCAGGCAGACCTGATCAGAGCCTCCATTATCTCCCATGGAGCAGCGGATGTCAGCAGTGAAAATCACTGAAATCCAAACGGATGGTGACCCTACTTTCCATCCGTCTGGCGGTCCGTTTTCAGGTCCATCTTAGCACAGTGAGCGGAGACAGACCTGTCTGAGCAAAGCAGAGTCTGCAGGGCGTAACCACCCGTGTGAAAGGACCCTACCTCTGAGTTGATGAAACAAGTGCCCACAAATCTCCAACTGTATACTGAATGCCTGGAGAGCCCCAAAACCTAGGCCGGATGTGGCCACATTCTTTAACTTTCTCCAAAGCACACCCCACCCAAGGTGACTCTCTGTTGGCCACATTACCTTCATTACACTAGGAGGTGCCTTGTGTGTATCAGAGTTGGAGCCAAACACAGTTCTGTGGCTTTCTAAAGACATTTCCTGACATCTAAAGTGATTAAGCACTATTTGGTACCCACTTGGTCATGTTACCATATGTTTTATTCAATGTCTCTGCCAAGGTTTAATGAATAGGTGCTAAACCTCCCCTTTGTAGGTGGTAAAGCTCAGGAAAGGTAAGCAGGACAGTTCTGTAAAAAAAAACATGGTCATGGTATTGCACAGGGCATGTAAGCAGGTCAGCTCTGTGGGAGACCATGGTCATTCTAATATTAGATACTAAGGACAAGTACCATATAGAGCACGGGTTTCCAAACTTTATGAACAAAGGGCCAGTTTACTGTCCTTCAAACTTTAGGGGGGGGGCAGTGGGATTGAACCATGACTCATCATTGGTATTAGGAGGAGTAAAAATATCCCCTGGTGTCAGTGAGAGAGGAATAGTGTTCCATAATTGGTGTCAGTAATAGTGCCCCATCATTGGTGTCAGTGTGAGATATAGTGCCTTATCACTGGTATTAATTAGAGAAATAGTGGCCCATCAATAGTGTCAGTGGAAAGAATAGTGCCCCAATGTTGGTGTCAGTGGCAGGAACTATCCCCCAGTGTTGATGACAGTAAGGGAAATAATGCCCCAAGGGCCAGATAAAAGCAAGCACAGGAAGCCTCAGGGCCACAGTTTGGAGACCATTGATATAGAGCATGGTGATTCAACCAGTAATCTCACTGTATTTGCTTCTCTGGCTTTTGGGACATTTTTGCATTGTCATAAAATAGGCTTAGAATTGTCTGTTTCATATGAAATTCTTCTACTCTTTCCCCAAAGTTGTGAGGGGGTCTACCGGTTTAAAAAATGTACTTGTTTAATTCAAAGAGATTTAAATATTCCCTGTAATAGTACATAGATCCCTCCAAGTTTGTTTAGCTTGATGTCACTTCAATGGGTTTTTTTTTCTTCATTGGCCAATCTTCATCTAAGAAGCTGACTCAAAATGTATTTTAAGAACCAATACTGAAACATGCAAAACGTTTTTTTTATAATGTTCAGCATGAAAACAAAAACTTTGTCCATACTGTTTAAGAAGCACTGACACAAAAAAAAGCAATATACCTGAGTGTTCTGACATGAGATAAAAGACACAAGTGACTCCATTCTATAAGTTCCATAGCAATGGTGGAGGAGACCTGTACATCCTGTCAGCCAAAGAGTAAGGACTTATTCCCCAACTCAGAGCCATCAATGGTGGACTCTGGGGCAGTAAAATACAATGGTGGATGGTCATAGGTATAAAGAAAGTTATATTTAGTAGAGTCTGAGTGTTTAGAGCACAGCCCCGTCTACATCAAGTAATTGGACACAAAATCAAAAATGTTCACATCATGTACAATGGGTAAAAGAGTGGAGGGGCTTTGACCCCCTTACAACACAAAACACCACTGATAATTGAGATTACTGTAAGCGAGAAGAATCAGAGGAGGCTCTGATAAGGTTACATACTCTAAAAAATATCAGCATAAAAGGACAAGGCCTCTGACTCTCTCTTGAGGCTCAGGTGCCTTCTCCTGAACTCTAAAATTCTACAATCCCAGGTTTAGTGAGTCTGAAAACCAAAAAGAAACACTGGCTCCCCTTCTGAAGTTGGGGGTAGCCAGCGTCTGCTGAAGACTTGTGTATAAATAGTTGTAAAAAATGCAGCTTGGGTTGTTTGCGGTTCGGGGATGACTAAAAACATGGCTGATCCTCTCGCCAATGGTGCTTGAGGGCTGATATCGCCTGAGTAGCTCTGATGGAAGCTCTGGTAAAAGTAAGCACCACGGGAATACAGTAACTGGATGTCATTCTTGACAGCTGGCACCAGAGCTGGTCCTTAGTGGTGTAACTATTACACCTTCTGTAGACTGATGGTGTAATATTAGCTACCACCAGCAAAGACTACATGATCCGCTGCCTTACATTGTGCCACAGGCTTGCAAACCTGAATTAAACATCTGCATTTATTGCATAGTTTGGAGACACTTGAACATACAGGCCAGAGACGGCAAAGTTGGCATCTTATTAGCCATGGCGTCAGCTTGGCAGCTCACCAGAATCTCCTGGACTGAGAATGGAAGGAATGTTGGCGCCAGTAAAGTGTGAGCTTGTTGGCAATAAGGCACCATATACAGCTTGTACCTAACATGGAGCTGGTAAGAGATAATCTGAAAATGATTCAGTTCACTATACTGGCAGCCATACTATCTGATGCCTAACCTTGAGCTAGTACTTCAAAGTGGCACTACCAGCTGTAAATGGCAGGAATGCTTAAAAAGAGCCAGTCCACCAACAAAAAAAAAAAATGATATTTCAGTAATGGTGAGAGGAAGTTGGGTTGAACCACCCAATTCTGTTCTTTGTCTTCTGGAATCTCTCTCCCACTTATGTTTTTCTAACACAAGAAAAATCTGATGGTTAATGGCCAAGACAGGCTGGTGGTCATAGAAATTGTGTAAGATCTGATGGTTAATGGCCCTGCTAGATAATATCATTTTCCACCAGATACTGAAATATCACTTTTTAAGCAGAGTGGCCACCTAAAACACAATACATGAATGGAATATGAAATAGCACCAGTTTTTCAGCTAGACAGACAGAGGTATTAATGAAATGTAAGGCTGTTTCTTGTAAAGCACCATGGAAATGGCGGGCAAAGGATATCTTCTCTGCCCTATCCTAAATACAGCTCTGCATGATGGGGTGTGTTGGGGGTTCATATGCTCTACTTTTAGGAGGGCAGTCTAAACAAAACTACAAGTTTCCTTTTGTTGGAGAGACAGAACCACAAACTACTTTCAGGAAATATTTTACCAATGGAGTCCGCAAAATTTACAATAGTTTGTCAGCTGAATCGACAATCCAAAACTTTAATATCAGTTTTTAATGGAGATTACTTTTAAAGTACCGTAATCTTTTCCTGTGTCTATGCAGAGCAGAGTAGCAGGATGATTTACTCATCCCCTGCCCCCACCCCAGCAGCATGTACTACTGGTTCCACACTGCTCCATACAGTCATTAGGACCAGGGACAGAAAGCCCTGTGCAAGACTCAAACAAACTTGTTGGATCTCACACATGGCTATGCACTCCCCCCACTCATGTGACAGTGCTGGGCCAATCACAAGACACCAACACTGACACATAGGTGATGGGGAGGAAATCACATACTACCCTATACCCAAAGGTACCAGGTATTTTACTTTGTTCCTATGGCCTAACATAGTGTCAGCAGAGCAAGGAAATGTAAATACATGCTGCTGAAAAAGAGGGGGTGATGGAGAACCTTGGCCCCCCCGATGTTTTGGAACTACATTTCTCTTGATGCTCATCTACACTGCAGAGTGCATGGGCATCATGGGAAAAGTAGTTCCAAAACATCTGGGGTGCCAACGTTCGCCATCACTGGGGGTAGCTAACTGAACCTTTTACTTTGCTATTCATAGACATAGCAAGGAGTCACTTTAAATACCAGTTTTAGTTGGAATTATCTTTTAATCATTAAAGCATGTCCATCTGTAGCTCCTGGGGTACTAAGGGGTTGTAGCTCCATGCTGCCCGGACCGTGGCAAATCATCTAAGGTTCGCTTACCTTCTGTGCCCTGGAGGAAAAGTTTGGGGTATGGACATTGTCCTGAACACAATACACTAACTGCATTAGGGAATTTTATTGTCTGTGATGACATTGTATCTCTTGTCTTAGAAGCTCCAGAGGATCTCCCTGTGTTTTTAGGCACGTGTCTTGTATAGAAGCACCAGGTCATTGCACAAGTTCGAAGGGGTAACAAGTTCTCCGCACAGCGTTTCGCTAAGGCACCATGGATGCCAATGTTTTTAATCATCCCACTTTTGGAAAGCACCATGTGAAGTTGTTGTACAGTAGTAGTAAGTAGTACCATGATTTGTGTATGTCATCTCTGCAAGTACGCGCACATGTTCAGTTATAATCACACAATTTAACCTAGTGAGACAGGCAAACATGGCCGCCTCTTTTGCACCATCGGCTAAACTGCTTCAGGATGCGCCAGACTTGTTCCAGCAACAGCCATGAAATTCAACATGGATGCCTGTAGAGAAAAAGGCTACTGTTTATGTATGTTAGGAGTGGGACTTATACAGCAGGACTAATATTCCAATGTGTTTTTGATGATTATAGGTGAGGCCTGTTAACCCTTCCAGTGGCTGTTATTGGTCAAGAAGACAGCAAACTGAGGAAGATCAAATAACATAATAAGATATAAGCACCGTTATAGGACCTTAAAGTCCACCGGAAGCCAGAGGAATATGGGACACCAGGCCGCAATCAGTGTTGGGGCTATATAAATCCTGTATAATCTTAATACAGAATAGGATGGCATGCACGCACTTGCAGAGTTTATATATCCTGTGATTCCACATACAGTATATCTGTAAACAGTGTTAGAGGTCTGAGCTGTTTGCAAAAACTGCTTTATCCTGGCCATGAGGCACGGGGCACCTGAAATACTGTAAAAAAAAAAAAAATATTGGGTAATTTTTGCCAAAATTGTAACAATTATCCTGCATGAAAACATCTAAAATTAAAATCTGTATTCTTTTCTTTTTTTCTACTCATCGCTTGAAATGTTGAACCAGACTATGAAAACACAGACATCGTATGACGACATCGGGAGGCTACGTCTGCTAAAGTGCACCTGTGTCCGCTTAGAAGACGCGGCCTCGGTGTGCTAGAGAAGGAAAGTCTCAGGTTACACAATGTGCGACTCACGTAGACCACCATACTTGTGCTGCTAGGTACGTTTGGGTTTCCTGTCCGCGAGCTGTGGCTCTGCGGTCTGGTTTGCATTGCGCTGTAGTTTTGACTTAACCCTCTTTGCAGCCACTTATTCCAGGCACCCCTCGGCAGGAAAGCGGGTAAAGCACATTAAAAGACCTAGAAAACTAAACATGAACATCTAAAACGCTTAGCACCGGGGCAGAAGAAAACAAAAATATATATATAAAAAAAAACAACAAAACTAGGGGGAACTTAAGAGCCCTCCAATGACTGGTGAACCCTGTAGTTCCTCAGCTCGAGGTTGCCCGACCCTGCCCTAAACTGCACTAAAATTTAAAACCGGAACCTGCGCACGCATCTTGGTGACGTCTTAAATAAGATCTACAGGCTCCTATGTTACTAAAACATGGGGCTGTGGGGGGGTTAAAATATTCCCCCCTCCCCCTACAAAATATCAAAGTAAAAACTTAAAAAAATAAACTTAGACGTATGTAAAGGAGAGTGTAACATGGAACAAGAAGTTACGTAGAAGTGTCCATTCGGATATCAGACTCTCCCAGCCGCTCCTGGTCGCTGGTGGTACGGTTTTTACCACCGGGTGATTGATTCTTTCCCAGTTTTCAATCCGTCCTCTGGTAGAGCTGTGAGACTTGGTGAGGATTGGTAAAGGTTCTGGGGAGCTGGAAGGTTGGGGTGGGGTAGGTGGGAGGAGAGGGTGATCAGCTTCAGGTCCCTTTTACCTTGTGAGTTAAACGCAGGCAAAAAATTCCTTTAGAGGGGCGAAGAGGTGACGGATGACAGGGACGCTCCAGGATCTTCCCAGAAGCCTTTGTCTGGCTAAACGGCTCATGTTAGAAACATCTGTGTAGTGGACTGGGAAGCCAAAGACCCTGCATAGAAGGCAAGTAGGTGAATTACTGTAACAAAAACTGTGCTTAAAGGGGTTCTCTGCTTACAATCTCAACATTAAAATATTTCTAAAGCCAAAACTTTTTCAGAGTAGGAGAGGGTTAAAACTGATGCTCATATTTATGCCATCTGTGGCTCATTAGGCAGATTTGCACTCACTTCCTGTCCTGCAGACTTAACAGTCTCTCCAATGCAAATGAAATCCCCTCTTAAGCTAGGTTCACAACTATGGGTGTGGTTGTGGGTCCCGCACCCGCCACCAAATCGTGCTGCTCTTAAGAGATGTGCGGGGCTGCCATTCATTCTGAATGACACCGCTACGCATCTCAGCACGCAGCACGTTTGCAGGTACTGCAGGGAATCCACATGGTAAAAAAGATCACACGATTTCCCTGCGGCTGTGTTTTTGAACAGGTGCATGCACATTTTTTTTGTTGCAGAAATGCAGGCACAGCAGCCCATTCATTTGAATTAGCTGCTGTTCTCGCTCCAACATGGGCCCCAAAAAAACACTAAGGTATGCACCTAGCCTTGGGCCCCTTTACACACGGGGTGGGCTCTGCTGGAGTCCGCCTGCTCAGCATGGAATCTCTCCTCTGATCCCCACTGAACAGGAGGATGGCTGGTCCATCCATGTCTGCACCACTTATGCAGAGCGGACACAGACACAGCCTGCTCTCCTCTATGGGTCGTAGGATGTAAACGGACCACCTGTCCACTTATACCGGACTACCATCTGGTCCAATTCGTCAGACGGATGTCTGTTTTTAGCAGATAGGATCAGATTGGAAGTCACAGCTCCTTAGAGGAGACTGGAGGGTCTGATCGGGTCCACCTTAAAAACTGACAGGCAGACCTGATCAGTCCGCCCTTGTGAAAGGGCCCTTAGACATCTCTCACAATGTCCCCATTATTACATTTCTGTTCTGGTGGCAATTCAAAATATTGGATTTACCATCACTATCATTCCTTGGGACACTGGAGATCAGGACAATTAGGGAGATTAAATCTCCATAGAGGGAACACAGGCAGCAATAAAAACCTGGCAAAGGTTCTAACCCTCACAGATATGTTCACCTGAAATATTGACTTCAGCTTTATTTCAGATGAACCTGTCTGGTAAGAAAAGAATCTTGCTGAAAATTTCCTGCAAGAGAAGAGCTCACCTCTCTAGTGGCCCATGTCTTATACAATCTCTCCAGCACTGAAATGGAAGGAAGACTGAAGATACGGGCAACAGAAGAGGAGAGTATAAGAGCTTTTCTCTAGTAGGGAACTCTAATGCCGCGTACACACGATCGGATATTCTGACATCAAAACCATGGATTTTTTTTCCGGTGGTTGTTCACTCAAACTTGTGTTGCATACACACGGTCATACACATGTCAGAAATTTCAATCGCCAAGAACGTGGTGACGTACAAAACACTACGACGAGCCGAGAAAAATTAGGTTCAATGATTCCGAGCATGCGTAGGATTTTTGTGCGTTGAATTGCATACACACGATCGGAATTTCCAACTAGAACTTTTGTTGTCGAAGAACAATAGAGAACCAGCTCTCAAACATTTGTTGTCGGAAATTCCGACAGCAAATGTCCGATGGAGCGTACACACGGTCGGAATTTTCCGACAACAAGCTCACATCAAACATTTGTTGTCGGAATGTCTGATCGTGTGTACACGGCATTAGAAGGATTATTCTGTAAACTCACAGGGTCATTTTAACTTAACAATTTTCATTATCAATAGGTTTGACTTACTAAAGGCAAATCAACTGTGAAGTTGCTCTAGAGCTTAGTAAATGGGGTAATGCTTAATTTTACAAAGAATACCCACATGCAAGGAAAAAAAAAAAACAGAATTTGCTTGCATATGGCTTCCCCTCATTTACTAAGCTTTGGAGTAACGGCATTTGCAGAGTGCGAGTGCACAGTCTATATGCGTTTAGTAAATCAACCCCAATGTTTGGAACAAGGCAATATTACTGTTAGGGTGAAGTGGGGCAAAAGGAACCTAAAATCCTCCACTGAATCAGTGAGCACCACAGTAACACCTTCATAGAACACACAATGGGGTGGATTTACTAAAACTGGAGAGTGCAAAATCTGGCGCAGCTGTGCATAGAAACCAATCAGCATCCAGTTTTTTTTTTTTGTCAAAGCTTAATTGAACAAGCTGAAGTCAGAAGCTGATTGGCTACTATGCAGAGCTGCACCAGATTTTGCACTCTCCAGTTTTAGTAAATCAACCCCATTACCTATATGTCTCATTAACCTCCCTGGCGGTATGATTCTGTCTGGAATTACGTACCAAAAGCGGTACAATTATTTGCAAGGAAATTTGGCGTTTTATATTGTAGGCCTGTGATTTTTAGGAATAACTCACTTAAATCTGACCAAACAAGAATCTAATAGGCATCCCGGGTATGAAATTTTTTTAAAAACAAAATTATAAATTATAATATAATAAATAATTATAAATAATTATAACAAATAATAATATAATTCTAATAAAAATTATTCAATAATGTAATCAAATCAAAATCACTGAAATTTGCTCAGTTGCAAAATTGTCGCTGTCATTATTTATTTATTTTTATGACAAATTTCCCCACAAATCGCTATCGCACAATTCTGCAAGTGATTTTAATTTATTATCGCTGTTTTCTAGCTGATCTAAAACCATTTTTGACATAAAGGGACACTTTTGGTTGCTATGGACAATCTACAGTTTGCAGGGAGAAAGAACCGTTTTTATTATATAAAATGACATGTAGGACACTGGACAGACCACTAGGGACAAGGGGGGTGTGTTTTTTTTACATACAGTACTGTAATCTATAAGATTACAGTATACTGTATGTAATGTGTTTGTTTAAGTTTTTGAATTTGGCGCCGATCTCCGCTCCCGTGCGTCGTAACATCGCAGGGAACGGAGATCGGCGGCACAGGAGGACGCTGTGTGAATCGAGCGAGGTCCCGCTCGCTCACACAGCGCGGTGACATCGCTGGATCCAGGACAAGGTAAGCCAGCGCACGCTGCAGGCTCTGCATAGCTTACCCCGAGCGTGACTCGGGGTTACCGATTTCAGCATAAAAAACCCACCCCGAGTCACGCTCGGGGATACCGCCAGGAGGGTTAAATTACAAATCCAAAAAATAAGACTATTCCTCATTTTATGATCATGGACATGGTTCTGGATGCATGGCTGGCCCAGGGTCATGATTTGTACGGCTTCACCATGACCATGGACACATAGGAAAACAAAAACTCCTTATAAAGACAAAATTCACAACCCAACTGGCAGCTGGATTCATTATGCTGCAGGAATTTATCTGACATTAGGGAGATTTTTAGCAAATGTTTATACCACATGCACCCACCCCCACCCAAGGTGCTTCTTCTGAAGTCTGAGAAATCCCAGCTAGCCTCCATCCCTATGGCTTGCACAGTACATTTTATTCACACTCACCGTTCCATCTCGGTGCACCAGAGAATGTCTTCCTTCTCGTTCATGAAGACAGGGAAGTGTTGGTCTTTGCCCTGCTTGATGGAGTTGGACCTAGTGGTGATGGTTCGGACTTTGCTAAACTGAAGCAGAGAGTTTGGCATTATTGAATCAAAATGAACTCCGAACTTCATGATAAATCATTGGTTTGTTACAAATCTTTATATAGAATTGAGAAGCTAAGCTGAATGCTTGACCGGGATGTCAATATAACCTACAGTATATGTGTTAGGAAGACCTCTATATATGTTGGGAAGAGTTGTAAAGTCAGAAGATTTTATATCTTATGCATTCTATGCATTAAGTTAAAAAGCCTTCTGTGTGTAGCAGCCTCCCTAGCGCTCCCTAACACTTACCTGAGGTCCCTCTCTGTCCAGCGATGTCCATGAGTGACTCAGCCATCTGAGATTCTCCCTCCTGATTGGCTGAGACACAGCACCATTGGATGTCATTGCTGTCAATCAAAGTCAGCTAGCCAATCGATGGAGAGAGGGGGCGGGGCCGGTGCTCCGTGTCTGAATGGATACGGAGCTGTGACTCGGCTCGGGTGCCCTCATAGCAAGCTGCTTGCTATGGGGCAATAAACAGGGGGGAGGGGCCAGGAGCACCGAAGAGGGACCCGAGAAGAGGAGGATCAGGGCTGCTCTGTGCAAATCTACTACACAGAGCAGGTAAGTATGACATGTTTGTTATTTTTACAGGAAAAAATCAAGACTTTACAATCGCTTTAACCCTCTTCCTGCCCCTAACCTTAACGGAAACCTGTGCTCTACCCAAGCAGGGCAAAGCCAAAGGTATACTCTAATGTTGGCTCCTAGGTTTAGTTCTCAATTCTGATAGCTATGCCTGCTTTAATAACATCATGTAGGCAGGGTAAAGGTTCAGTACTGTGTACATCTGACATGAATTCAGTTCGGGAGTCACACGGCCTGAATCAGGTCACCAGGCTAATGAGGTCAGCAGAGTCTTTATAAGTGACTGAAGATACTTCTACAAGGCAAAGCTGCTGAATGTTATGTCACCACAACACGTTTTCTTCAAGAGGAGGCCTGAACTGGAGGTCCTCGTGACCTGATTTTTACAGTTACAGGTAAAATTGTGTATGGTTTTGCAAATCCTGTTCACCTGACATTTGTTTTAACCACTTGACCAGGCCACTTTTTGGCGATATGGCACTGTGTTACTCTAACTGACAATTGCGCAGTCGTGCGACACTGTACCCAAACAAAATGAATGTAATTTTTTCCTACAAATAAAGCTGTCTTTTGGTGGTAATTGTTTCACACTGCGTTTTTTTTGCGCCATAAGCAAAAAAAAAAAACACAATAAAAAAAAAAATATATATATATATTTATATAGATTTTTCCTTTTTGCCATAAAAACATATCTAATAAAAAAAGTTGAATTTTTATTTTTTTTTTAATAAATTTAGGCCAATATTATGTATTCTGCTACAAGATTTTGGTAAAAAAAATCCCAATAAGCGTATATTGATTGGTTTACACAAACATTATAGCGTCTACAAGCTATGGGATATTTTTTTTTATACTAGTAATGGCGGCCTATCAGCGACTCTTTGCAGGAAACAGTGACACTATTACAGTGATCAGTGCTAAAAATATGCAATGTCACCATACTAATGAAACTGGCTGGGAAGGGGTTAAACATCTAGGGTGATCAAAGGGTTAACTGTGTACCTAACCAATGTTTTTGTGTACATGGTGTGCTGCTTTTACTAGAGAAAGAGATTGATTCTAGTCTCTGCTTTGCAGAGACTTAGGCCCCGTACACACGATAGAATCCATCCGCAGATAAATCCCAGCAAATGGGTTTCTGCGTATAGATCCTATGGTGTGTACACGCCAGCGGATCTGTTTCCGCGGAGAAATCTCCTCTGGGATGGATTTCCAGCAGATCGGATATTTGCTGTGATGCACAACAAATCCATCTGCTGGAATCCATTCCAACGGATGGATCCGCTCGTCTGTACAGACTTACCGGATCCATTCGTCCAAAGGGATTCCCCGCACGCGTCGTAATGATTTGACGCATGCGTGGAATTCCTTATATGACAGCGTCGCGCCCGTCGCCGCGTCATAATCGCGGCGACGGCGCGACACGTCATCGCCAGAGGATTTCCGAGCGGATTTCAATGCGATGGTGTGTACACTCCATCGCATCGAAATCTGCGGAAATCTTTGAGAGGATTTATCCGTGGAAACGGTCCGCTGGACCGTATCGGCGGATAAATTCTCTCGTGTGTATGGGGCCTTAGGATTGTCCCATTGCCCCTGTCAAAACTCAAGCCCTGTACACATGGGCCAGAATCTCGTCAGGAAAAAACCCTCATTTTTCCTGACGAGATTCTTGGCAAGAATCTCTTGCCGCCTGGGGGTACAGACTCTCCTTTCAAAAGAACCGTGGTTCTCTTGAAAGGCAAGAACGTGGTGACGTCATCGTTTATGACAAGCATGCGCTCGTCACATTCGATGCCGTCGCCGCCATCTTGCTGCACCCTACCTATGCCTAGGAAGCTACCGCGCATGCGTCAAAGTCATTTCGAGCTTGCGCGGGTTTCCACGGCGACAGGTAAGTATACACACTCTCGGGTTTCTCGGCAGGAAAACACTGTCGAGAATCACTACGAGAAAATAGAGAGCAGGTTCTCTATTTTTGTCGTCGAGATTTTAGGCAGTTTTTTTGACGAGAAACCTGAAAGCCTCGTACACACGCTCGATTTACTCGGCAAGAAAGCTCTGCCAGCAGTTTTCTTGCTGGTTCTTGCCGAGCGTGTGTACAAGGTTTATGATATGCCTTGTTTACATACATATTTCTGTTCTGTGTGTCTCAATAATGATGGTGGGTGTCGGGAAAATATTGAGTCTCCGGGACCCGCACATGAACTTCTGCACAACTCAACTAATTTATAATTATGTTAGTACAGATTTGGTCTCAGACCATGCATTGGCCTTCTTTCCCCCTGGATGATTTCTACATATGGGGATTGCACAACTTTGGTGTGCCAACCAAGTGTACGAACAACTTTATTTGCACTAACATACATTTTTTCAGAACAAGCTTTTGAGGTATGTCCCCTTCTTCAAGGTCCAAGCATGTCCTGAAAATGAGTAAACTTGTAGAGAGCTGCTGTTGAAATAGCTCTTTCACAATACACGTGTAGTATGGGTTTGTTGGTTTAATGCTTTAGCTATCCTCCTTTTGCCTCCCTTATGTTTGCATTCACTTTAACTCTATCCAATTCATGCATATTTTCTCTTTAGCTCAGCACTGATATTATTTTACTCTCTACATATTTACTCCTGCACATAAACCAATACTCCCCTTCAGGCTCATTAATGTGGAATAGTAAACATTTAGAGAGCTACTGCTAATGAATTGGTTCTGTCACAATACACGTGGAATATGGGTTTGTCCGTTTACTTACCTGATCTTCCATTTGCCTCTCTGGTGTTCGCATTCACTTACTTCACTTATACATTTTTCACCACTGTATGCATTATAGAGGCAGGTTAGGGTTTACGAAGGGTCTACCATTATGAAGTAGGTTTGTTTTTGAGTGTTTTTTTTGGGCGAGGCTGTATTGTTTGTACTTTTATATACTCCATTATTTTTTTGTACATTTTGTAAATACATTTTTGATAATTGCTAGGCAACAACTTGTTTTAGGAGTGAAAATGGATGAAATGAGATCTCTCACCTTTGCTATTCTGCCATGCTCCAGGCAGTCTTGTAGATCGAGTCGGTCATTCACCATGGACGCCAGAGGTCTGGTTAAAAGACAAAAAAGCGCAATCAGTCTAGAGACATATACTGCTTGGGTATGACAGGACACAGCCATGTGTACAGCAATACAGTTTATACATGGAACGCAATACATCTTAACAAGCCTTTTTTTATTTTAAAAGTATGGGATAGTTTAAAACACAATGTCCCGTTTCAGGTTGAACAAAATAAACCACAATAGGTAAGAAAGAGACCAGAGACATCAACGCCAATTTATCCTGGTGAAAAAACAGGAAAGGTTCCTTGCAGGAAAGCACTGCCAACTCTGAGACCCTGCAAGCTGAGGCAATTGAACCAAAAAGACAACCTTGTGAATAGGTTGAAAGCGCTTACACCTTCTCACATTCCAGCTCCGCCAGGTGCTCAGACCTACAGGCCGCCGAAGCCTCAGGTAAAACGAATCACAAGAGGAGAAATTGGCACTAGGAATGGCATCCAACAATGGTTATCCTTTATTGCAAAAACATGTATAACAGCTGTAAAACAGCCAATGCAGTTAGTCATGACTAAGGCCTGGCAGCCAAAACACGTGGGCTGTTTTACAGCTGTTATACATGTTTTTGCAATAAAGGATAACCATTGTTGGGTCCAACTTCTCCTCTTGTGATTCGAAAAAGACAATCTTGAACATAAGAAGCAGCAAGAAAAACTCTCAAAATGAAGTCTGCAAAACAGACAAGACGGAGTTTAGGTCCCACAAAAACAAGGGGGTACCCTGCACGGAGCAGAACAATCCATGTGACACCCTGCTGCACAAAGGCTTTTACCAAGGAATGAGATGCAATAGGTCTCTGAAACAGAACAACCAAGGCTGATATCTGTCCCATAATGGTACTTAAAGTTACACCAGACCGGAGAAAATCCGAAAAGCAACCCACAACATACTGACACATACAAGCCTCATACCAGGGGAAACACTTTCCATGTACAGTGGTTCATCTTTCAGAGGGTCGACTTTCTTGCCATAAGGAGAGTAGGAATTACAGATTAGAAACACCCCTCAGAACTTGAGATTCAAAAGCCATGCCATCAAAGCCAGGGACTGTAAAGCAGGATGGAGGATCAAACCCTGTGGAAGCAAATCTGGCTGATCTGGAAGAGCCCACGACTAATCTGTTAAGAGATTTACAAGATCTGCATACCATTCTTCCACATTTACCCTGTGCAACAGACGAGGAAGAATCTGTAGTGGAGAGAAGGCATTGATCAGGGATGCCATGGAGTCTCCAAGGACACTGGGCAAACGCCTGACGATCCCTGGTTCAGTTTGTAGTTGAATGTGGGAGCCAAGAGATCCACATCTGGCATCCCCAAGCGCAGACAAAACTCTGTGAACATCCCCTGATGAAGGGACCATTAAAGGATTTCTGATGTTTGTCTCATAAACAGAGGCTATTGAGCTGAAGAGCTCTGGAGTTAAACTGGGTATTGGGGAACAGATCAAACTGTCCCCTATATCATCTTCCCCAGTACCTTCATGCCAAATCAAGTCACTTTCCAACAACCTCTGGGACTCCTACCTAGAATCAAAGAGACAGGCATTTCTACTACAGAAGCAGTATCTTTACCTGTGCTGTGCCAAGGACTAAGCCTGGGTACTACAGACCATGTGTGAGAATTATGTCTGACTTCTGAAGGTCTGACACCTGACCCAACCAAACCTTTCAGTCTAGTTGTTCATCCAGGTACCCCTCAATGGAAATATATATTGGTCCTTAACAACTACAGAACTTGAGCCAATACCTTTGTAAACACATGGACAGGCCGAAAGACAATGCCACAGACTGGTAGTGGTGATCCTCTTCTGTGAATTGCATTGGTGAGGCTGAAAAATGGGAATACGTAATGTATGTAGGAATCCTTGATAACCACTGATGGCAAGAGGTCCTCCTGATGAAGTGAAGCCATTACCAACTGGGTGGACTCCGTCTTTTGTTTCTAAACCTTGAGGTCCAGGATAGGCTGAACATCTCGTTTTTGGCTTAGAAAGTGAATAGAAGCCGTGAGACCTCTCCACCTCTGGTATGGGTGCAATGAACCTTCGGAACAGCATAGACAACCACTTTTTCTGGGATGCATTAAGGTGAAAAAAATACCTTTACAACCCCTTTAAAACCTCTGCCAAGTGTTTACTGCTACCTGGGCCCCATTAGAGAGATTTACCCTCACTTCTTGTTTGGGCAACAATGTTTTATTCAACAGGAAGTGAGTGGAACTCTTCTACAACGGTACAACAATAAAAAGGCTAGAAACCCAGCGTTTTCTTTATTTCTATCTGTGTCCCTGTTTTTTCTCACTTCCTAACTGATGAAACCTTTGTCAACAGGACAGGAAAAGAGGGAAAAGGTCTCTAATGGAGCCTTGTATAACAGCGGCTCAGCTCACTTTATTAATTAGTACACAACAAACAATACCCAGTGACTGTGTTCAATTTAAAAGGAACAATCAATGAGTTCTGTAATACCCAATGCAGTCAGATCTAGAAAGCTTTTTATGGCGCTCCGCCATTTTTGACACGTTATTCTGTACAGCCTCCTTCTCTGACAGACAGATAGGTGTTTAGAACCAAGGAGCACCCCGGCCTTCATTTTCAGAGGTGTATGAATCAGAAGCACTCAGTAGGGAGTGTTCCTTGTATCGGTTTATATGCAACATTTTTATGTTTGGCTGCTGCACCTGTTTTTATCAGAAGGCATTACAGAGCTAATAGTATTATGCATTAAGTATTATAAAACATGTATATTTCCGGCTCAGAAGGCTTTAGACATTGACACCATGTTTTTAGAGCAGGACAGACAGACATTTTTTCCTCCTTGTTTGTTAGGACTAACCTGTTCATACCGGGAAGGTTACCCCAGAAGTAACGGGCCCTGTGTGCGGCTGAAACATCCCTTGCATCGATCATAACTGGGTTAGACTGAAAGAGAAATGAGAAATGGCACCTTCAGAGATCACCCTTGACAAACACAAATTCACTGAAGCCTTAAAGTGGACCCTATATAAAAATATAAAGTATAATTAGCTTAGCTTGGAGACCCCCCCCCCCCCCACCATGTAAAAATGCAGACTTAAATGTAACAACAAGGCCAAATATTATGGGCCAGATCCTCAGAGTGAGGATCTACTGATACGCCGGCGTACTTTCAAATTACTTGCGTCGTATCTTTAGTTTGAATCCTCAAACCAAGATACAAAGGCATCTGGGTTCGATCCGACAGGCGTACGGCTTCGTACGCCTTCGGATCGTAGATGCAATACTTCGGCGTCCGCTGGGTGGAGTTCGCGTCGGGTATGCAAATGAGCTATTTCCGTCGATCCACGAACGTACGCGCGGCCGTCGCATTCTCTTACGTCGTCTCTAGTCGGCTGTTTTTTTTTTTGCGTAAGTCGTCCGTGAATCGGAATGTACGTAAGTCCCGTCTAAGTTAAAAAAAAAGACGTCCTAGCGACGTCATTTAGCGCAATGCACGGCAGGAAATTTCGGGACGGCGCATGCGCAGTTCATTCGGCGCGGGGACGCGCTTCATTTAAATGAAACACGCCCCCTACCCGCCCAATTTGAAATCCGCCGCCAGAAATACACTACGCCGCCGTAACTTACGGCGCAAAATCTTTGAGGATTGTAAAAAACAACAGGTAATGTACGGCGGCGTAGTGTATCTCTGATACGCTGTGCCGATCCATTTCTATGTGGATCTGGCCCTATAGGTTTAAAGGGGTTGTAAAGGTACAATTTTCCCCCCCTTAATAGCTTCCTTTACCTTAGTGCAGTCCTCCTTCACTTACCTCATCCTTCCATTTTGCTTTTAAATGTCCTTATTTCTTCTAAAAAAATCCTCACTTCCTGTTCTCCTGTCTGTAACTCCACACAGTAATGTGAGGCTTTCTCCCTGGTGTGAAGAGTCGTGCTCGCCCCCACCTTTGGGCTACAGGAGAGTCAGGACGCCCACTAACACACAGCTCCTTTCTCTATCTGCAACGTAGAAAGCGTCCTGACTCTCCTGTAGTCCAAGGGAGGGGGCGAGCACCACACTGCACACCAGGGAGAAAGCCTTGCATTACTGTGTGTAGTTACAGGCTGAATAACAGGAAGTGAGGATTTCTCAGAAGAAATAAGGACATTTAAAAGCAAAATGGAAGGATGAGGTAAGTGAAGGAGGACTGCACTAAGGTAAAGGAAGCTGTTTAGGAAAAAAAAATGTACCTTTACAACCCCTTTAAATATGTGTTTCTGTGTGGTAAGTTGTCTCTTGATTAGTCTGGCAAAGACACTGCAGAAAACCTTTTATAAAGCATCTAGAGCCCCCACCAATGAACCTCTGGCTCTTACCTCTAGGAAGCGAGAAATGTCCCTTTTGTCGCTAATGCCCATGGCCACCACATTCTCGAACAACCAGAAGAATGGCCGGTCCTCTCCTTCCTTCGGCCGCGCTTCGTGCAGCAAGCGGTAGAACTCAAAGAAGAGGCGTCCGGTGCCCTCTGCAGGAGAGAGAGAGGGTCTCTGTCACTAGGTTAGATGGAGGTCATGGCTAGAACATGCTGAAGTCAATGCAAAGGGATTTCTTCTGTGCTCTCTATATCTACCTATATGAAATGCTGAGGCCAAAAATAACTGACCATGTCTATGATGACCATTGGGTAGGACTGTATCACATCCTTTCTTTAGAATGCAAAGGGGATAAAGGCTTTTGGTTGTGAATCAGACCTATACTTAAAGCGGATCTAAACTGCAATTGAGCATCACAAACCAAAAACGCTATTTCATTCATTTTTAATAGTCAAAGCAAATTTCCCCATCCATGCATGTCTCCATACTTTAATTTGGTGAGAAATCTCTTTGAAAAACACCCCAAGCATTTCTGGACGTGGCCATGTTGAGGAAGGGCAAATGATTAACCACTTGCTGACGGCCGTACGACTTTGTACGGCCGCAGCGCGGCTCCCAATCTCTAACAGGCCGTCTTTTTACGGCCTCCCCTTTGCACGTTCCCCGCGCGCGCTCCCGAGCGCGCAGCGGGGAACTGCTGTGCTGGCCGTGTCCCTTGGACACAGCCAGTCACAGATCGCCGTGAACGGCCAATCGGAGCGGCCGTTTCCTAGGCGATCTGTGCGGCCAATGAGAGATGATCTCATATGTTTACATATGAGATCATCTCTCATTCCCGGCTCTCACAGACAGCGGTGCTGTCAGGGGAGAGAGGAGACGGATCTGTGTCTCTCGTACATAGACACAGATCGGTCACCCCCCCCAGTCACCCCCCTTCCCCCACAGTTAAAACACTAATTAGGGTACACATTTAACCCCTTCCTCACCCCCTAGTGTTAACCCCTTCCCTGACAGTCACATTTATACAGTAATTAGTGCATATTTATAGCACTGATTGCAGTATAAATGTGAATGGCGCCAAAAATGTGTCAAAAGTGTCCGATGTGTCCGCCATAACGTTGCAGTCCCAATAAAAATCGCAGATCGCCGCCATTTCTAGTAAAAAAAAAAAAATAATAATAATTCTGTCCCTTATTTTGTAGGCGCTATAACTTTTGCGCAAACCAGTCGCTTATTGCGATTTTTTTTTTTTTTTTTACTAAAAATATGTAGAATACGTATCGGTCTAGACTGAGTATAAAAAAAAAACGTAAAAAAAAAATTGAGCTATTTATTATAGCAACAAGTAAAAAATTTATTTTTTTTTTTCAAAATTGTCGCTCTATTTTTGTTTATAGCGCAAAAAATAAAAACCGCAGAGGTGATCAAATACCACCAAAAGAAAGCTCTATTTGTGGGGAAAAAAGGACGTTAATTTTGTTTGGGAGCCACGTCGCACGACCGCGCAATTGTCAGTTAAAGCGACGCAGTGCCGAATCGCAAAAAGTCCTCTGGTCAGGAAGGGGTTTAAGTGCCCAGTAAGGAAGTGGTTAATGTAGCATTTACTTCCTGCCCTAGCTCAAGTATGCATGCAGGAGAGTGTGCTTATCTAAGAAAACCCCTCCTTCTCTCCGGAAGACTCCTGACATATATGACATAATTTGCCTAGGCAGGAAACCAGGAAGAAATGTAAACAAAACAAGTAATTGTGATATACTTTCCTATCTATTTACTAATGCTACAGGATAAGGATTAAAAAAAATCAATGTTGATTGGGTGAGTGAAGTACAACTTTAAAGAGACCCTGTCACCACCTGCTACATTAAAAAGTAAACGCATGCAAGCAATCTGTATATTACAGAAGCTTTGCCCGCTGCAGGATATTAGTGTCACAATTCTGCCCGAAAATCGTCACATCCTACAATGCTGGGTCATAAGACTACAGCATAAACAGTCTTATGATGTAAGGGCTGGGGGGATTGAGTGTCTAGGGCTGTAGGTAGCCCAGAAGTCTTACTATCTGATGTATCAATTATCTGACAAAACGTCATCTCTAAAATCTCTTCCTGGGCATGTCAAATTGCTGTAATAGTTAAAGCTCCTGTAAATATACTAAATACAAATTACCTGCCTTTGTTTAATTGTTAGTATAGCATGTGATGACAGGGCCTCTTTAAATCGAAAGTTTGGCTAAAGCCCTCTACACACGATCGGATATCGGATGGAATCTAATCCGATGGATTTTTTAGTCGGATATCCGATAAAGCTGACTTTCATCAGTCTTGTCTACACACCATCAGTCAAAAATCCGACCGTGTCTAACGCGGTGACGTAAAACACAACGACGTGCTGAGAAAAATGAAGTTCAATGCTTTCGAGCATGCGTCGACTTGATTCTGAGCATGCGTGGATTTTTGACCGATGGACTTTCACACAGACGATCGTTTTTTTTATCCATAGGAAAATTTTAAAACAGGTTCTATTTTTTTTTTTACCGATGGAAAGCAAACCGATGGGGCCCGCACAGGATCAGTTTGTCTGATGAAAACGGTCCATCGGTCTGTTTTCATCAGACAAACCGATCGTGTGTACAGGGCTTAAGAGGGATCATTAGCACAGTTCGATGTGACAAAGTGAGTGCGCTTTCAGCATACAAATCCCGGCTTAGTGGTTAGCACTTCTAATTTGAAGCACTACGGCCCTTAGTGAAAATCCTGACTAAGACGCTATCTGCTTGGAGTTTGTGTGTTTTCCCTGTGCTTGCGTGGGGGTACTTTCATTTCCTCCCACATTCAAATAGCATGCTGGTAGGTTATTTGCCTCTTGTCTAAACTGTCCCTTAGGCCGCGTACACACGATTAGTCTAAACCGATGAAAACGGACTGAAGGACCGCTTCATCAGTCCAAACCGACCGTGTGTGGGCCCCATCGGTCAGTTATCCTTCGGTCCAAAAATGTAGAACTTACTGTAAAATTCAACCCGATGGACGCCTAACCGATAGGTCAAAACCGATGGTTAGTACGCAAAAGCATCGGTTAAAAAGCCGCGCATGCTCAGAATCAAGTCAACGCATGGTTGAAAGTATTGAACTTAATTTTTCTCTGCACTTTGTTGTGTTTTATGTCACCGCGTTGGACTCGATCATTTTGTTAACTGATGGTGTGTAGGCATATCGGACCATCAGTCAGCTTCATCAGTTAAGCGATGAGAACGGTCCTTTGGACTTTTCTTATCGGATGGACTGATCTTGTGTACAGGGATTTAGTATATGTGTAAGTGTATGTTTGCATGTGAGTTAGGGGACCCTAGATTGTGTGCTCCTTGTAGGCAAGGACTGATGTGAATGTATAATATGTAAAATGCTGTGTAAACTGCCAGCACTATACAAATGTCTGAAATAAATAAATTGTAACAGAAGTAGCACTGCACTTCCACAAGTGACCCTGCCAGGTCTCTTGTCTCACAGGAGCCAATCAGGAGCTTTACATCATTAGGGGCATATCTTGCCCACTTCTGCCTCTGATGACTAAATTAGGGTGCATGCACCCGCACTCCAATTACATGTGCAAGTGATCAGGTCTGGATGCAGGGCAATTACATGCGAGTGGCCACAAAAAGCTGCGAGAACCGACAGCTTCCTATTGCTTTCAATGGGGCTCCCTCTAGCAGCATTTCGCAGGATCCCCCGTTGGGGTTCTTGCATGTAATCAGAGTTTGGGTGCATACAGTGATGGTGTCATTAGGGGACAGGATATAGGAATAATAAGAGCTGCCTGTTGATAGCTCACACCTTTCCCAATATGGGAGCCTCCTGACAGACACACAGCACTGTAGAATGAAAGTAATGGGCCTGGGCAAAAGAGCAGCTGCACAATGCCCGCTGTCAGTGCTGTATGACTTGCAGATGTCTTACATTGTCTGATGGATAAGGTTACCCGATAACTTTCACGTAGACAGACTGTTTTGGGTTATTTCCACTAAAAGTGTATATTTTGGCCTAGTTTTATGAAAAAAAAAAAAAAAATTTATTTGCAAAGCTTTATAATATAAACTTAATGAAAAGTGTTTTTTTTTTTTCAAAATAGTTGGTATTTTTTCATTTATATAGCAAAAAAATTAAATACCACCAAAAAAAAGCTCTGTCTCAAAAGAATGACAATAATTTACTTTGGTTAGTGTTGCATGCCTCAGTAAAGCCTCGTACACACGACCGAGGAACTCGGCGGGCGAAACACATCGTTTTGCTCGTCGAGTTCCTTGTTAGGCTGTCGAGAAACTCGACAAGCCAATTTCCTCCATTCCCGTCAAGGAAATAGAGAACATGCTCTCTTTTTGGCTCGTCGAGTTTCTCGACAGTTTCCTCGAGGAAAATGTACACACGACCGGTTTCCTCTGCAAAAAAATATCTCCCAGCAAGTTTCTTGCTGGTTTTTGCCGAGAAACTCAGTCGTGTGTACGAGGCCTAATTGTCACTTAAAAGCCTCATACACACGTTTGGATTTTCTGCGGACAAAGTGTAGGACTTTTGTCCAAAGGCCATGAACTTGTATTGCATACAAACGGCATAGAATTGTCGGCCAACAAATACAAAACTACATGTTTTTTTCAGCTCTTTAGCGCTACCCTTCGGGCAACTTCTGCTAATGTTGTGTTATGGTGAGCATTGCATGTACACACGCTCGGAAAATCTGACAACACACAATTGTTGGCGGAAAATTTTAAAGCATGCTATCCAACATTTGTCCGCGGAAAATCCAACAACAATTGTCCAATGGAGCGTACAAACGGTCGGATTTTCCGACAACAGCCTGTCATCACACAATTCCCATCGGAAAATCTGATTGTGTGTAGGAGGCTAAAGTGTGACAGTGCCGAAAGCTGAAAATTGGCCTGGACTGAAAGGGGGTGAAAATGTCCGGAATTGAAGTGGTTAAATAGCAGGCATAAAGATAACCTTCAATCTACATGTGCTTTGTTAAAGTAAATCTGTAATAGAAGAAATAGGCTGCCATTGCTCACCTCTTCTGACAGGAAACTTTCTTGGCTCCCTTGGCTTTGATGGAGAGACTAGAAATAGAAAGAGCTGCTCATGATTTCTCACCCCTTTACTAATATGGCAGCCTCCTGATGGACACTGACCTCTGACTCACTAACCCAGAACAAGTTTACAGATCAGGAAACATAAGGGAAAACAACTGAAGCCCTTATCTGCATACTTTGTTCTAGGTCACTGATGCAAAGCACTAAAGCTAAAAGATTGGTATGACAGCCAGGCAACTAGTATTATCAGGATAGACCCATTCAAAGCAAAGTTTTAGTTTGATACAAAGAGATTACACCAATAAAGCAATAGGCTGCATGGGATTCCCCTAACAGATTAATAACAATAATAGTAATAAAATAACAATACAGTTATGTATTTTAATTGCTGTACAGAAAAATATATAACAAAAAGATAAAGACAACCCAATATAATAATGCTACAACACTGCTCATTTCACTGTCAGGAATCCCTCTAAACATGATATGACTGCTGGCAACTGTGATCCAAGTGAACCTGTAAGGCCTCGTACACACGACCGAGAATCTCTTCGTAAAAGAAACGTAGTTTTCCTCGACGAGGTTCTTGTCAGGCTTGTCGAGAATCTTGTCAAGCTTTCTTTGCGTACACACTGTCAAGACAAAATCTCGTCGTTCTCAAACGCGGTGACGTACAACGGCACTATAAAGGGGAAGTTCGATTCCACTGGCGCCACCCTTGGGGCTGCTTTTGCTAATCTCATGTTACTGCGTGTTAAGTAAAAGTTTGGTGAGAGACGATTTGCGCTTTTCAGTCAGTTACAGCGTGACAAATGTGCTATCTCCATTACAAACGCTACTTTTACCGAAGGTGCGCTCCCGTCTCATACTTTATTCTGAGCATGCGCGGGTTTCTAAGCATACACACAAACGTGTTTCTCGTCATAAACCAGCCCGACGAGAAACACGACGAGAAAATGAAGACTCCCGACGAGAAAAAAGAGTTCTGATCCACGACAGTTTTCTCGACGAAAAACATACACACAACCTTTTTTCTCTGCAAAAATGCTCTGCCAGCATTTTTCTAGATGGAGTTTGCAGAGGAAAACGGCCGTGTGTACAAGGCCTAAGGCCTCGTACACACGACCGGGTTTCTCGGCAAAAAACAACAAGAAAACTGCTTCTTGCCGAGATTCCCGTTCGTGTGTACGAGGCATTCAGGTTTCTCGTCTGGAAATCAGGTAAGAATCTTGACGAGAAAAAAAAGAGAACCTGCTCTCTTTTTTCTCGTCGAGATTCTCATTTGCCTGTTTCCAGACGAGAAACCCAAGAGTGTGTATACCTGTCGCCGTGGAAACCCAAAATGACTCTGACGCATGCGCGGTAGCTTCCATGGCATAGGTAGGGTGAAGCAAGATGGCGGTGACGGCATCCAATGTGACGAGCGCAAGCTCGTCATACGCGATGACGTCACCGCATTCTTTCCTTTCAAGAGAACCGTAGTTCTGAGTTTCTTGCCAAAGATTCTCGGACGTGTGTATGAGGCCTAAGTGTGCCTATTATATAAGATGGCCAAGGCTGTCTGACTGCTGGAAGTGGTGTTAGCTCCAGGGCAGAGCATGCCTCTTCAGTGTTACAAGGTCACATGGTCTACCCCAGAACTAACTCTGCCACTGGAAGTAAGGAGATGGCATCCTTGGCTGTGCCAGCAAGCAAGCCCCTTCAGCTGCACTATGATGGACCCACCCACTATTATATTTACCTATCATTTTCAGCCAAGAGTAAAGAGAACTATTCAGTACTTCTGGGTATGGGGGGAGCATGTGACTACCTTCCTTTCAACTTTTGTGACAGTAAAAAACCTTGGTATTCAGACGCCAGCCCATCTAACGGGGTAAGCGGGAGAGTCCTGTGTAAAATCTAACCAGGATCAACTCTGAGCTTAAACAAGGCTGCTCTACCTCTGAGAAGTGAGGTTGAGTATAATCAACTGAGGGGGGGCTAGGGGTAAGTTTACTGGATTAAGTGGTACAAATTGCAGAGATTCTGTAAAGATTTACATAAGGTGTGTTGGGTGGGATTTGCTAAAACTGGAAAGTGCAAAATCTGGTGCAGCTCTGCATAGAAACCAATCAGCTTCCAGGTTTTATTGCCAAAGCTTAATTGAACAAGCTGACGTTAGAAGCTGATTGGCTACCATGCACAGCTGCACCAGATTTTGCAATTTACATTTTTTGTAAATAAACCACATTGTCTCTTCTCATAAGAGGATATGCTCAAGTTCTAAGCTATACCCCTCATCCAGCAGCACTGAGCACCAACATACCGAACAGACCTTTCCGAGCTGGGTTCACGATGGAAAGATCGTTACATGGGCTTCCCCCGATCACTAAGTCAAATGGACCCCATTCCTGAATCTGGAGACAAAAAGAGAGAGAGAGGGAATTATTACCAGATGAAGGACAATCCCTGCAGAGCACACAAAGATATCAAGACAAATACATAGGCAAACGTCTGTGGACATTAGACCATCACACATATATAAGCTTGTTGGACATCCCAATCCAAACCCCCCTCACACATACATGTTACACCTATACCAGCCTCCACTCCTCTGGGCAGGGTTTGGAGTGTGCGCTTGTTTAGGCAAAAGAGCATTTGGGAGATCAGGTACGAATGAGATGACCTGGCTCCAGTTTTTCAGTAGGGTTGAGGTCAGGCCACTTGAGTTCCTCCACACTAAACTCATCAAACAATGTCTTTATGGACCAGGCTCTGTACACAAGGGGACATTCACACTGGAACAGAAAAGAATCTTCCCCAAACTGGGGAAGGCAAGCTGTTTCAGGCATTCTTCTATTGGGGCAGTATGGGGGAGAGGGTCAGAGGGCTAGCCAGCCATCTGCCCCAAATTTTGAGAAATTTATTTTTCCTCTTATGGAGATCAAAGGTGAGTTTATATAGTAGGAGGGCTTCATTGACCAGTTTCAACCAGAGACCCCTAGTTGGCGTTGCTGTTCCCTTCCAGGTCAGTAAAATGGATTTCTTTGCGTAGAAATAGAGGATGCAAAGCAAACGTTTGGCCTGGGAGGGAACCGCCAGGACACCAACAAAAGGCAGTTGAGGGGTTGGGGTTGAGTAGGAGGTGCAGAGGTCACGATAAAAGGAGAGAAAGGCCTCTGTTATATCCTGAGGGACATTTTATTCCCAGAGACCAGAATCCTGGGGATTGAGATAAGGGCACAGTCAGGACTGGTAAGATATGCGAGTAGACGACCCGCCTTATTACCATGTTCAAATGTCTTCTAGGTGACATAGAGCATACGTTTTTTGGTAAGGTCTAACAGGCGCAGTTCGTATTCCCTGCGGCCACGGGGTCAACGTAGCCGCAGTAGGGTTTTGGGAGTACTTCACCATTCCAGTTCCTCAGTACGTTGTTGAGCATTTTTGCCCAAAATACCAGTAATGGACATAAAAGTACCCCTCAGCATAGCTTTGGAAGCTTCCCAGGCCGTGGTGGGTCCAGTGGTGCCCTCATTCACACACAAAAATTGTCTTTAGACCCCTTTCACACTGGGGCGGTTTGCAGGCGCTATTGCGCTAAAATTAGCGCCTGCTAACCGACCAGAAACAGCGACTGCTGTTTCTCCAGTGTGAAAGCCCGAGGGCTTTCACACTGAAGTGGTGCGCTAGCAGGACCGCTCCAAAAGTCCTGCTAGCCGCATCTTTGGAGCGGTGTGTTTACCGCTCCTGCCCATTGAAAGCAATGGGACACCGCGGCTATACCGCCTGCAATGCGCCTCTGGAACATTGCCGGCGGTATTAACCCTTTTTCGGACGCTAGCGGGGGTAAAACCGCACCGCCATCGGCCGAATACCGCTGCAATTCCAACAGTAAAGCGTTGCTAAAAATTGCGGCACTTAAGCCACCACACCTCCCGCCCCAGTGTGAAAGGGGCCTTAGACAAACCAATTATTCAAAGGGAAATACCGTATTTATCGGCATATACCGCGCACTATTTTGGGCAAAATCATGGGTGCGCGATATACGCCGATACCCGCCACGAGTTTGAATACTGCGCCGGCATATACCGAGCGCAGTACACTCGTGAATCTTCGGGCGGTCTCGGCGCCTCTCGCACTGACGTCCTGAGCGTACAGGACGTCAGCGCGACAGTTGCCGAGCCTGCCCGAAGATTCACGAGTGTACTGCGCTCGGTATATGCCGGCGCAGTATTCAAACTCGTGGCGGGAAACGAGCGGGGAGGACGCCGCCAAAGAGGACACCCGACCCGCTGAAGACGGACCCGCCGAAGAGGACACTCGAAGCCACAGAAGGACGCCGGACCCGACGAGGCCGCCGATGGACGCCGCGCAAGACACCACAACTGTAAGTACAAAAAAACTTTTTTTCCACAGGATTGGGGGCCACTTTAGGGGTGCGCGGTATACGCGGGAGCGCGTTATACCGCAATAAATACGGTAGTTGAAATCATTTGTTCTCTCTCTCTCCCCTAACAAGACACCAAACCATAATGGCCTACCTACTGAATGGTACAAATCCAACAGTGACATCCCTATTCCACTCCTTTATTTCTGAAAGTAAAAACCGTCTGGATTCTATGAATAAAGCCCTCATTATTTTATTTCCTAAATAAATGATATGAATTTCAGGTAAGACAGCTGTAACTCACATGCTTATGGGTGATGTTGCGTACATCTCCGACGTACATTATCTTGCCCTGATGTCGCACCATCCCCACTGTGATGGAGTCTTCACACACCTCGGAGGCAATGTACCGATCTACCTGGATCCCGAGATCCCTTAGCACCAATAGACCTAGTGGGAAGATTGGACAGCTGAAAGTCAAGCCGCAGTTGATGATGAGGGGACACCTGACCCGGAAAATTGATGCTTCACATGATCGATGTCAACTCACCTGTAGCAATGCCATCAAACAAAGAAAGAACACGGACAGGCTTCCGCTTGTCAGCTTGTATCGGAGGATAAAGCTTTGGATTTTCCTTTATAAAAAAAAAAAAGTCAAAAGGAAACAATTAAAAATGGGGGTTCTAAAGACACAGAGGAGTTGATTTACTAAAGACAAATAGACTGTGAACTTTGCAAGTGCAGTTGCTCCAGAACAGAACTGCCAACTTCCATCATCCAATCATGCGCAAGCAAAAAATATATATATTTTTTTCCTTGCATGCAATTGGGTATTCTTTTCAAAATGAAGCTTCACCCCCTTTACTAAGCGCTGGAGCAACTGCTGCAAATGCACCTGTAAAGTGCACAGCCTATTTGTCCTTAGTAAATCAACCCCAAAATATAAACAACTACTAACATTGTAAAAAATGAAAGCGGTTGTAAACCACTGGATGTTTTTTTGTACCCTGCAAGGTAAAGTTATAATGTGCTAGTATGCATCGCATGCTAGCACATTATGTTAAACTTACCTGAAAATGAAGCCCTTCCAGCGGTGAGATGTCAGAGCTGCAGGTGCTTCCATCTTCACCTGTCTTGCTTCCAGGTTCACGGACTCCGGATGTGTGACTGGCTGGAGACGCAATGACATCACTCCCACGCATGTGCCGCCATTTACGGCACAGGGCTCTGAAGGAACGGCAGTAAATATCTCCTAAGCGGTGCACATTTAGGAGAAATTTACACTACCTATAGGTTAGCCTTATTATAGCTTTACCTATAGGTAAAATTCAGTGTTGGAAGTTTACTTCCACTTTAAACTGCAGAATGTCGATCATTCAAGACATTATCTGATTAAGGCTCTGTTCACACTTGTGCGATCATAGACATTGCATGTGACTTGCACCGCATTGCTGTGCAGATCACATGCGATGTCTGTGCAATGCAAAATCAGCCATACAAACTATATGGCTGAAATCGCATTTTCTTCATTAGGAAATTCTTCATTACAGAACTTCCTCTTTGAGATGGAAGGGTCATAGGTAGCAATAAAGACCTGACAAGGAATCCTAACCTTTCCCTGCCAAAGATCTTTTGGGTGGAGTTCCGCTTTATTATAAAAGGTTTGGACTGGAGGGCTCACTTATAAGGGGCAGCATGGTGGCTAAGTGGTTAGCACTTCAGCCTAGCAACATTAAGGTCATCAGTTCAAATGCCAACAATGACACCACCTGCTTGGAGTTTGCATGCACTCCCTGTGCCTGCATTGGTAGGTTAATTGGCTCCTGTCTAAATTTGCCCTAGCATGTGTATGTATTAATGTTAGTTAGAAACCTTAGATTGTAAGCTCCTTGAAGGCAGGGACTGATGTGAATGTACAATTTACACTGGGGAAATTATTATTTGATCCCCTGCAGATTTTGAAAGTTTGTCCACTTACAAAGAAATTAAGGGTCTATAATTTTTATCATAGGTCTATTTTATATGATAGGTCTCGTACACACGACCGAGTTTCTCTGCAAAAAGCAGCAAGAAACTTGCTGGTTTTTTTTTTTACCGAGGAAACCGGTCGTGTGTACATTTTTCGACGAGGAAACTGTTGAGGAACTCGTCGAGCCAAAAAGAGAGCAAGTTCTCTTTTTCCTCGAAGGGAATGGAGAAAATTGGCTCGCCGAGTTCCTCGACAGCCTAACAAGGAACTCGACGAGCAAAACGATGTGTTTCGCCCGTCGAGTTCCTTGGTCGTGTGTACGAGGCCATAGAGACAGAATATCAACAAAAAATCCAGAAAAAAACACATAAAACAAATGTTATAAATTAATTTGTAGTTCAGTGAGTAAAATAAGTATTTGATCCCCAAGCAAAACATGACTCAGGCCTCGTACACACGACCGTTTTCCTTCGACAAAATCCATCAAGAGAGCTTTTCTGCCGGGGAAAAAGGTTGTGTGTATGTTTTTCGTCGGGAAAACTCTTGTGGATCTCGATGAGAAAAAAACTATTTTTTCTCGTCGGGAGTCTCAATTTCCTCGTCGTGTTCCTCGTCGGGCTGGTTTACGACGAGAAACACGTTTGTGTGTATGCTTAGAAACCCGCGCATGCTCAGAATAAAGTATGAGACGGGAGCGCACCTTCGGTAAAAGTAGCGTTTGTAATGGAGATAGCACATTTGTCACGCTGTAACAGACTGAAAAGCGCGAATCGTCTCGCACCAAACTTGAGATTAGCAAAAGCTGGCACAAGGGTTGTGCCAGTGGAATGGAACTTCCCCTTTATATGGCCGTCGTACGTGTTGTACGTCACCGCGTTTGAGAACAACGAGATTTTGTCTTGCCAGTGTGTATGCAAAGAAAGCTTGACAAGCCTGACAAGGAACTCGTCGGGGAAAACGATGTTTAATTTAAGACGAGTTTCTCGGTCGTGTGTACGAGGCCTCAGTACTTGGTGGAGAAACCCTTGTTGGCAATCACAGAGGTCAGACATTTCTTGTAGTTGGTTACCAGGTTTGCACACATCTCAGGAGGGATCTTTGGTCCACTCTTCTTTGCAGATCTTCTCTAAATCCTTAAAGCAGTGGTTCTCAACCTGGGGGTCGGGACCCCCTCGGGGGACAAATTATGGTTTTCCAGGGGTCACCGAATCCTGGGCTGTTCCTGAATTCCACACCGCTCTCCCTGCCTTTTGCGCCCCCCCGGCAGGGTTGTGTTTGGAGCCTGTGGCCGCCCAGCTGGGCTGTTCCTGTGCCCCCCCCCCCCACCAAGGAGTAAGTGAGGGAATAAAAATAGAGAATACATGGAAATGAGAGGAAAAGGGGGAGGAACCAAGAAAAAGGGAGAGAAGGATTAAGAGAAATAACAAGAAAGACGGCTAGAGAGAGGGATGGGGAAAAAAACAAGAAATTAGGATAGAGAGAGATACAAGAGAAAGAAAGAAAAAGAATAGTACATCCTAAAACGTACCATTAGGGGTTTTAACACTGTACAAGTGGAAGGGATTTAGGGAGCGCCAAATGTCTGTGGGTTAGGGGCGCAAATTACTTGTCTTGCCACGCAAATAGTTTTACTGTTAGGGGTCCCCACAACTTGGGAAATTTTATCAAGGGGTCACGGTGCCAGAAGGTTGAGAACCACTGCCTTAAAGGGATAGTTCACCTTTACCACAAAACTGCCTATGCCAATAAGGGGCATTTATAGATAAAAACAAACTGTACGGCTCTGACTAAAGATGAATAATGCCCTTGCTATAGGTGTAGGCCATTTACATACATTATGAATCCTGACTGGAATACGCCCAAGACGTTGCTAAATACTGCCAGGATGTTGCTAAATACTGCCACAACGTTGCTAAGTGAGGCCTAGTCATCACTGCTCACCTCCACCATTACAGGAGTGAGCTCTCAAAATTTCAGCTCCCTCCATACATTTTCTATAGGATTAAGGTCTGGAGACTGGCTAGGCCACTCCATGACCTTAATGTGCTTCCTCTTGAGTCACTCCTTTGTTGCTTGGCGGTATGTTTTGGGTCATTGTCATGCTGGAAGACCCATCCAAGACCCATCATCAGTGTTCTGGCTGAAGAAAGAAAGTTCTCATCCAAGATTGTACAATACATGGCCCCATCCATTGGCCACTTAATGCGGCAAAGTCAGCTTTGTACCGTTAGCAGAGAAACAGTCCCAAAATATAATGTTTCCACCTCCGTGCTTGACTGTAGGGATGGTGTTCTTAGGGTCATAGTCAGCATTTTTCTTCCTCCAAACACGGCGAGTCGAGTTAATGCCAAAGAGCTTAATTTTGGTCTCATGTGACCACAGCACTTCCTCCCAATCCTTCTCTGAATTATTTAGATGTTCATTAGCATGACTGTACATGTGCCTTCTTGGGGAGGGGGACTCATCGTGTTTGGAGGAAGAAAAATGCTGACTATGACCCTAAGAACACCATCCCTACAGTCAGGCTGTTTCTCTGCTAAAGGTACAGGCCAACTTTGCCGCATTGAGGGGCCAATGGACAGGGCCATGTGTTGTACAATCTTGGATGAGAACCTTCTTCCCTCCAGAACACTGAAGATGGGTCTTCCAGTATGACAATTGCCCTAACTGGCTCAAGAAGAAGCATATTAGGGTCATGGAGTGGCCTAGCCAGTCTCCAGACCTTAATCCTATAGAAAATGTATGGACTGAGCTGAAACTTTGAGTTGTCAAGCGACAGCCAAGAAACCTTAAGGAGTTAGATCTGTACAGAAGAGTGGACCAAAATCCCTCCTGAGATGTGTGCAAACCTGGTCACCAACTACAAGAAACGTCTGAACTCTGTGATTGCCAACAAGGGTTTCTCCACCAAGTACTAAGTCATGTTTTGCTTGGGGATCAAATACTTATTTTACTCACTGAACTGCAACTCAATTTATAACGTGGTGTATGTGTTTTTTCTGGATTTTTGGTTGATATTCTGTCTCTATCATTTAAAATGCACCTATGATAAAAATGATAGACCCCTTATTTCTTTGTAAGTGGGCAAACTTACAAAATCTGCAGGGCATCAAATAATTATTTTCCCCATTGTATATGTAAAGCATTGCATAAATTGACAGTGATATATAAGTACCTGTAATCAGGGCCGGACTTACCATTGGCCTTGACTGGGCTCAAGCCCAGGGGCCCCACCCAATAGGGGGCCCCACCCAATAGGGGGCCCCCCAGGGCCCCGGACAGCAACCCCCCTTTTTTTTATTTATTTTTTGTAAAAAAATGTTTTTTTTTATATATTTTTTATTTTTATATATATAATATTATATATATATATATATATATATATATATATATATATATATATATATATTTTATTATTATTATTAAAGGGCCCAGGGGTCTCCAGGGCCCCGGATGGCAACCCCCCTTTTTTTTATTTATTTTTTTGTAAAAAAATGTTTTTTTTATATATTTTTTATTTTTATATATATAATATATATATATGTATATATATATATATATATTTTATTATTATTATTAAAGGGCCCAGGGGTCTCCAGGGCCCCCGGATGGCAACCCACCTTTTTTATTTTTTTATAAAAAAAAATTACATTTTTTTTTATATATATATATATATTTTTTTATTAAAGGGCTCAGAGGTCCCCAGGGCCCCATGTGGCAACCCCCCCTTTTTTTTTTTTTTTATAATTTTTTTTTTTTTTATTTTTGTTTTTTTTTTTTATTTTTGTTTATTTTTTTATTTTTTATTAAAAGGCCCAGAGGTTCCCAGGGGCCCAGAGGTCCCCAGGGCCCCCGGGTTTGGCAACCTCCCTTTTTTTATGTATTTTTTATAAATGTTTTTTTTTTTTATTATTAAAGGGCCCAGAGGTTTATTTTTTCTTTTTATTAAAAGGCCCAGAGGTCCCCAGGGCCCCGGATGGCTACATATATTTATATATATTTGTTTTCTTCTTTATTTCTTCTTTTTTTTGTAAAGGCCCCCCCGCTTCTCAATTTGCGGCAGCCCCCACGCTTCTCAATTTCAGGCGGCAGCACCCCCACCCCCCTAGGTTCTCTGCTTCAGGGGGCCCATGCCTTAAGCTGTGCAAGGGGCCCCAAAATTCCTGATGGCGGCCCTGCGCATACCTCCCAACACGCACGGATTCTGTGGGACTTTCCCGCACAGACAGCTTCTTCCCGCAGTCCCGCAAAAGGGTTAATTTTCCCGCACTGCAAGAGGAGGCAGCACGGAAGCAGGAGGAACCGGAGTGGTGTGTGGAGGACTGTGGCTGCTGAAGGGAAGATAGCCGAGAGCCGGGCTAATGACAGTCTGTGGCCCCGGCTGTTGGCACAGGTGAGAGGCACTCCCCCCCTCAACAACTGCAAAATCCCCCCCCTTCGATCCCCCCCAATTCTCGGCTCCAGGGGGCCCCTTCAACACTCAAGCCCAGGGGCCCCCACCACCCTAAGTCCTGCCCTGCCTGTAATAAATAACAGGGTAGGTACTTACAAATTCTTGGTCGTGATTATTGGCGAAGAAGAGCTGTAGACGGGCGGGCCAGTCGTCCCGGCGTCGCAGTAACCCGTACAACCCTTTGTGCCCACACATGTAGCAATTCCAGGGGTCTTCTTTGATAGCTGCCTGAGCTGCGCCTGGTCCCACTAGCAGGTCCACACATTCCACACAGAAACACCTTGAAGAAGCAGGAGAGAAGACATCACTACCTGGATAGTAATGACTTACCAATGTCCCAGCAGAGATAATATGAATATGGAGCCAATGCGAGTACCCAGCAAGCACGATAACCGTCGTACACCCGTGATCGCTCGTGACACAGCGAGAACCGGGATCTGTGTGTGTGAACACACAAATCCCGGTTCTCTTAGGGGGAGAAATGACTGATCGTGTGTTCACACAATGTATGAACAGCGATCTGTCATTTCACCTAGTAAGTCCCACCCCCCCTTCAGTTAGAACATGCAGAGGTTAGCCCCTTGATCGCCCCCTAGTGCTAACCCCTGCCAGTGACATTTTTACAGTAATCAGTGCATTTTTATAATACTTGATCGCTGTAAAATTGTCAATGGTCCCAAAAATGTGTCAAAAGTGTCCGATGTGTCCACCATAATGTCGCAGTCCCAATAAAAATCGCAGATCGCCGCCATTACTAGTAATAAAAATGCCATCATTCTATCCCCTATTTTGTAGATGCTATAACTTTTGCGCAAATCAATCAATATACGATTATGCAATTTTTTATCAAAAATATGTAGAAGAATACATATCGGCCTAAACTGAGGAAAAAAAAAAAATTTTTTAAAAAAATGTGGGATATTTATTATAGCAAAAAGTAAAAGATATTGTGTTTTTTTTTTTAAATTGCTACTATTCTATTGTTTATAGTGCAAAAAATAAAATACCACCAAAAAAAAGCTCTATTTGTGTGAAAAAAAGGACCCAAATTTTGTTTGGGTACAATGTCGCAGGACCGTGCAATTGTCAATTAAAGCGACGCAGTGCCAAATTGTAAAAAGTGCTCTGGTCAGGAAGGGGGTAAAATCTTCCGGGGCTGAAGCGGTTAAACCCTTCACTAGTGTGGCCCCATTCGGTTGCATGGGTCAAATGCAGAAATCTCTTCGATGGAAAACGTGTCCAGGCAGTTCAATCAATCAATCATATTCTCATAAAAAAAAAAGAGTCAGAGGGCCAGATTCACAAAGAGATACGACGGTGTATCTACAGATACACCATCGTATCTGATTTTTACTGGTCCTATCTATGCACCTGATTCATAGAACCAGTTACGCATAGATAGGGCTGAGATCCGACAGTGTCACACTGTGTTACACTGTCGGATCTTTTTTTGGATTTAAAAATGGCGCCGGGGGCGTTCCCGCTGATTTACACTGAATAATATGTAAATCAGCGAGATACGCGAAATTCACGAACGTACGCGGACCCGACGCTGTGTTCTTACGTCGTTTCCGTAGCGCGGTACCCGTCGTATACTTACCCCTGCTAAAAGCAGGGGTAAGTATTGTTAAGTATGGCCGTCGTTCCCGCGTCGATTTTGAAATTTCCTACGTCGTTTGCGTACGCCGATTCACGAACACGCACGTCGCAAGTCCCGCTCACGTCGCAACCACTGACGTCCTATTGACGTCAGTGGGAGCAATGCACGCCGGGAAATTCCCCGGACGGCGCATGCGTATTTAAATCGGCGCGGGAGCGCGCCTGATTTAAATAGTACACTCCCCCAGCCGCGGAATTAGAATTCCGCCGGGGGAGTTAGGATCCGCCGTCGCAAGTTTGGAGGTAAGTGTGTTGTGAATTTGACACTTTCCTCACAAACTTGCGAGGGCGGATCTTAAAACACATAGGTTACACGGATCTAAAGATCCGCTAACCTTTGTGAATCTGGCCCAGAGAGCGGAATTAAAATAGAATCATCCTCTAGATGGCAGTAATGTTTCCTATTAATAGGTCTGACGCTCAACAAATTTCACTCTTGCCATTCAAAATCAAATCTTTATGACCTGCTGAAAGAGCAGCTGAACGATACTGGCAAAATGGGGGAAAATTCAAAGTAGGTATTCTGTCGATCTTTACAAATCACCCGAATAATGTTCTAAGAAATAGGCACACTCACCTGCAACAGTTATTGTTCCCACACATGAGCACCTCCCGCCCTCCACAGCAGATGGTGCAGTAGGACTGGTACCCGTCATCATCATACTGGTATGCGCACTCTAGAAAGCAGTTCTGTAAGATAAGAAGAACAGCTGTAATGGCAGACAGGACATGGTTGGCTATTGGCCAATTCAGACACAGTGCTCTATAGCTAATGGTATTCTGCTGACAGCGGAGGCGCTCTTCTCTCTGCAAGAAAATTCTGAAAGCCCCAAATTAAAGCTGAACTCCGGGTAAACAGCTAAATTCACACATTACAAATAGCCTGATCAGACTAGGGGTGTAACGGATCAAAAAACTCACGGATCGGATCGATCCTCGGATCAGGAGTCACGGATCGGATCATTTTCGGATCAGCGCAAAAAAAAAAAAAATGTGTGTGTGTGTAATATATATATATATATATATATATACACATACACACACACACACACACACATACATTTCACGGGTGGATTAAAGAGGAAGCAGGTGAGGCTGTTTGGGACTTGTTAAAAGTACAATCTTGATGTTTTTACAGCTATATATATATATATATATATATATATATATATATATATACATATATATATACATATATATATACATATATATATAATTATATATAGCTGTAAAAACATCAAGATTGTACTTTTAACAAGTCCCAAACAGCCTCACCTGCTTCCTCTTAATCCACCCGTGAAATGTGCTCTCCCTCCCCCCCCCCTCCTCCTCTCACACTAGTGCTTCTCTGCTACTATTCCCTCTCCATGTCGGCTTGCCAGAGCCCAGTGCACAGCGTGACACGCCTCCCCGGGGAGGCGTGTCACGCTGGGCTCTGGCAAGCAGACTGGGTGGAGCAAGATCGCTCCGGAGCTAGGCCGAAGCCGGGGACTTTCCTAGGCCTAGGCTCCGGAGCGCTCCGCGGATCGCGGGGTGTGCCGATCCGAACGGGGTGGCCCGTTCGGATCACGGATCGGTGACGATCCGTTACACCCCTAGATCAGACTAACCCCAGACACTTTTGTGATTTATGCACTCTCGCCAGATAGGAGCTTAATGCCAATTTCTCTTTTAGAAAACAGGGATACAGTGTTGTCATCTCCCTACTTGCAGCCTGCACAACAAAGTAGCAGGCCATAGACTAGGGGTAGGCAACCTCGGCACTCCAGCTGTGGTGAAACTACAAATGCCATCATGCCTCTGCCTCTAGGAGTCGTGCCTGTGATTGTCAGGGTCTTGCAATGTCTCATGGTACTTGTAGTTTCAAAACAGCTGATGGGCTAAGGTTGCCTACCCCTGCCATAGATGGATCAAATCTTGATCCATCTATTGGCAGGCTGGTTGCCGATCGCCTTCAGTACAACCATCCTGTTGTACTTTTTGCATGCGATCACTACTGGCGGCTGTAGTGATTCCCTCATCAACACAGACTGTGTATAATCTATGGCTTGCCTTAAAGTGTTACTAAACCCAGGACCCTATATTCACTATATCTGGTCTCCCACAGTACACGGAAATGCAATTATTTTAGTAAATATAAACAGCTCAATACATTTTCTTATCAGCAGTATATAGCAGTCTTGAGTTTTCATACTGCACTGAGATGTCCTATCAGGCTGCAGGGCTCCTGACCCTCTGTCTGGACAGTGCCGATTGGCCCTGTGCTGATCACATGTACCCACCCCAAAAAAAAACCTCTCTAGCAATACACACCAAACTGAGCATGTGCAGCCTGACTCCAAATGCTCTGTGTTATCCGGACTTGTCCAGGGGACAGTGCAGGGAGGCAAGGATCTGTGCATACAAGATCAAGCAGCCTTTTTACACAATGCGGAGGATTAACCCCTTAGGCCCTGTACACACGATCAGTCCAAACTGATGAAAACGGACTGATGGTCTGATGGACTGATGTGCGTACACACCATCAGTTCAAAAACCGATCGAGTCCAACTCGGTGACGTAAAACACAACGACGTGCTGAAAAAAACGAAGTTCAATGCTTCCAAGCATGCGTCGACTTGATTCTGAGCATGCGCGGGTTTTGAACCGATGCTTTTGCGTACTAACCATCGGTTTTGACCGATCGGTCAGGCGTCCATCAGTCCGATTTTAAAGCAAGTTCTGAGGCCCTGTACACACGATCAGTCCAAACTGATGAAAACGGACTGAAGTTCAGTTTCATCAGTCCAAACCGACCATGTGTATGGCCCATCAGACTTTTGTCCTTCAGACCAATGTTTTAAAACTTGCTTTAAAATCGGACTGATGACCGATCAGTCAAAACTGATGGTTAGTACGCAAAAGCATCGGTTCAAAACCTGCGCATGCTCAGAATCAAGTCGACGCATGCTTGGAAGCATTGAACTTCGTTTTTTTTCAGCACATCGTTGTGTTTTACGTCACCGCGTTGGACTCGAACGGATTTTGAACTGATGGTGTGTACGCACATCAGACCATCAGTCCATCAAACTTCAGTCCGTTTTCATCAGTTTAGACTGATCGTGTGTACAAGACTTAAAACTTTGGACTGAAGGACAACAGTCTGATGGGCCATACACACGGTCGGTTTGGACTGATGAAACTGAACTTCAGTCCGTTTTCATCAGTTTGGACTGATTGTGTGTACAGGGCCTTAGGGTCCACAATGAGTATAACAGGCATGCTTTACTGCATATACAGACTTATTTTACTGTTGTGGGTTTAGTAACACTTTAAAGTAATTAATTCAGCTCACTTTGCCCTCCTCTTGTAAGCACATATGCAGCTGATTGGCTCCTAGGGTTGCTCCTAACTTACTGTCTTTGTCGTGCTGTACAGGGGATGAAAAGGCTGACAGGCAGATTCAACTAGTAGGCTTCATTTCCACTGACGTTTTTACAGCCACTTTTCTGAGCGTTTTTTACAGCTTAAAAACGCCTGTCCATGTTATTCTATGTTACGCCCACATAGGCGTTTTTGAGCTGCAAATGGCATAGGCGTTTTTGAGCTGTAAAAAAAACGCAGGACCAGGGCGTTCTGAAGCTCCAGAGTAGAGCTGTAAAAACGCCAGACGTTAAAAAACGCTCAAAAACACGCAAAAACGCTCAAAAACGCTACCGCTGCGTTTTTAAGCTGTAAAAAAGGCTTACACAAGTGGCTGTAAAAACGCCAGTGGAAATGAAGCCGTAATGCTAGGTGTACATAAAAATACATTTCATTATTTTGTAAAGGAAATCACAACAAAGTGAGTGTCTCTGTAATGGTCACCTCTGGCCACTTTATACCTCTGTCTCCAGAGCTCCCCATCACTCTTTTCTTTTGTCACAGCCACCAAAAACATCAAGTGTCACAGCAGAAAAGGCAGCAGTGACATCACCCTCACTATCACATGATAGTGGTTGGGCCTAGTGATTGGCAGCAGTGGACCCAGAGGAAAGAGTGTAAGAGGCTGCTGGAGAGGTACAGTATGTATAAATTGGTCATTGGTGGGCTTTACAGACAGGGCAAGGTGATAGGGTCTCTTTCTTAGTGTTTCATTATTAAATGCGAAGTTCAGCACTGTCTGGTTACCTTGCAGTTTTGGCACATTCCTCCAATAAATAGCGGGTGTTCCAGGGTGACATTCAGACTGCCACAGGATATGCAGATATCTGCAAATACACAATACAGAAATACTTCTTCATTATATATGTATACAAAGGTGTAACATAGGTGGGCTGACAGTAAAGCACATCCGTTTAGTTAACCCCTTCCAACCCACCTTTTGTAATATTGCGGCCAGGTGGGAGTCCTATTATCCTGGGAAGACATCATCTGACATGCTCCCAGGATCGGGCCACGCTACGATGCGATCTCTCACCAGTAAGGATGAGCTCTGGCGTGTTCGCATAGAACACGTGCAGAGCCCGCCAGGAAGTGTGCACGGCGCTGCGCTAATAACAGCCAGGGAAACATTTCACAATCCCTGCAGCCGAGCATCGGGACAATGTCTCCCTGGCTGTGATTAGCACAGCGCTGTGCACACTTCCTGGCGGGCTATGCACGTGTTCTATGCGAACACGCCAGAGCTCATCCTTACTCACCAGCTATGTGCACCGGACACAGCCAATGACAGGTCACTGTATCAGCCCGCTGTCGATACCATGTGATCGCTGTGGCCAATCACAGCAAATCACATGACAATGAAAGGCTTTGATTCATGCCTTTGTATTGTGTACTATTGTGATGAGCTATGTAATTGGTCAGTGATCACATGGTATAGACAAGGTCAATCAAAGCCCATCTGTACCATGTGATTAGCTGTGGCCAATCACAGCTAACCAAAATAGTTAACACTGAATGAATACTTTTCATTCAGAAAAATGTGTTGCTTATAACTGTAAAATTCACAGCTATAAGCATTCATAATGTGTGTTTAAAAAAATAAAATTCTGATTACCTCCTCAGAGTCGTACAGTGTCACTATGGTAACACTGTATTGCTCTGATCACTGTATTTTCAAAAAAATTGTAAAATGGCAATTGTTGCAATTTTTTATGTCACGCGGTATTTGAGCAACAGATTTGCAAACGCAATTTTTTGGGGAAAAAATACACTTTATTAAAAAAAAAAAAAAAACATTTTTTTTTGTATAATGTGAAAGATGCTGTTACACTAAGTAAATAGATACCCAACGCATGACGCTTCAAAATTGCTCACAGCGCTAGAATTATTGCTCCCGCTCTAACGTTTGTGGCGATATCTCACATGTGCAGTTTAAATGCTGTTTACATATGAGTGCGCAACTTACGTATGCGCTCGCTTCTGCGTGCAAGCACAGAGAGATAGGGGCGCTTTAAATTAATTTGAATTATTATTAATTTCACTTTTTATATTTACACTGTCTGTTTAAAGCAGAGTTCCACCCAAAAGTGCAACTTTGCCCGTTGTACTCTTCCCCCAATCTGGTGCCACATTTGGCACCTTTAGGGGGGGGGGGGGGGGGCAGGATACCTGTCTTTAACAGGTATCCTGTTCCAACTTCCGAGGGCCTCAGCCGCGGGTATTGACGTCACCGCCCAAGCTCCCTCATCCTCCCCCGGCCAGTAGGAGAGAGGAGCAGAGCCTCGCGCATGCGCAGTAGGGTTCCCGGCCTGAAGCCTTATGGTTTCACTGCCGGGTTCCCTTACCTGCAATGGAGGCGGCATGCACCCACACCCGACAGCTAATGGAAACATTAGCTGCGGTGCCAACATCGCTGGACTCCAAGACAGGTAATTGTCAGATTATTAAAAGTCTGCACAGTAGGTGCAGCTGCTGGCTTTTAATTTTTGCAGCGGTGGGCGGACCTCTGCTTTCATTTTTGTTTTTTATCACTTTTAATCCTATTACAAGGATAGAAATGTAATAGAAATATGGATGACAGGTCCTCTTTATGAAGAGATCTGGGGTCAAAAAGACCTTAAATTTCTTCTTTACCTTTGAAAAGCAATAGATCAAAAAAATATATATATTTTCTTCCAGCCTGGACCGAAAGTGGCGTCATGACGTCACTCTAGTCCTCTAAGATTTTCTTCCATCCTAGACCGGAAGTGGCGTCATAACGTCACTCTAGTCCTCTGAGATTTTCTTCCGGCCTAGACCGGAAGTGGCGTCATGACATCACTCTGGTCCTCTAAGATTTTCTTCCAGCCCAGACCGGAAGTGGCGTCATGACGTCACTCTGGTCCTCTAAGATTTTCTTCCAGCCTGGACCGGAAGTGGCGTCATGACGTTACTCTGGTCTTCCAAGACAAAGAGGGGATCAAAGAGTGTTAATTATTTGATTGCCTATGGGATTAGCCAGCTGCATCGTTGGATTGTTTCTTGGGTGAACCGGCCCGAGAAACAGCGTTGAGTGGCGGGAGGGGACTCATGAGCCACTCGGACCGGTTTCTTGAGAAAGCCGGCCGCTTGCAGAAAAAAAAAGGTACCAGGGTTATGGAAGATATCTTCAGCCATAATCCCGGCATGCCACTTGTAAATCACAACGTATATACTTATGCACTGCAGTCGACAAGTGGTTAATGTCAATTTTGGCTATGCGGGCAAGTCTGTACAGACATTGCGTCTTCATTCGCTTATATAGACTGCTCCAAAAAGGTAAACAAATGGCTTTTCATACGTTATGGGGCTCAGTACCCTTGTGAATGAAGCCTAAACCTCCAAACATACCTTTTAAAAGGGTACCAGTTAGGAACAGGCAGTTCTGCATTCTGCCATTCCCAGGTGACAGTGATTGGGCCTGGGCACAGATTGTGCAGGCACAAATCTTGGGAAGGATGTTAAATGTTTGCTTCATAGTCAGAAGGTCAAGGTGTTCAAAGGTGCTGCATTTGGGAAGAGAAGGCTATAAAGGTAGACAGTGACACCCACAGCTGCCTCCTATACAGTTGCAGTGTGTTACTTTAACTACTAGCCGACCAGCCGCCGTCATTCTACGGCGGCAGGTCGGCTCTCCTGGGTGAGAGCCCGTAGCTATATGGCGGCTCTTTCAGTGGCCACCAGGGGCCCCCCCGTCTCCCGTGCGTGTGCCCAGCGGGCTCGATCGCCGCCGGGCACCCGCGATTGCTCGTTACAGAGCGGGGACCGGGAGCTGTGTGTGTAAACACACAGCTCCCGATCCTGTCAGGGGGGGAAACGCTGATCCTCTGTTCATACAATGTATGAACAGAGGATCAGTGTTTCCCCTAGTGAGGCCACCCCCCCCCACAGTAAGAACACACACAGGGACATACTTAACCCCTTCCCCACCCCCTAGTGTTAACCCCTTCACTGCCAGTGGCATTTTTATAGCAATCCAATGCATTTTTATAGCACTGATCGCTATAAAAATGCCAATGGTCCCAAAAATGTGTCAAAAGTGTCCGCCATAATGTCGCCGTACCAAAAAAAAAAACGCTGATCGCCGCCATTACTAGTAAAAAATATATATTAATAAAAATGCCATAAAAATACCCCCTATTTTGTAAACGCTATAACTTTTGTGCAAACCAATCAATAAATGCTTATTGCGATTTTTTTTTTTTACGAAAAATATGTGGAAGAATACGTATCGGCCTAAACTGAGGAAAAAAAATGTTTTTTTTATATATTTTTGGGGGATATTTATTACAGCAAAAAGTAAAAAATATTATTTTTTTTCAAAATTGTCGCTCTATTTTTGTTTATAGCGCAAAAAATAAAAACCGCAGAGGTGATCAAATACCACCAAAAGAAAGCTCTATTTGTGGGAAAAAAAGGACGCCAATTTTGTTTGGGAGCCACGTCGCACGACCGCGCAATTGTCAGTTAAAGCGGCACAGTCCCGAATCGCAAAAAGTGCTCTGGTCTTTGGGCAGCAATATGGTCCGGGGGTTAAGTGGTTAAAAGCACATATTGCTTTAAAGAAAATGCCATATGAGGCTTTATAAAACTGGCAAGGCCAGAGAGCCATCTGTGACAATGATGTGTTATCTTCCTGAAAAAGTCTCATGACTGGTGGATGAAGAACATAGATGATATAGACTGAAGATATATATATGGAGAAGATTCAAACCCGAATTAAAAACATTATACAGCTAGTTACCATTCATGGAAGAGATGGGACTGGGAAACATGGTGTCATAGGAAGGAAAGACTCACCTTCAATGTGTCTGCACTTCTCTCTAACTTCATAGACCAGCCTCTCTGGAAAACAGCAAAAAGATAGTGAAAAGGGAGCTGGATAAACAGAACTGGTAACACTATATGCAGAGTCCTCTGGGGCTGACATCACATCCAAGGTGGAGATGCCTGGTAACAGTCTCAGGGCTTTTGGATGTCTTCACAAGGGCGGCTTTTACAGGTAAATAATATGCATAAAATACATTAAATGCACATATAGGGGTTGGTTGACTAAAGGCAAACAGACTACAGTATGCAGTTGCTCCAAATCTTAGTAAATGGGTTAAAGCTTCACTTTGCAAAGAATATCCAATCACTTGCAAGGAAAATAAAAAAAATGCAATTGTGCTTGCACGTGATTGGATGAAGGAAGTCAGCAGAACTTCTGCTCATTTAATAAGTTCTGGAGCAAACTGCAAGTCTATTTGCCTTTAGTAAATCAACCCCATAATCTTATGGTAAGGTTTTCCTTGAAACAAATGTTGTGGTGACAGGGTCTTTTAACTCTCTCAAAGTGAAACTAAATTTTGCTTTAAAGTGAATGTAAACCCTCCATACACCCAGTGAAGTGAACAGCCTCAGATGGTACACTGAGATGAACCAAATCTCCTTACATGGGTTTTACATGTATATCTTCACATTTATATACTGTTTAGATAGTTAAAGCGGAGGTTCACCCAAAAAACAAGTATCTAACAAGGCTCTATACGGCGCCTGCGCAGTGAGCTCTACACGGCTCCTAGTCGGTGCACAGCGCCGTATAGAGCCGACTCGCGGTTCGGCTACTTTCGGAAAGTTGTGATGCGCCTTATCCACCGGTGGGAGTTTTTCTCAGGCACGTCAATCATATGGGCGAAGTCCCAGATGACATTGCGGCACTGCACAGGAACACTCAGTCCCGCGGGAGAGAGTACCCGGAAGCCAGGAAGAAAATACCGATAATACCGTATGTACACCCCCCCCCCCAAAAAAAAAAACACCGGCAAACTGTACATGTTTGAGGTATAATGAATGTAATGTTAGATACTTGTTTTTTTTGGGTGAACCTCCGCTTTAAGATCATGTTAGGAAATTTTCTCTACCTGTTTAACACAGAGTGTGATGTCTGGGCATACAGCCAATATATCTAAAATTGCTGATTGGAGGTGTTTTGTAATAGGAGCTGCTCCCTGCTAATCTATTTTAGCAACCTCCCCTGACTGAAGATTCAGGCTGCTTTTGTCTAAAGTGTCAGAGAATTTGTCAGGAGTTATCAGGCTGATAAGAGAGGAACAGTTCAGGAGAGAGCTATGGGACTTTGCTCATTGAAGAGAGATAACAAAATACTACAGATATATGTGCCCAGCTCAAATACATCCACTTTAAAGACTTCAAAAAAGCTACTTGTTGAAAGCTTTACAAAAGCTTGCAGTAGATACTTCTCAGACAAGCAGGAAAAATACTCTGTATAAGGTGTGCAGGAAAATTGTACGTGCTCAACAATTTTATATTATTGGTCTCTCTAAAGCACCCCCAGCCAGAGCAGAAAATCCTGTGTCCTGCACTAGGCTGCAGAGTGGAAACCTTGCTACCTATGTAGAAACAGTGGTCTCTCCGCAAGGTCCAACACAACCATGGTTAGGCAGCACTATAGCCCTGAAAGAAATAGGGAACATGAGCTTCGCTAACTAGAGAGCTGTAGTTAATTTATTATAGGTATTTATATAGCACCATCAATTTACGCAGAGCTTTACAAACTATTCATTAGTCACTGCCCTGAAGGAGCTTACAATCTAAGGACCATAGGTGTGCGCAGCCTACAACTCAAACACATGCGTGTGGGTATGTGTCTATATATATATATATATATATATATATATATATATATATATATTCAGACACACACACTCTTTTAAAGAGTTTTTTAAATGTTTTAATACATTTTACATCTTCTGGTTATTGGTCAGAGGGAGAGAGAGGGGTTGAGAGAGGGGAGATTTGAGAGAGAGAGAAGGAGGGGAGGGAGAGAGAATGGGTGTGTGTGAGAGAGAGAAAGGAAGAGAGAGAGAGCGTGAGAGAACAGGGAATGAGAAAGAGAGAGGAGGTGAGAGAGGGTGAATGAGAGAAAAGGGGGTGAGAGCGAGGGGTAGAGAGAGAGAAAGGTGAGAGAGGAAAAAAGGGGTGTGAGAGAGAAAGGGGGTGGGAGAGAGAGAAAAGGGGATAGAGAGAGAGAGAGATAGAGAGAGAAAGATGAGAGAGAGGGAAGAGAGGAAAAAAGGTGTGTGAGAGAGAGAATGAAAGGGGTATGAGAGAGAGAAGGAGGTGAGAGAGGGTGGGAGAGAAAAAATGGGTGAGAGAGGGATAGAGAGAGAGAAAGGTGAGAGAGGAGAGAGAGGGAAGGGGTGAGAGAGAGAAAAGGGGATGGGAGGGGGGGTGAGAAAGAGGGAAAAGGGGGGTAAGAGAGAGGGTAGTGAGAGAGAGGAGGTGAAAGAGAGAAAAAGGGGGTAAGAGAGAGGGGTGTGTGGGAGGATAAGAGCGAGAGGGAAAGGTGAGAGAGAGAAGGGGTGGGAGAGAGAGAAAGAGGGCATGAGAGAGAGAAGGGGGTGGGGAAGAGAGAGAAAAGAGGGTGAGAGAGAAGGTGGTGAGAGAGGGGAGAGGGGTGAGAGAGGGGGGGTAAAAGATAGGGGAGGGTGAGAGAGAGGAGGGTGAGAGGGTTAAGAGAGAAAAAGAGGGCGAGGGGGTAAAAGAGATATGGATTACTCTGGGTGTGTAGTGCGTGAAAGGGCACAATGGGCCCCCCTTTCCCTCGGGTCCCATTTGCCCTGCACACTTCTGTACACTGGATGATACACTGAATGGCTCTAGTGCATTGGGTGATTAGGATGTGCCCATGTGAACCCCGTCACCCCCTCTGCGCACGCCTATGCTAAGGTCCCTATCTCACATGTACACACTAGAGCCAATTTAGCCAGGAGCCAATTAACTTACCTGCATGTTTTTGAAGTGTAGGAGGAAACCAGAGTGACGAATAGAAGATGTGCCAATCACTAATCCCAAATATGTATATTTTATTAATGCATAATAAATTTTAATAATTAGATCACTATTCTCACACAAAGAATAAGAGTCCTCAGCAGCCCAGTGCAGGACACAGAATTTTTGTCTTTAAAAGGGGGGCATTTTACAAAGACAAATAATATTTAAATATTCAACACTTACCATTATCCTGTACACTGAATTTATACAGCACATTTCCCCCAAAAGTTTGACTAGGGCCAATGGCCTCTCAAACAATAGTATTATGTGGCATTTTTCGCATTCCTAACGTGATATCACAGCTTGATGAATCATTGCTGTAACTTGGAACCATCACCCACGATCATCAGGACATACCTCGCGTGCGCTCATCAATGATCTCTTTCACTTTCGGCTTCTCCACTGTGCTTTTACGAGGTTTCTTGGCAGGAGGAGGAGGGGCATAAGCTGCGGCTTCGGGTTCCACCCACATTTCTGTGTAAACTTCTTTGTACGGATTGCGTTCCTCTGTATATAACAAATACAACGTATGAATTCACGGACATTACATCAGCACAAGATAAATAAATAAAATTCAGCACTGATGACAGTTTCCACCATGCACTACTATGGCCTGACAGAAGGAATGTTTTTTGTGCTGTAATACATCAAAATGAACACTAGGTGTCACAAAACACCAGACTTGCTACAGAATACAGAAAACTCAGCAGGCAACTTCCAGGAAGATCAAGTTATGCGTCTACCAATTCCTTTTTGGTCATGAGCAGCAGAAATGCCTGCACAGATTATATATCAGATTCCAAGGTATGCAAATCTACAAATCACTGCGTATCGGTGCACTGGGTAAAGTAGACAATCTCGGGATAACAATGATTCACCTGAAATGATCTGATTTGCTCCAGTTAGCTAATAATCACGGCAGTGTCATAAAGGAGGAGGGATAAGAGAGTCAACCTGCATTGTGTGCAATGGTTAGTATAAAAGATACAGACAGTCCTCTCTTCCGGTAACAGGCTTAAAACTAAGCACAGCCTTTTATACTATCCCACATGGTGTAACCAGAACACACATAAGCTTGCTTTACATATCATTGAGTTGTCTTTTTCACTTGGGGTTCTTCATGTATAAAGCAAAGTGGTAATTCAGCGTAGATAATTCTCTGTCCACTGAGTGATCCCAATCGCCCCTCCAGATCCTGTGCTTTTCTCTATCCCCTTGTCTCAAATATACAAACAACTGCCAAGCTGCACAGTATGACTAAGCCCCAGTAAAGGGTGAAACGATCAAACGAGGATAAGGGTGAGGGTGAAGTGTCTCTGTAAGCTGCTTGTGCAATAAAGTTTGCTGGTTCAAAAGGAAGCAATGTGTGGCTTTTCGATTGTATGTATGTATCTAAGAGATCACGCCCATCACATGTCATTATATTTAACCACTTCCAGCCAAAGCCAATTCTTGCATTCCCTTACTACATGTAAAAATCCAAAACGCGTTGCAAGCGCGAGGGGTTGGGGGCACTTTAAAAAAAAAAAAAAATCTTGTTTAATTGAATTTTTTTATCACTTTGTATTCCTATTACAAGGAATGTAAACATCCATTGCAAAAGGAATAGGGCATGACAGGTCCTCTTTACAGAGAGATCTGGAGTCTATAAGCCCCCACATCTCTCCTCTCTGCTGGAAAAAAAGAAAACTCGATCTCAGGCTTTTGAGCAAAATAAATGGCAGTGTTTACATCTGCTGGCGATGGAAGTGACGTCATGACGTCACTTCTGGCCTCTGAGGGTCATAGAGCTGGCCGGGACCATGTGGTCCCGAGCCAGCTCTATGGTAAACCTACGCCACCAGCGGATTCATTCTCTGGCTCCCTGATGACATGGGTGAACCCGGAGAAGCACCGGAGGGAATCGGGAGGGGACGCTGGCTTTTTTTTACATGTGAGGGAATCGCTGGCTGAAAAAAAAGATATCTGGATGATGCCTGTAGCTGCAAGCATCATTCAGATATCTCCATGCAAACTTCAGGACATCATATGATGTCCACCTAAGAAGAAGTGGTTAAAGAGAAACAGTGACCTGTCCAATTAGGGCAGATTGACAGTGTCTGCTGACAGCTCACTGTCCATTAGAGCAACAGAGTGAGGGCTCCGAGGAAGCAAGGAGTAAGTGAAAGAGAACAGATAACTGAGTATACCTTGTTGGGGGAATGGTGGGCTATTAAGAAACAATGTTACTTTGCCCTGAAGAAAATTAAGTTTTGTTAAAGCGGGGGTTCACCCTTAGAGGGCACTTTTACCCCTTAGCTTCCTGCTCGTTTTCTCTAGGGGAATCGGCTATTTGTATTAAAATATGTGCAGTACTTACCCGTTTTCGAGCTGCATCTTCTTCCGTCGCTTCCGGGTATGGGCTTCGGGAATGGGCGTTCCTTCTTGATTGACAGTCTTCCGAGAGGCTTCCGACGGTCGCATCCATCGCGTCACGATTTTCCGAAAGAGGCCGAACGTCGGTGCGCAGGCGCAGTATAGAGCCGCACCGACGTTCGGCTTCTTTCGGCTACGAGTGACGCGATGGATGCGACCGTCGGAAGCCTCTCGGAAGAATGTCAATCAAGAAGGAACGCCCGCTCCCGAAGACCCATACCCGGAAGCGACGGAAGAAGATGCAGCTCGAAAACGGGTAAGTACGGCTCATATTTTAATACAAATAGCCGATTCCCCTAGACCGAACGAGCAGGAATCTAGGGGAAGAAAAAATTTTTTTTTAGAAATGGGTGAACTCCCGCTTTAATACTGTTGAAAACTGAAAAATAAATTTCTGAGTTGGTTCACAAATCCCATACAGTACCAAGGGAACACAGAAAAAAAAGCCTTGTTTGATCACATATCTAATTCCCTCCCATACTGAATGTTATATGCTTGCATGCTGCCCAGTCCATCCAGAAAGTACAGCAGTGCCTTTATGCCTGGAACCATATTACGAGTTCCCTAGTGCACTGTCTCACCTTCAGGGGGCTCCAGGCCCTTGGGTCCGGATGGTTGGAAGCCACCAAGGGCCCATTCAATCATCTGCTTGTTCTGGAGTTCTATCGATTTGGAGGAATCGGTCTCGTCGTTTTCAGGGCATGATGGGAAAACCTTCCCGGCTCGAGTGCTGGCCGCCTACAAGACACAGCAAGTCATGATGTCCTTGAAATAGCATGTCAAACGCAAATGAATCAATGGGCTGGAATGAGTGAGTGATAATAAACCTTCAGCTGGTCACATTAAGGTGTACGTTTAATAAACCGTGATAAGCCGAGATCATGATGATCACAGCTTATCACAGAGCATTGCCGGTTAAGTCTACTAAGGACAACTAATTCCAGGAAAAAAAAGATTTTAGCTCTTTGGTAATTAACATTATAAATGTATAATATTTTATGCCAGGGAAAGCAAATTTGTGCTGTGTCAATGGAAAGAAACAGGTTCTCATTAATGCTCCCTCTCCAGCAGCACCTTTCTTTCCACTCCCCTGCAGAACCATTTATCTGTCAGGAATGTAGAGAAATATTCAACTCTTCTAGGTACAGGGAGCATGTGGCTTCCTCTGCTTTCTCTCAGGTGACAGTGCTGGTGCTTAGTCCAGTGCTGTCACGTGGAGGTAGGGATACCGTTCCTAGTCATACTGTATATAAGCTCAAAGTAGAGTGACTTTGAGGTTACACAGGGTTTCCATTGTTCCATAATTTCCCTCCATGAACCCAATTTTCTTAAAACGGGCATTGGGTGACTACTGGGGAGGACAGTTGTAGGTCAGAACTAGGAAGGACAGTAGTAGGTCATTATAAAGAAGGGAAATAGTGGGTAAGTATTGGGTAGAGCAGTGGGTTTGTACTGAGTAGGGCAGTAGTAGGATAGTAACGGTAGTGTGTCAGTATTGGGATGGATGGTAGTGGGTAAGTATTGGGTAGAGCTGTAGTGCATCAGTAATGGGAAGGGCACTAGTGGGTCAGTCTTGGGAAGCAAAGTAGTAGCTCAGTATTGGACAGGGCAGTAGTGAATTAGTAGATGGTAAGGAAGAAGTGGGTCAGTATGGGACAGGACAGTAGTAGGTCAGTAGATGGTAGGGCAGTAATGGGTTAGCATTGGGAAGGGCAGTAGTAGCTCAGTATTGGACAGGACAGTAGTAGGTCAGTAGATGGTAGGGCAGTAATGGGTTAGCATTGGGAAGGGCAGTAGTAGCTCAGTATTGGACAGGACAGTAGTAGGGTCAGTAGATGGTAGGCCAGTAGTGGGTCAGCATTGGGAAGGGCAGTAGTGGGTCAGCATTGGGAAGGGCAGTAGTATCTCAGTATTGGGAAGGGGAGTAGTGGGTCAGGAAATGGTAGGGCAGTAGTGGGTCAATATTGGGAAGGGCAGTAGTAGGTCAGTATTGGACATGACAGTAGTAGGTCAGTAGATGGAAGGGCTGTAGTGGGCCAGTAGTGGGAAGGGCAGTAGTAGCTCAGTACTGGACAGGACAGTAGTAGGTCAGTAGATGGTAGGGCAGTAGTAGGTCAGTATTGGGAAGGGCAGCAGTAGGTTCTCCTTACCTGTAGCACCTCATAGATGGCTTTTCTGTACATTGGCTGCTTGCTGTAGGTCGCCTGGTGGAAGGTGTTGGCGAATGAGCTGAGTGGCAGCAATTTCTCAACACAAACCTAATTAAACAACAAATTTATAAAACAAAATTCAAATAAGACACACTTTACCTTTATGAAATTATGGTGGTCATGCTGATTACTGCTAATGATACCGTTTTCATTACTAAAATCTTGTATATTGTCCCTTATCATCCACTCCAAGAGCTTGCAAACTATTGATGTTAGGCTAACTGGTCTGTAGTTCCCAGGGATATATTTTGGCCATTTTCTGAATATTGGTACCATGTTGGTTTTTCTCAAATCAGCTGGTACCAATCAAGTCAGTATACTGTTCTTAAAAATTAAGAACAATGGTCTGGCAATTACTTGACTTAGTACCTTAAGGACCCTCGAGTGCAAACCATCTGGTCTCGGCGACTTATTAGTATTATGTTTTTTAAGTCTATTCCTAATTATATCCTCTGTTAGCCATGAGGATGCTTCCTATGACATGTCATGAGGATAAACCTTGCAGTTTTGGTTACTGAAGCCCCCCGTTAAGACTGAGGAGAAGAGTAAATTCAATACCTTCGCCATCTCTCCATCCTTTGTAACCAGATCCTCTTAATTATTCTTTTTGGGGCCAATATGATCTGACTTCCCTCTTTTACTATTTATATACTTAAATCATTTCTTGGGATTTCTTTGAGGCCCCGTACACACGTCCGAGGAACTCGACGGGCAAAACTCATCGTTTTGCTCGTCGAGTTCTGTGTGAAGCCGCCGAGGATCTCGGCGAGCCAACTTTCCTCATTGAACAACGAGGAAATAGAGAACATGTTCTCTATTTGGCTCGACGAGGAACTCGTCGGCTTCCTCGGCCCAAAGTGTACACACGCCGGGTTTCTCGGCAGAATTCAGCTCCGATCGAGTTTCTGGCTGAATTCTGCAGAGAAACTCGGTCGTGTGTACGGGGCCTTACTCTCCTCCACTACGTGCCTTTCGTGTTCCATCTTAGCCGCCCTAAATGCACCCTTACCATTCTTATTGCATTCTTTGTAAAGTTGGAATGCTGATGATGATCCCGCAACCTTGTATTTTTTGAAGGCCTTCTCCTTTGCTTTTATATGCATTTTTACTTTGGAGTTAAGCCACCCAGGACTTTTTTTTATCTCTTTTAAATTAATTTCCTATTGGGATGCACTGGCTAATACCCTTATTTAATATGCTCTAAAAGCACACCCATTTTTCCTCCGTATTCTTTGTTCCTAGGATTTTATCCCATTTAATACCTTTTAGCAAGAAGCGTCGTTTATGGAAGTTGGCTGTTTGAAATTCAGTTTCTTTGTATTCCCCTTATGTTTCCTATTAGTGTGATTTATACTGAAACTAAATGACCAGTCGTCGCTGTTTCCTAAGTTGCCCCGTATTGCTACATCTGCCTTCAGGTCTGTATTGTTGGTAATCTGTAGGTCTAGTAACGCATTATTTATTACATTTGATACAATTCCTGTTTGAACAGTAGTGCCCCCTTGCACAAAAATCTTCATGACAAGAATAGACACAAGCAGTGCCCCCCTTACTTAGCGGACATATGTGATGCTTGCCATATACCATCAATCTAGGGTCCCACTAGTCACAGAACTACTTACCACAGAGAACTTGCCATCTCCAAACCACATGACCCAGCGGGTACCCTCTGCCGCTCGGCTTCTTCCGGTCATCCACCAGGAAACTATTCGGCCGGGCCACCACGAGAAGCCACGCAGCTTGCCCCAGACCAGCTCCCCAATGCCAAAGCCTCTGCCATCCTAGAAAACGAGAGGCACAGGATCAGCTACATTCACTTTCCAATATTACATCAGAACTATGGCCCAGTAAATCAATACTTACTAGTTCAGGCAGTCTTGTGACTCCTTTGAAAGAAGGGTGACTGTAATATTGAGTGCTTGCAGCTCCGTGACTACCTATGCCACTTCCCTGGGTCGGGTTTTCTGACTGTATTATGAATGTGTCTCATCAGATTATTGATGACCTTCCTGAAATTTTCTAAATATCCCCCCCCAGCTCCCAGTGTCTAAAACATGTTAAAAAGTCTGCATTGCAGTAGAGCCCCTCAGGCTCAAACCTGCTATGCTGGGTATTGTAAGGAGAAAATATACAATAAAGATGGGTTGCAGGTAGTTAGACTTAAGCCTAGTACACACTATCAGTTCAGAAGAAAATAATGGCGGTTTTAAAGGGAACCTGTCATGAACTTGGATGATTCAAACTAAGCCTGTGATAATAATCCCACAAGCAGAGGTAATCTGTAGTGAAAATCATATATCAAAACCAATATCAGGTCATCTAAAGGTACAAGCAGCTGAGGTTACATGTAAATCTCCTGTAAAAGTAGAACTTGGCATCACCCACCTTTAGAGCATTTTTATTGGTCCTTAATAGTGAGCCACACTGATCAAGCATGAAGCTCAGAATGTCAGTGGAGGAGGGCAGGGCTGGACCAACACCTATCTGTATGTGAGACCCTGAAATCAGCACTCCAGGTGAATAGCTGAGATATTATAAAATCAGACAACCTTTTATTAAGTGTCCAACCTCCTAAGGACATGGCTAATACTCTGGAGCAGGGGTCTCCAAACTTTTCAAAGGGACAGATTATTGTCCTTGAGACTTTAGGAGGGCCGGATTGTGGCCAGCAGGGGGCAGATAAAGTCCCGGGCCCGACATCATGGGTTGCAGTGAAGTAAAGCGCCTAATTCCCCTATCAAACACAGTCAGTGTTGATGGGGGAATCCCTTCCCGCGGAGCCATTGTGCTCGCCTGGCAAGGTGATCAATCAACTTGGGTACATTCAGCCTGCCCATACATGGTTCGAACCTTGGATGGTTCCTGCTGAACCGGCCGAGATTTGAACCGTCTATGGCCAGCTGAGTTGTAAACTCATTTATGAAGCTTTCTACTAAGTGTCCAGAGCTAATGTGACAGAGGTCTGCAGTAATACTCAAAGAACAAGAAAAAAAATTACAGGATAAGACACATACAGACTATAATGTCTGAAGCTGCCCATACATTGCACAATATTAGCTCTCTTGGTGGCCCTGTCTGTTGCCTCCTGCCCAACATCCCTCAACTGAAAAATTGAAGAAGCAGGGCTAAAAATTGATGGCCAAACAGAAGCAACATCCTATCATATGCAGCCGGTAATTCACAGCCAGTGTGGCTGGCTGTTAAAATACAATAGGCTCAACAGGCGATACACTATATTGTCAAAAGTATTGGGGTGCCTGCCTTTACACGCACATCAACTTTAAAGCGGAGTTCTGGCCACAATTTCACTTTCTAAATATAAATACCCCTGTAATACACAAGCTTAATGTATTCTAGTAAAGTTAGTCTGTAAACTAAGGTCCGTTTTGTTAGGTTGTTACAGCATTTAGACACTTTATAAAATAGAAATTGACTGGGGCCATCTTAAGTGTGGGCATCATGAAGCCAGACTGTATGACTTCCTGGATTTCAGCCTTGCAGATCTAGCACATGCTCAGTGCTGCACAAGCAGTGTCAGATCAGGTTTCAGCACCTGTGCTGTCCAAGTCACATGATTCTTTGAGACTGGGGAGTGCACAGACTCCTGGAAAGTTACACCCACTACATTCCCAGGAGTCTGTGCGGTGTAGGTTAGGAAGCATTAACCTGCCTGGCGGTCTTCCCGAGTCTGACTCGGGGTTAGATTTTCCTGCTGCGAGCGGAAACCCCGAGTCAGACTCGGGCTTGCCTCGCTAGATCCACAGGCACAAGTTACTTACCTTGTCCCTGGATCTAGCGATGCCACCGCGCTGTGTGAGCGAGTGGAACCTCGCTCGATTCACACAGTGCCTCCGTGTGACGCCGATCTCCGTTCCCTGCGACGTTACGACGCACGGGGACGGAGAACGGCGCCAAATTCAAAAAAGTAAACAAACACCTTACATACAGTATACTGTAATCTTATAGATTACAGTACTGTATGTAAAAAAAACACACCCCCCTTGTCCCTAGTGGTCTGTCCTGTGTCATGCATGTCATTTTATATAATAAAAACGTTTCTTTCTCCCTGCAAACTGTAGATTGTCCATAGCAACCAAAAGTGTCCCTTTATGTCAAAAATAGTTTTAGATCAGCTAAAAAACAGCGATAATAAATTATAATCACTTGCAGATTTGTGCGATAGCGATTTGTGGGGAAATTCGTCATAAAAAAAAAAAATAATGACAGCAACAATTCTGCAACTGAGCAAATTTCAGTGATTTTGATTTGATTACATTATTGAATAATTTTTATTATAATTATATTATTATTTGTTATAATTATTTATAATTATTTATTATATTATAATTTATAATTTTGTTTTTAAAAAAATGTCATACCTGGGATGCCTATTAGAATCTTGTTTGGTCAGATTTAAGTGAGTTATTTCTAAAAATTACAGACCTACAATATAAAACGCCAAATTTCCTTGCAAATAATGGTACCGCTTTTAGCATGTTTTTTCTGACAGAATCATACCGCCAGGGAGGTTAAGCACCTAGGTGCAGGAAGTGGGAAGATTAACTATTCTGCCTAGCAGCAACACTTTGAAGGCATCTAACAAAAAAAATTTTTTTTCGTAAAGGACTAATGAATTTTTTTTAAAACTACTGATGTAATGTTATATTTATGGGTGGAACTCCACTTTAACCACTTACGTACTGCCTGCAGTCGTTATACGTCGGCTCTTTAAAGAGGAATAGCGTTTGTTATGGCAGCAGCTAGCTGCCATAACGCCGGTATCTTCTTCTTGTGCACGGAGACGCGATATCCCAGCTGTGCCGCCCCAGGCACCAGGTCGCTAATTCTAGTTGCAAATGTGACCTGGCGCCCGGGGTTTGTCGAGCCCTGCCTTAGCTCAATGACAATTATCCCACCTTAGCTAAATAACAATGACTCCATCTCACCTTAGCTCAATGACAATGACTCCATCTCACCTTAGCTCAATGACAATAACTCCATGCCACCATAGCTTAATGACAATGACTCCATCCCATCTTAGCTCAATGACAATTACCCCATCCCATCTTAGCTCAATGACAATTGCCCCATCCCATCTTAGCTCAATGACAATTACCCCATCCCACTTTAGCTCAATGACAATGACTCCATCTCACCTTAGCTCAATGACAATGACTCCATCTCACCTTAAATTAATGATAATGACTCCATGCCACCTTAGCTCAATGACAATAACTCCACGCCACCTTAGCTTAATGACAGTGACTCCATCCCATCTTAGCTCAATGACAATTACCCCATCCCACCTTAGCTCAATGACAATAACTCCATGCCACCTTAGCTTAATGACAGTGACTCCATCCCACCTTAGCTCAATGACAATTACCCCATCCCATCTTAGCTTAATGACAATAACTCCATCCCACCTTAGCTTGATGACAATGACTCCATCCCACCTTAGCGCAATGACAATGACCCCATCCCACCTTAGCTCAATGACCCCATCCCCCCTTTAGCTCAATGACAATGACTCCATGACACCTTAGCTTGATGACAATGACTCCATCCCACCTTAGCCAATGACTGCATTTCACCCTAGGTCACTAACAATGACTCCATCCCACCTTAGCTTAACGACTCCATCTCACCTTAGCTCACCATCAATGACTCCACCTCACCTTATCTCACTAACAATGACTCCATCCCACCTTAGCTCAATGTCAATAACTAGATTCCACCTTGCTCACAAACAATGGCTCCATCTCACCATGGCCCAATAACAATAACTCAATTACACCTTAGCTCACTAACAATAACTCCATCCCACCTTAGCTCAAGGACTCCATCTCACCTTAGGTCACCAACAATGACTCCATCTCCCCTTAGTTCACCAACAATGACCCCATCTCACCTTAGGTCACCAACAATGACTCCATCTCCCCTTAGTTCACCAACAATGATTCCATCTCACCTTAGGTCACCAACAATGACTCCATCTCCCCTTAGATCACCAACAATGACTCCATCTCACCTTAGGTCACTAACAATGACTCCATCTCCCCTTAGGTCACTAACAATGACTCCATCTCTCCTTAGGTCACCAACAATGACTCCATCTCCCCTTAGGTCACCAACAATGACTCCATGTCACCTTAGGTCACCAACAATGACTCCATCTCACCTTAGGTCACTAACAATGACTCTATTCCACCTTAGCTTACCAACAATTACCCCATTCTCCATAACTAGGCAGAGCTTTTAAAATAGGTTCAAATACAAAAATCAAACTATAACTTTGCACATACTATTACACAGTAACATCATTTTTAAGCAATACAAATTGCCCTAACATATTACCCCCTCTTCATACCTCATACTCTCCTTCATCATCAGCTGATTTAGAGGCAGGCTTGTCTCCAGCTTCAGCAACAGCAGGTTCAGGAGTGGTGGCCACAGTGGGGGAGGCCGGATCTGTGGGTTGCTGGGAGGGTGGTGGGGTGGGCTCTTCTTCTTTCTGAGGTTCTCTGGACACCGTTTCCTCCATGGCGTTTATGACGGCCACCAGCTGTTGCTTCTTTTCAGCCTGGAGAAAGAAAAATATGCACATCAGTGAGGGGAACTGTGGGGTGCCAATGCTGACTAAGCAATTATATTATTATAGTTCTAATATCTAGTTACATATATATATATAAATTGACCTCCTCGATATGATTATAATGTACTGTTATTATTACCAAAATTGTGCCCATCCATTGAAAAGTAGACACATAGAAAAGAAAAAAACAGTATTCTATAGGGGTAAAAGTGAAGTTTACACCAGTCAGGGGAGGTAAGGCTATGGTTGTTAGAAGAGAAGGTTGTGGGGGGGTCTCAGTTCAGCAAATTATTACTGTTTTCATTGATGTTTAAATTAATAAATTCCACAATGTATTTATTACTGCAATCCTGTAACAAATGTAAATATAATGGTTACAATCATTATATGATAATATTATATTATACATTCAGGGCTGGGTTAATCACAGGACCCAATAGTCATAAAATATTCAAATGACAGAACACTTTTTTCTTAAATTGAACTCCCTTGACTTCTTGTACAGAATCTGTCATTACAGGGTAGATACAAATATAAAACCGATCTGTTAGGGCCGGTTAATACCAGATGCAGTCCAGGGTGCTTTTTTCTGCATCAAAAACGCATGGGCAGTATATTATATGGGTTGCAATGGACTAGTTCACATCAGTGCGGTCAGTGCTAGTGCCTTGGCTGGAGGTCTTTAACCACTTCCGGACCAGCTCATGCCAATATACGTCGGCACTTTGAAGAGGGATATCTGGGTTATGGCAGCAACTACCTGCCATAACCCAGATATCCTCTTCTTCAGTGAGCGGTCCGGTTAAAGATTAAAGTGGTCTATGCGGCGGATTCGTTGCAAGATCACTTTTATCGGTGGCAGGAGAGGGCCCCCCCTCCCGCGGCTCTCCCGTGCCCTCCGCCGCTTACCGAAGCCGTTGGCAGCGGAGGAAGCGACCGGATCCTTTTTTGTGTTTGGTATAGAGACGAGTGAGGGCGCCCCCATCCGTTTCTATACCATTGCAGGGCGGAAGCGACGTCATTCGTTATGATCAAAATGAAAGAATTTGTAAATTCGTAAATCCTAAAATTCATAATTCTGAAATTCCGTAATCTGGAAATGCGAAAATCCAAAACCTAAAAATTCAAAAGTTCGTAAATTCGAAAATTGTATATTTGAAATCCGGAAATTCAAAATAATAACCAAAAATAACCCTTTTGATTATGCGCCTGTGTGCATAGGCACATTGCAATTAATGGGCTGTATTTTAGCTCAGTAAAAAAGTAAGCTGTACAGTACTGAGCTTTTTCAAGCTGCAGTGTGCAAGAGGCCTAATGGGCACAAATTGCCACAGATGCACTCCAAAATCTTATGGAAAGACTTCTCAGAAGACCGGAGGTTGTTATAGACACAAGAGGGGGGGGGGGGGGGGGAGTACATAATCCTGCCAATGCTTTTGGATTGGAATGTCCATCAAGCTCATATACGTGTGATGGTCAAGTGTCCACAACCCTTTGGCTATGTATTGTATTACTGCAAGACAAGACTCCTGCAAGAGCAATCACAAATATCAGAGCAGATGTCATTTCCAGCTGCATAGTTGGAGCGTCCAGCGGTATGCCGCCAAGAATACCATCTCATTTTGGGTTCTGAATCCTGTTAGATACAATATTTATCTATTATTCATAGTGAAGTAGGGTACGCACTATAAGAAAATCAGACGAGTTATCATCCGGTTTTCCATGATTGTTGGTAGCTGGTCGAACCTGAGGGTGATACTCATTGTACAAATGTTTCACATGGCCTAATAAACTGCAAAAAGGAATATAAACGATGCCCTGTAAAATAATAAGCTCCTGTCAGTTGTAGGCCCAGAAAGTCAGGTAACTGTCTAATAACAGAGCGGCTCACCTGTGCTAATTATACATTCAGGTTCCAACAAGCAGCACCCCTTCAGGCCACACTGTCTGCTAATTCCACCTCTCTGCCTAATTCCGAAAGAGCTGCCAGAAATCCCAACCTTCCCATCTCCCTAAATGGAGGAGGAGGGGAACCTTTTACCTTTAACCACTAGCCGACCAGCCGCCGCAGTTATACAGCGGCAGGTCGGCTCGGCTGCGCAGCTATACGTCACTTCGCATTGCAGCCATTAGGGGTGCGCGCGTGCCCTCGCTCTGTAACGACAAGGGGCCGGCCACCTGAAAAGGGGGCGGCAGCTGCGACCATAGATAGATTCATGCAGTGCATGAATTTACCTTTAGGTCTCATTACACTTCTGAAGTTGCTCCCATTCGCATGTTGGCTAGACCTGAAAAGTAACTGCAATGATCCTGAACCAAAGCCCCCTAACCCTAAGTGTAAAAATGATCCTTTCACTTCCACTCAAACTCAACCTGACCCTCAACCCCTAACCAACCTTAAACTTTAACCTTAAGATGACCCTTACAGGGAATCTAAATCTCAATCCCAACACTGAAAGAAAAAAAGGCACTTAACATTAAAAGAATGCTATCATGCCAACCACAGCACCCGCATGACATTTTACAGCAATAAAATGGCAAAACAGGGGCTGCACAAGACATCCTCCCATCTACACGAAGAAATGCAGCCGGCCCATCAATACTTTGGCTGGGTTCACACCGAGTCCTTTTATAAACTGTGACAGACTCCTTTCAATTCTGTTGCAAAGCAAGGCTAAACAAGAACAGTGAGTTTTTGAGACACATTTACTAAAGTTACTGCTTGGTTCATAAATACCTTCCTCGGTACTTCATCACTTCTTAGGCTGCTTTCACACTGGGGTGTTAGCGGTAAAGTGCCGCTATTTTTAGCGGCACTTTACCATAATTTTTGCGGGGGTATTCTGCCACTAGCTTTTAACCCCCGCTAGCGGCCGAAAAAGGGTTAAAACCACCCGCAAAGCACCACTGCCCATTGATTTCAATGGGCAGAAGTGGTGGAGGAGCGTCCTGCCAGCGCAAACGCTCCCTCGGGGGTGTGGAGGACGCATTGCAGGCACTATTTTTAGCGTTATAACGCCTGTAAAGCGCCTCAGTGTGAAAAGGGTCTTAAAGTGGACCCTGCATCTCAGGCAAGGTCCAAATATGTAGTGTGGCCACCATCCTCGCTTCCTTAACCACTTAAGGACCCCCACACAACGATAACTGGCTTTATTTCTTTTTACAACTCTAAATACCTAAACGCCTGCATGTGCATAGACACAGTGGCTCTACTGGAGCTACTTTCAGATCCATAAACAAATTGTGCCTTAGGCCTAGTGCCAACCGAGGCAGCCCATTCATATCGAATGAGCTGCCAACATGCCGAATTGCAGCCAAAACCGCACCTGACCCTTTTCTGGAAATGCAGCCAGCATGCCAAAATACGGAAATGCTTCACCAGCACTTCCATGCAGGACACCAGGATTCTAGTCAATGGTGCCCACAACTGGGTGAATAGTCACTTGAAACCCGTCACTCAAAAAAGGGACATGGGCTTCTTTTGGGGCAGAGTTGTGCATTTTGACTCCAATAAACTGAAAATCATGCGTAAAGTGCATTTTCCTGTCTAAAAAAGAGCTTTCTATTGGCTTTAAAATAAAACGTTCAAAACGTACAAAAACACCAATATAAATGCTCAAAAAATACCCACAGACATTCATCTCAAGTGTGAATGGGGCCTCTTTATGCATTTTTATTAACCACTTCAGCCCCAGAAGGATTTACCCCCTTCCTGACCAGGTTATTTTTTGAGATATGGCACTGCGTCACTTTAACTGACAATTGCGTGGTCGTGCGACATTGTGAATGGGACCTTAAAGTGGATGTAAAATCAATTCTTCTCTATGGAGATGGTTTAGATCTCTACTACAAGTCGCCTGACATCAAATGCCTGAAGCTCTAAAAAGCTCTGAAGCTTTTTTTTGCAGCTTGAATGGGGCAGATTGGTGTGTTTTTTAAGCGTTTTAAGCACTATAGACATTTGCACGTTTTTGAGTGTATTAGCGCGTTTTTTTAACATTTTTATGTTCAAATGTAATAATTAAAGTAGAACTATAGGCAAAACTTTTTTTTTTTCCATTTCATTTTGGATAGAGTAAGGGAGGATTATAATCCCTGTCTGGGGATGTCCCATGTCCCCCCTTCTCTTTGTATTAACGTTAGAACCCTTACTGGCAATGGTCCGACAAAATCAAGAAATCTATGGAGTAGAAGTAGGAGAAGAGGAGCATAAACTGTCAGCTTTTGCCGATGATGTACTGTTTTTTATAAGCAGCCCGAGAGTTTCTCTCCCAAATTTAATAGCTACCATAAGACAATATGGTGAGGTCTCTAATTTTAAAATGAATACAGCAAAGACGGAGATCCTGAACATCAATATAAACAAAGAGGAAGAACAATACTTGAGGAAAAAATATAGCTTCTCCTGGCAGAAAGAGATAAATTATTTGGGCATTAAACTGGCGAATACCCTAAAAAAAATCTATAGAATAAACTATATCCCATTGCTGGATGAAATAAAAAAGGAAATAAAAAATATCTATAATAGACCTATTTCGTGGTTTGGAAGGATTAGTGTTGCAAAAATGATCTTAGTCCCCAAAATCATATACAAATTTCAAATGGTCCCAATTTATCTCCCCCCAACATACGTTAAAATACTTAATTCCCTTATCATGAATTACATTTGGAATAACAAAAAACATAGGATCTCGGCTCAAACCTTAAAACGGGCCAAGGACAAGGGGGGTTTAGCGGTTCCAGATGTCAGATTGTACTACAACGCTTCGGTTCTCTCAAGGGTTATAGAATGGGCTAAAGAGTCACAGGATAAAAGATGGATAAGTATTGAATGTTCACTAGCTCGGGCACAGTTAGGAAGATTGATTTGGAATCCACCACAATTTAGATCTATACACACGTCAGCACATGCAATAACACATAATGCTTTGAGGATATGGGATAGACTGCACAAACAATTAAAAACAAAATTCAATTCACCCTTTATAGATCTAAAAGAAAACGAATATTTCGCACCAGGGACAAGGGAAGTAGGTGGTAATTGGTTAAGAAATAGAATTCAGTTAAAAGACATAACACTACAAGGCAAAATTATGACATTTCACGAAATTAAACACAAGAATGATTTCAGGACGCTTGACGAGTGGAGGTACTTGCAGTTGTCATCATTCGTTAAGCGTCTTATACACCCTATACGGTCACGGGAGGAGTACACCATATTAGAACAATTGTGTAGCATCGAAAGCTCAAAAGGGAACATTTCTAAAATATATAAATATCTGCAAAAAATGGATGAGTCGGATACGTTAAATTACATTCAAAAATGGGAAAGAGACTTAAATGTCCCCAGGGGAAAAACAACTATAGGAAGAATCCTAAACCTAACTCATACCTCGGCGGTTGATGTAAGAACCGCGGAAATGAACTATAAATGCCTGACGGGTTGGTACGCTACTCCAGAGAAAACTGGCAAATTTAGAGAAGGAGAGACAGAGGATTGCTGGAGAGGATGTGGGTATAGGGGAACAATGGCGCATCTGTGGTGGAACTGCCCAAAGATAAAAACCTATTGGAAAAAAATCCTTACCCTGATAAAAACCATAACAAAAAAAGAAGTAGAAGACAACCCATGGGTGGTCCTTTTCCATGGGGGGGAGGTGCCACTCAAAGAGTATAAAGCTTCACTGATCCCTCACTTGTTGAATGCAGCGAAACGCCTGATTCCGCTGAAATGGAGGGAGCCGGAAAGTCCCCAAATGTGGGAGTGGATCGACTTGGTCGAGGATACCCATAGGAGGGAGAAATTAAAATTTGGTACAGATAAAAATAAGCAGGAGGGTAATGATATTTGGGCATCTTGGTTAGAATTCAAAAAATCTAGGAGTTTCGCAACAAATTTGAAAGAGGATTAGGAGCAGGAAAATAGTTGGACTAGGGGGAATGGAGCATTTGGTGGAGTCGTGAGATGGTCGGGGGGGTGGGGGGAGGTGGGGGAGGGGGGGAGTTTATACTTTGTATTTTCCCATAGATGAAGAGTACATTGGATATTTCTGTCTTTGTGCTAAACGTCTAAGTCCCATGTAGATGGGGAAAGATAATGGTACTTAAAAAAAAAAAAAAGGAAAAAGAAAAAAAAAAAAGAGAAATAAAGATACAAAAAGTAGAATAACATTTATAAAAATAAATATGAAACCACAAATGATGCAAAACCGGGAGAGAGACAGAATTATGAATAAAATCATGAGCGGGTCTCTTGCTGTGGTTAGTCTGAAGTGGAAAAAGAAAAAAAAAAAAAAAAAATCCCTGTCTGATTTTTTATTTTTTTAGCCATCTGTGTCCCTTTAGAGAGATTTCCCTTCACTTCCTGTCCCTTGGCCAAATAGGAAGCGAGAGGAAATCCCTACAAATGAAGGGAATTCCTTGGGGACCTCCATGTACCCAGAACCAGTGTCCCCATTGGAATATTTCCCCTCTATTACTTTTCTGGGGACAACCCAAAATTTGCCACATATTTTACGTTCACTTTCAATGATAATGGTAAATAGGAAAAATAGAGCGGGTGAATCTCCTTAATGGGGGCGCAGACAGCAATAAATACTGACAGGTGTTCTAGTACCTCTGCATTTTATCCAAGACTAAAAAAAAGTTTTGCCTTTAGTTATACTTTAAATAAAAATAAATAATAATAATTAATAAACAAAAATAAATACATAAATAATAATAATTCTAAATAAATAATGCAAATAAATAAAATAACCCTAAGCCTAAATATTGAACTCTAATCTTAACCCCTCTTTCTAACCCTAATATTAACCCCTAACCCTATTCCTAAACCCAATCTTAACCCTTCTTCCCAACCCTAATATTATCCCATCTTCCTAATATTAACCTCTCTTCCTAACCCCCAACATTAACCCCTTCTTCCCAAACCTAATATTAACCCCATACCCAAATATTAACCCAGGGGTTGACAAATTTGCTTGGAATCTAGGAGCCAGCTAAAAAAGTGAGGAGCCAGAAAACGCGCCCCGTCCCGACGAGCTTGCGCGCAGAAGCGAACACAAACGTGAGTAGCGCCCACATATGTAAACGGTGTTCAAACCACACATGTGAGGTATCGCCGCGATTGGTAGAGCGAGAGCAATAATTCTAGCCCTAGACCTCCTCTGTAACTCAAAACATGCAACCTGTAGAATTTTTTTAAACGTCGCCTATGGAGATTTTAAAGGGTAAAAGTTTGTCGCCATTCCACGAGCGGACGTAATTTTGAAGCGTGACATGTTGGGTATCAATTTACTTGGCGTAACATTATCTTTCAGAATATTAAAAAAAATGGGGATAACTTTACTGTTGTCTTATTTTTTAATTAAAAAAAGTGTAATTTTTTCCCAAAAAAAGTGCGCTTGTAAGGCTGCTGCGCAAATACGGCGTGACAGAAAGTATTGCAACGACCGCCATTTTATTCTCTAGGGTGTTAGGATAAAAAATATATATATAATGTTTGGGGGTTCTAATTAGAGGGAAGAAGATGGCAGTGAAAATAGTGAAAAATAGTGAAAAATTACATTAGAATTGCTGTTTAACTTGAAATGCTTAACTTGTAATACCAACGGCCACCACCAGATGGCGCCAGCTTACACATCTGGTGGTAATAACTTGTAATACCAACGGCTCACCACCAGATGGCGCCAGGACCCTATTCCAAGCCATGTCGCCAGGACCCTTCCAGTGCCAATTAGTGGCATCCAGTGCCACGAGCCAGTGCCACCAAAAAAAATAAAATCGGCCTAAAATATACAAGTATTGTTTGCCAAATAAAGCTTTACCCTAATTTACTAAGCTCTGGAGCAACTGCACATTGCAAAGTACACAGTCCATTAGCCTTTAGTAAATAAACCCCATAGAGTAATGGTTCTATTTGTCCTTCTATTTGTCCTTTCCATTTGTTCTATTTATATACACATCTATACGTCAGACCTAGAGAGAGGATTTGGCTCTGAGCCCTCATTCACAATTCTAGAGCGTGTGCAAAAATAGGATTTTTTGTAACTCACCGTAAAATCCTTTTCTCTGTTGTCCACGGACGGACACAGCCTTCACAAGTCTTGACATATGGGTTATGTTCCTGTTCATAGGAGAGGACATAGGTCAAGACTTGTGAAGGCTGTGTCCATCCATGGACGATAAGAGAAAATAGGATTTTTTGTACTCACCGTAAAATCCTTTTCTCTGTTGTCCATGGACGGACACAGCCTTCACAAGTCTTGACATATGGGTTATGTTCCTGTTCATAGGAGAGGACATAGGTCAAGACTTGTGAAGGCTGTGTCCATCCATGGACGATAAGAGAAAATAGGATTTTTTGTACTCACCGTAAAATCCTTTTCTCTGTTGTCCATGGACGGACACAGCTTTCCCAATCTTGACATATGGGTTATGTGCCTGTTCATAGGAGAGGACATATGTCAAGACTTGTGAAGGCTGTGTCTGTCCATGGACGATAAGAGAAAATAGGATTTTTTGTACTCACCGTAAAATCCTTTTCTCTGTCATCCATGGACGGACACAGCCTTCACAAGTCTTGACATATGTCCTCTCCTATGAACAGGAACATAACCCATATGTCAAGACTTGTGAAGGCTGTGTCCGTCCATGGACGAAAAGAGAAATGCACAGCTTCAAAGGTAAAGGCATCCCAAATGTGCCACGTAAGAAGCACGTTTTTACACGACCTCCAACACGTGACAAACGCAGGGCAGGGTGAAAAAAGAGCCTAAAGCTCAAAAAGGCGCATAGGCTTCTTTGCCTAGTGTAGGTCAGCCCGCTAAAATGAATGGGCCGGCCAACGACGACCGAAAAACGTGCATTTAGGTAACGCCTGATGTCGCACTACAGTAGTGTGAATAGGGGGCTGAAAGAAAGCAGCTGGGAGTGGTGAACAATTCCAAAGTATTCTTACTCTTTATTAATATGGCACTTACCTTTTCCATGGCAGTGTACAATCAAAATGTCATCACATAAATACAGAAGGATCAACGTAGTACACAGGGGGGAGAGCCTGAGCCAAAGAGCTTACAGTCAGCTGTCAATTCTCTCTGATCTGGGTCCCTGGCATCAGAGCTCACATGCTGAGTCCTGTAGTTCCTCGGGCAAAGAACCACCTTCTTGCTGGCCATACGCCAGAAGAATTTTGTTGGTTTTTCGGAACGTTCATATAATTTTTTAATGATTGGTGGGATTAAAGCAACCTTTGCTTTTGCCCGTAGAGAAGAGAACATTCTAAGGAGCAGGATGGAAAACATTTCTGGAACGAAAATATAACTGTGAATGTGGTTTTTGTTGGAGAAAAAAATTGTATATCTTGTGAGGGAACCTGTTTAATAAATCAGGGATTCCATTCAAATAGCAGATCTGGAGGAAATTTTAATGGCTTTCAAACACAATTACTGGACTCTATGATGATAAGAAAGAATGGTCTGCACCGGGGGTCTCCAAACTTGTTAAGCAAATGGCCAGTTTACTGTCCTTCAGGCTTTAGGGGGGCTTCATCATTGGTTTTAATGGGGGTAATAGTTCCCCATTGTTGGCATCAATGGAATAATAGTGCCACATTTATGGTGTCAGTAGGGGAATGGTACACCCCATCATTGGTGTCAGTTGGTGAAATAGTGCCCCAAGGGCCAGATAAAGGCAAGCAAAGGGCCACATCAGGCCCCCGGGCCACAGTTTGGAGACCACTGCTTTGTACCAAGGAAAATCTATCCATGTATGGCCAGCTTTACAGTCAGATCCTAGCAGCTAGGGTCCCTCTGAGAAGGGCTGCAGGCAGGCCCCACCTGTAATCTGACTCCCTCTGTGCCCTATCTAGGTTACAGATGCTGAAATGACTGACTGGCTGCATGCTGAGACTTGCAGTTCCTCAGCAGATGGCATAGAAGGATCACCTCCTTACAGATATAATATAGTTATATCCCACCAATTGGGGTCCCTCCTGTGCACCAAGGGCCCTATTAGAAAAGGCTGCAGATAGTCTCCACCTGTAATGTAACTCCCTCTGTGTCCTGTCTAGATATGTGTCCTGACATGACAGCATGCTGAGACTTGTAGTTCCTCAGCAGATAGCACAGAGGCATCACCTCCTTACATGCATGCAGTCACATCCCAGGAATTGGGGCCCCTCCTGCACACCAAGGGCCCTATTAGGAAGGGCTGCAGGTAGTCTCCACCTGTAATGTGACTCTGTCTAGATATTTGTCCTGATATTACAGCATGCTGAGACTTGTAGTTCTTCAGCAGATAGCATAACCTCCTTGCAGACATGCAGTCACATACCAGCATTTGAGGCCCCATTAGGAAGGGCGGCAGGTAGTCTCCACCTGTAATGTGACTCCCACTGAGTCCTGTGTTTTCTGATATGACAGCATGCTGAGACTTGTAGTTCCTCAGCAGATAGCACAGAGGCATCACCTCCTTGCAGACATGCAGTCACATCCCAGGAATTGGGGCCCCTCCTGCACACCAAGGGCCCTTTTAGGAAGGGCTGCAGGTAGTATCCACCTGTAATGTGACTCCCTCTGTGTCCTGTCTAGATATTTGTCCTGATATTACAGCATGCTGAGACTTATAGTTCTTCAGCAGATAGCATAACCTCCTTGCAGACCTGCAGTCACATCCCAGCATTTGGGGCCCCACTAAGAAGGGCTGCAGGTAGTCTCCACCTGTAATGTGACTCCCTCTGTGTCCTGTCTAGACATGTTTCTTGATATGACTGCATGCTGAGACTTGTAGTTCCTCAGCAGATATTATCACCTCATTGCAGACATGTGCAGCCACACCCCAGGAATTGGGGCCCTTCCTGCACACCAAGGGCCACGCTAAGAAGGGCTGCAAGCAGTGTAATGTGGCTAAGTGTACAAATCAGGCATGCAGCCACACCCATCCTCCTTCATCATGTCCCCTATACTTCACCTTGTCAGGGGCCCTGCACCCTGCCCTCCTCCTCCTCAGCTTCTTCATGGTTCTGGGTGCCAGTGCAGAGCCGATCAGGACAATGTCTGGGGCCCCCTTGCCTCTTCTTCTACAAAGAGCTCAACTCCTGACCTTCTCCTCCTCCTAGACCTGCAAGGAAACTTTTCAGCCAATCAGCTTCCAGGATTACACTGTCCCTGCACTCACAGCACTCAGCCATGTGCTTCCTGAATGCCACTCAGAGAAAGGGGCAGGGGCCCCCACATCTCTTCTTCGAGGGGCCACTTGCTGTGCCTCAATTCTTCTACTTCATGAATTCAGGATTATAAAATCCATCTTGGGCTTCCTATTGATTTGCAGCAAATTTCATGAAGTTCATCAGTTCCCCCCCCCCCCCCCCCCCCCCAGAAATTAGACATTTTTAGAAGAGCATGTGGATGATCATTAGCAGATTAAATCTGACAAATCGGAAATTGGTTTGCTTTTTGCACTTAATACAAAAAGGATCACATCACCAGCATTGGTGCATTGTTAAATATCGCCTATCGCATATCTCCTTCTTTCCTAAGGTGTCAGTTAACACCAACGCTCAGGACAAGGTGCATTTTTGCATTGCATGTAATAAACCCCCCCCCCCCCCCAAAAAAAGAAAAAAAAGGTGTTTCAGGCACTTTAGCGCTAAAAATAGCGCCTGTAAAGCACCTAAAAAAATGCCTCATCTGCAATCCTAGTGTGAACGCCCGAGTGCTTTCACACTGCGCTGGCAGGACGTAAAAAAAAGTCCTGCAAGCAGCTTCTTTGAGACGCTTTAGGAGCGGTGTATAAATGGGCAGCGCCACCAAAGCGCACTTTTAACCCTTTATTCGTCCACTAGCGGGGGTTAAAAGCACCCCGCTATCGCCAGTAAAGCGCTGCTAGTTTTAGCGGCGCTTTACAGGTGTTTTTCAGGCGCTGGCAATGTTAAAGGGCTCTAAATGTGATATTGCACACCAACGTGTGTGTGGTATGCAGATTGAGGCATGTGTGGTTTGGATCTTAACCAGTTCCTTATCACCAAATAAAAAAAAAAAAAGTTTAGTTTTTATGAACACACTTGTTACAAATGTGTTCTTATTTCAGCTGCATTCACTGCACCTAGAGGCCTGATTCACACCTATGTAGGTTGCAGTTTTGCTCGTCGAGTTCCTTGTTAGGCTGTCGAGGAATTCGACAAGACAATTTTCTCCATTCCCGTCAAGGAAAAAGAGAACATGCTCTCTTTTTGGCTCGTCGAGTTTCTCTACAGTTTCCTCAACGAAAATGTACACACGACTGGTTTCCTCGGCAAAAAAAAAAAAACAGCAAGTTTCTTGCTGGTTTTTGCTGAGAAACTCGGTCGTGTGTACGAGGCCTTCCTCGACAGAATCCATCAAGAAACTTGGTGGCAGAGCTTTTTTGCAGAGGAAAACGGTCGTGTGTGTTTTTCGTCGAGAAAACTGACGTGGAACTTTCCTCATCGGGAGTCTCAATTTCCTCGTCGTGTTCCTCGTCGGGCTGGTTTTCGACAAGAAACACGTTCGTGTGTATGCTTAGAAACCCGCACATGCTCAGAAGGGTGGCGCCAGTGGAATCAAACTTCCCCTTTATAGTGCCGTCGTACATGTTTTACATCACCGCGTTTGAGAACAACGAGATTTGGTCTTGACAGTGTGTACGCAAAGAAAGCTTGTCAAGATTCTCCACAAGCCTGACAAGGAACTCGTCGAGGAAAACGATGTTTCATTTACGACGAGTTCCTCGGTCGCGTGTGCGAGGCCTAAAGGTAAATCAACTCAAGTGTGTTAACACACTTGAGTTGACTTACCTTTATCCTTTTTTTTTTCACAGTAGAAGCCAAAAGCTTATATACTAATATTGTTTATTTTATCACGTGCTGTAGCGTTCATTCCAGTATGTTGCTGCATGTTGTGCTGCATTTAGCCTAGGTTCACACTGCTGCGAATTCAAAATCGCGGTAAAATGCGTGATTTTACCGCGATTTTACCGCGATTTCGCGGCCACGATTTTGCCGCGATTTCGGCCGCAATTTAATGTAAATCGCGGCCCAAAATCGCAAAAAGTAGTACAGGAACTACTTTTTGAAATCGCAGATGCGGCGTCGCACTGATTAGGACAGTGCCATTGCCGACAATTGCCGCCGATTTGAGATGCGATTTGACATGTCAAATCGCATCTCAAATCGTTCCAAATCGTACCCAGTGTGAACCAGGGCTTAAAGCGGGGTTCCATCCGCAATTTTTTTTTTTTTAAAGTCAGCAGCTACAAACACTGTAGCTGCTGACTTTTAATAAGGACACTTACCTGTCCTAGGCGCCCGCGATGTCGGCCCACCGAGGTCGATCCCTCGATTATGGAGGGTCCCGGCTCCGCCATCCTCACTAAGGGAAACAGGCAGTGGAGCCTTGCGGCTTCACTGCCCGTTTCCTACTGCACATGCGCGAGTCTCGCAACGCTGTATGAATGGGCGGCTGCTCTCTGGGATACACACAGTTCCCAGAAGGCAGCGCGCCCCATTCCCCAGGAGACAACGTGAGGATGAAGACCAGCCGAGGACTAGGAAGAGGCAGATTAGGAAGATCCGCCTAGCAACTGCAATTTCTGGTAAGTAAAACATTTTTTTTTTGTAGCATTTTGGTGTCATTTTTTTTTTTAGGGTGGACCTCCATTTTAAGGACCCATTTATATTAGTCACACCATTACACAAACCATTTTAGCATGCAAACTGCTGTCTGCTTTTCTGAGCTGTTTAACTTCTTGCCAACCATGTAACATACAGTGCCTTGCGAAAGTATTTGGCCCCCTAGAACTTTGCGACCTTTTGCCACATTTCAGGCTTCAAACATAAAGATATAAAACTGTAATTTTTTTTGAAGATTTAACAACAAGTGGGACACAATCATGAAGTGGAACAAAATTTATTGGATATTTCAAACTTTTTTAACAAATAAAAAACTGAAAAATTGGGCGTGCAAAATTATTCAGCCCCTTTACTTTCAGTGCAGCAAACTCTCTCCAGAAGTTCAGTGAGGATCTCTGAATGATCCAATGTTGACCTAAATGACTAATGATGATAAAAAGAATCCACCTGTGTGTAATCAAGTCTCCGTATAAATGCACCTGCACTGTGATAGTCTCAGAGGTCCATTTAAAGCGCAGAGAGCATCATGAAGAACAAGGAACACACCAGGCAGGTCCGAGATACTGTTGTGGAGAAGTTTAAAGCCGGATTTGGATACAAAAAGATTTCCCAAGCTTTAAACATCCCAAGGAGCACTGTGCAAGCGATAATATTGAAATGGAAGGAGTATCAGACCACTGCAAATCTACGAAGACCTGGCCGTCCCTCTAAACTTTCAGCTCATACAAGGAGAAGACTGATCAGAGATGCAGCCAAGAGGCCCATGATCACTCTGGATGAACTGCAGAGATCTACAGCTGAGGTGGGAGACTCTGTTCATAGGACAACAATCAGTCCCTGTATACTGCACAAATCTGGCCTTTATGGAAGAGTGGCAAGAAGAAAGACATTTCTTAAAGATATCCATAAAAAGTATCGTTTAAAGTTTGCCACAAGCCACCTGGGAGACACACCAAACATGTGGAAGAAGGTGCTCTGGTCAGATGTAACCAAAATCAAACTTTTTGGCAACAATGCAAAACATTATGTTTGGCGTAAAAGCAACACAGCTCATCACCCTGAACACACCATCCCCACTGTGAAACATGGTGGTGGCAGCATCATGGTTTGGGCCTGCTTTTTTTCAGCATGGACAGGGAAGATTGTTAAAATTGATGGGAAGATGGATGGAGCCAAATACAGGACCATTCTGGAAGAAAACCTGATGGAGTCTGCAAAAGACCTGAGACTGGGACGGAGATTTGTCTTCCAACAAGACAATGATCCGAAACATAAAGCAAAATCTACAATGGAATGGTTCACAAATAAGCATATCCAGGTGTTAGAATGGCCAAGTCAAAGTCCAGACCTGAATCCAATCGAGAATCTGTGGAAAGAACTGAAAACTGCTGTTCACAAACGCTCTCCATCCAACCTCACTGAGCTCGAGCGGTTTTGCAAGGAGGAATGGGCAAAAAATGTCAGTCTCTCGATGTGCAAAACTGATGGAGACATACCCCAAGCGACTTACAGCTGTAATCGCAGCAAAAGGTGGCGCTACAAAGTATTAACTTAACCTCCCTGGCGGTCTTCCCGAGACTGACACGGGGTTAGATTTTCTTGCTACTATCGGTAACCCCGAGTCAGTCTCGGGCTTGCCTCGCTAGATCCACAGGCACTTTTTACTTACCTTGTCCCTGGATCCAGCGATGCCACCGCGCTGTGTGAGCGAGCGGGACCTCGCTCGATTCACATAGTGCCTCCGTGTGACGCCGATCTCCGTTCCCTGCGACGTTACGACGCACGGGGACGGAGAACGGCGCCAAATTCAAAAACGTAAACAAACACTATACACACAGTATACTGTAATCTTATAGATTACAGTACTGTATGTAAAAAAAACACACCCCCCCTGTCCCTAGTGGTCTGCCCAGTGTCCTGCATGTCATTTTATATAATAAAAACCTTTTTTTCTCCCTGCAAACTGTAGATTGTCCATAGCAACCAAAAGTGTCCCTTTATGTCAAAAATAGTTTTAGATCAGCTAAAAAACAGCGATAATAAATTATAATCACTTGCAGAATTGTGCGATAGCGATTTGTGGGGAAATTCGTCATAAAAAAATAAAAGTAATGACAGCGACAATTCTGCAACTGAGCAAATTTCAGTGATTTTGATTTGATTACATTATTGAATAATTTTTATTATAATTATATTATTATTTGTTATAATTATTTATAATTATTTATTATATTATAATTTATAATTTTGTTTTTAAAAAAATGTAATACACGGGATGCCTATTAGAATCTTGTTTGGTCAGATTTAAGTGAGTTATTTCTAAAAATTACAGACCTACAATATAAAACGCCAAATTTCCTTGCAAATAATGGTACCGCTTTTAGCATGTTTTTTCTGAAAGAATCATACCGCCAGGGAGGTTAAGGGGGCTGAATAATTTTGCACGCCCAATTTTTCAGTTTTTTATTTGTTAAAAAAGTTTGAAATATCCAATAAATTTCGTTCCACTTCATGATTGTGTCCCACTTGTTGTTAAATCTTCAAAAAAAATTACAGTTTTATATCTTTATGTTTGAAGCCTGAAATGTGGCAAAAGGTCGCAAAGTTTCATTGGGGCCGAATACTAACGCAAGGCACTGTATATGTGAGGTATCACGGAGGGCGAGCTTTAACGCCCGTATTCAGCCCATATGCGTCCATTGTTTCTGTGCTGACAGTTTGCTCCCAAGCACAGTGACCGAGCTGTCAGACAGTTATGATCGGGAGTTGGTGGGAAGGACTTCCCGTCATGTGACCACTGTGACAGATAATCAAAGTAATCATAAAGTCTTTCTGTTTAAAAAAAAAAATTTAATCATAAAGTCCACTCTCCTTACAGTGCTGGTAAAGGCTCAAGGTTTTTATTCTATGCATGTAAGTAAAAAACGCTCTCTGTGCAGCAGGACCCCTAATAATTACCTGAATCCCATCGCCATCCAGCAATGTGCATGACAGCCTTCAGGGACTCTCACTCCTCAATGGTTGAGGCAGCAGCGGGAGCCAATGAGGGGAGAGAGGGGGCGGGGCCCGTGCTGCAGCTCTGTGTGTGAATGGACACGCAGAGCAGCAGCTCAGGAGTGCGCCTGCTCGTCGCGGCCATCTTGCTTCACCCTACCTATGCCGTGGAAGCTACCGCACATGCGTCTAAGTCAGCACACTACAAGATTCGCCTCCAGGGGCCCCTGGAAGACGCAATTCTATTGCGAAACGACGTAGGGTGGAGCGGAGCGGCGCATAAATGTCACCACCCACCATACTCACCTACCAGCAGGAACGGGTTTACCTGTGTGTGTCTGGCCGGCACCGCAGGTTTAAAGGGGTTGTAAAGGTAAATGTTTTTTCACCCTAATGCATCCTATGCATTAAGGTGAAAAAACATCCGACGGTACCGGCCCCCCCTGAACCCCCGTTTTATTTACCTGACCCCTCGAAAGTCCCGCGTCCATGTGATCGTCTTCGGTTCCCAGCCTGACCCTTGATTGGCTAGGCTGGACGGATTGAGAGCAGCGTAGCCATTGGCTGTCGCTGCTGTCAATCACAGCGGATGACGCAGCATGCCGGGGGGCGGGGCCGAATGATACAGTCGGCGGCTTTGCCCGCCGCTGGTTTCACGGGAGCGCGCTTGCAAAAGCTTTCCACCATGCTCGCTCGCTCGCATGAAGGTAAGAAGCTTTTGCGAGGAGGAGCCGAAACAGCCGCCGAGGGACCCCAGAAGACACGGATTGGGGACACTGTGCAAAACGAGCTGCACAGTGGAGGTAAGTATAACATGTTTGTTATTTTAAAAAAAAGATTGGAAGAATCGATTAGAGACTTTTATGCACGGGTGTTTTTAAATTCATATTCTAATTTATTTCACCAATTCTAGACTTTAAAGTGGAGGTTCCACCTGAAAAAAAAATATTCCACCAAAAATGAAAAAAAAAAAAAAAAATGAAAAAAAAAAAATAGTTTTTACTCACCCTAAATAGCTGTTGCTATGCGGAAGTGCCGAATCTGCCTCTTCATCCTCCGCGGTGGATTCTCTTCCTCCTCCTACACTGGGTGTCTTCTTGTGAATGGGGCGCGCTGCATTCTGGGAACTGTGTGTGTCCCAGAAAGCAGCCCGCCCATTCACAAAGCTTACTGTGGATGGCGGCGCTTGGAGCTGCAAGCATCGAGGATCGGCCCTCGGCGGGGGCCGACATCGCTGGCAGCTAGGACAGGTAAGTGTCCTTATTAAAAGTCAGCAGCGACAGTGTTAGTAGCTGCTGACTTTAAAAAAAAAATTTTGTAATGGAACATCCGCTTTAATCCAGTTGTGTGTTCTATTTTATTTTATTGCATTTTTCATCTGATTAATTTTTGGAATTTATGTATTTATGCGGTACATGTGGTACATGTGTAATTTATAATCTAATCACAATAGTCATTTATTCACTGTGTTTTTTATATATTCACATATATCATTTGACGTTTCATGTTTTTATGCACTTCGTTGTGCTACTGTTACAAAGTTAGCGCAACCTATGATTTTTCTATAGGTTATGAAATCTGCCTAGTAACAGCCAGATAGAAGTGAGTAAAAATTAAAAAAATATATAATAATATTTTTTTTTACATTAAAGGCAAGCTGTTAATAGGGTGGAACTCTGCTTTAATTAAAGTGATTGTAAAGGTAAATAAAAAAACCCCAAACCTCCTCTTCTCAGGTCTCCCGCCAAAGCTCCTCGCTCCTTCTCTGTCCAGCCACTTCCCATGGGGGCACTTGTGCGTCCTCGCTCCTGGGCCCTGCTGCTGCCTTCATTGAGTCAGCCCTGCCCACTGCTTCCTTGTCGCTGGCTTTGATTGACAGCAGCAGGAGCCAATGGCTCCTGGTGCCCCAGCAAAGCCAGTAAGACCCGGAAGTGAGGGGAGAGAAAAGCTGCAGACGTGCATATCGCAGGATCGAATGAGGGCTCAGGTAAGTAAAAAGAAAGCATGCATTATGGTAAAAAATATTTAGGCTTTAGAACCACTTTAAGCACTTTTTACTTTTTTTTATACTTTATTGAGAGTGAACAATTACACTTAGTTCTCCATACTGCAGAACATTGCTCTGCAGTGACCTGGAGTTTGAATGAATATTAGTTCCCCCCTCCAACCACAGAGAGGTTTGCATTTATTAAAAAGAATGGAAGACTTTTTGTGAATGGTGGGGATGCCGGGCGAGAAACCTGCAGTGGTCTCGGTACTCCTGGCAGGACCAAAAGTTTAGCACTTACAGCTCTGTGCGGCGCATGAAAGTAAATAAAATTAAACGTTTTAAACAAGGAAGCAGCAGCCAGACATGGGACAGACTGCATTAGCGGTCATTTATTTTTAAAATGAAAAACTGTAAACATATGCTTTGGCCGGAGTTCAGCTTAAAATCATGCTGGCAGTTAGTAGATTGGTCGTTTGGAGAAGAAAGATTACAATGCTACAACGTATCTGTTAAATTCACAGAAGTGAAGAGAACACCGCATTTTTACTTCCTGTACATGCTGTAAATGTTCTTACCCTAAAAAAAGAAAACAAATGCAGCCACCACATCCAAGGGCTGGTAAGCTGCAATATACACTATATTATCAAAAGTATTGGGACACCTGCCTTTACACGCACATGAACTTTAATGGCACCCAGTTTTAGTCCGTAGGGTTCAATATTGAGTTGGCCAACCCTTTGCATCTATAACAGCTTCAACTCTTCTGGGAAGGCCGTCCACAAGGTTTAGGAGTGTCTATGGGAATGTTTGACTATCCTTCCAGAAGCCAATTTGTGAGGTCAGGCACTGACTGAGTAAAAAGTTCCCCAGGTCTTCACATCATTCATTAAGCTGTTTTACCCAGTAAGCAGTATGTGGACGAGAAGGCCTGGATTGCAGTCTCCGCTCTAATTCATCCCAAAGGTTTTCTATTGGGCTAAGGTCAGGACTCTGTACAGGCCACTCAAGTTCCTCCACCCCAAACTCGCTCATTCATGTCTTTATGTACCTTGTCTGTGCACTAATGTGCAGTCATGTTGAAACAGAAAGGGGCCGTCCCCAAACTGTTCCCACAAAGTTGGGAGCATGAACTTGTCCAAAATGTCTTGGTATGCTGACAGCTTAAGATTTCCCTTCACAGAAACTAAGAAACCAAGCCCGACCCTTGAAAAATAACCCCACACCTTAATCCCCCCTCTACCAAACAGTGCACAAAGCAAGGTCCATATAGACATGGATGAGCGAGTTTGGGGTGGCGGAACCTGACTGGCCTGCACAGAGTCCTGACCTCAACCCAATAGAACACCATTGGGATGAATTAGAGGGGAGACTGCAAGCCAGGCCTTCTCCTCCACATCAGTGCCTGACCTCACAAATGCTCTTTTGGAAGAATGGTCAAACATTCCCATAGACACCTAAACCTTGTGGACAGCCTTCCTAGAAGAGTTGAAGCTGTTATAGATGCAAAGGGTGGACCAACTCAACACCGAACCCTACGGAATACTGTTACCAATAGAATGTCACGTGTTGACAGGAGATTCGTGTATGTCAATGTGTAAGTGGAAACCCCAGTACCATTTTTATTACTGTCTGTGTCCCGGCTGGGGACATTCACCCCTCTCTATGTGTCCTGGTGACCACTGTACTGGAAAGGACAGGAAATTCAACATTTCTTCCCATGGGGACACCTGCTCAGGTGACAACTGTCTAAGAGGGGATTTTCCCTTTATCCAAACTCTATCCAAAGCTAAGTGTTGGCTTTACACACAGATAAGACCTCATAGCCATAGCCGCATATACTGGATTCCAGCGACAAGGATCAGCGGATTCTTGCATCTGGAATGATAGGTGCATGGTAATAGCCACTGTTTGCATGTGGCCGCACAGCACTAGGTTACCGGCAGTTAGGACCAAATGACAGTTTCAGTCAGATGTCCTTTGCTGCAGGTAACTGCTTGTTGTGCAGCTACATGCAAACAGCGGCGCCTGGCGTCAGCCTGTCATTCTATATAGGTTCAGCAGCCGCCACTATTCGCTGTCATTCCAGTTGCAAGAATCTGCTGATTCTTGTCGCTGGAATCCAGTGTGCACGGCTAAATAGCCATTTGAAGTAGGCCTTAGAGCCCTTTCACACTGTGCCGCCCATAGCGTCCGTGGTAAAACGTTGCTATTTTTATCACCGACGCTATGGGCGTAATTTGCGGCGCATTTCGTCCGCTAGCGGGGCGCATTTACCCCCGCTAGCAGCCGTGAAAGGGTTAAAACCGCCCGCACTGCGCTGCTGTTGAAGCAGCACAGTGCGGGCGGTATAGCCGCGCTGTCACGTTGATTTCAATGGGCAGCAGCGGAGAAGGAGCGGTAAACACACCGCTCCTTCACCGCTCCAAAGATGCGGCTAGCAGGACTTTTTTTACCGCCCTGCTAGTGCACTACTCCAGTGTGAAAGCCCCTCGGGCTTGCACACTGGAGTGAATAGGGACAGATTTTGAAGGGCGTATTGCAGGCGCTATTTTTAACGCTATAGCGGTCACAGTGTAAAAGGGGTCTTAAAGTGATTGCACGAATGACAGGGTGGGGGAGGTTTGTTTCTGATGCGTTGTTTTAAAATGTTTTTAGAGTGCTCTGTGTAGAAATTGTGTGCCCGTCACACATGTGCACAATGCCTGTGATCAAGCTGATATTAGATATCTCAGATCACAGGGAAAATACTCACAGCCAATTAGAGCAGCTCTGTACCTTGTGATCACCAATCACAGCAATCAAAAATGTAAACACTACAGCCCTCCCCTTCCTCTCATAATGGAGGAAGATAAGCAAAGAGGGTTCAATCTAAAAATGATGGGGCAGCAGTAGAGTCATGATGGGGGTTTTTAATGAACCACTTTATGCCAGAAGGAGCGGACACTTTAAAATGGGTCGTAATGCCCCAGGATGGTAGGATCATGCAGCACTGTGATTGGCTGCACAATGCTGAAATTGTTGGGAGCCTGTCAGTCAAACTATCACATCATTTGCCTGGTCATAAAGGGGCATACAAAGGCTAGTACTGAAGTGGTTAATTGTCCTTTTGCCCCAAATGACAACCTGCGCAGATTTATCTAATGTTAAGAAAAACGATAAACGCCCTCTAATGTTTTCATGCCCAAGTACGGGGCTCAGCTAGTCCAGGATCGACAGCCTAACAAGGAACTCGACGAGCAAAACGATGTGTTTCGCCCGTCGAGTTCCTCGGTCGTGTGTACGAGGCTTCACTCTTCGCTCCCATCTGTCTCCTGCAGGTTATTGGCTGTTATCAGAGTGTCATCTGGTGGGTCACCATGTCTCCAGACCCCGGTGTTTGCAGCAGAATTTATGGAGTAGCATGAATGTCACCATCTAATCTAGGTTAACATGGCTTCCTGTTTCCCCCCCAGACGTCCCGAGTCCCCGTTCTCACAAGTATTTTCACCCTGCACCTGACTCTCTACATAACTCACTATTTCACCAATACAGTGAGGCAATGGCACTGGAAACCGCGGCCGTCTGCCATGGATGAACCTGACCGCAAAACAAGAACTTAATGCTTTCCAGGAAACCTCGCAAATGAGAGATCCTGATAGGACGCTCATTTTACTTTCACCCGATTTTTATATAATGCACATTTGTCTCCACTCAGTTTTTTAAAGGATTCTCAACTATACAATCACACAGAATAAAAACTACACAGTCTGGTTGTGTACTTTGCAAGTGCAAATGCACTAATTTTCCTTAATAAATGTAATGTGATAAAGCTTCACTTTTTTAAGGAATACCCAATCTGTGCACATTGCACCCCTGAACTCTGCATGTAGCGCACCCCTGAACTCTGCACTCTGTACACATTGCACCCCTCAACTCTGCATGTAGCACACCATGAACTCTGCACTCTGTACACATTGCACCTCTGAACTCTGCATATAGCACACCATGAACTCTGCACTCTGTACACATTGCACCCCTGAACTCTGCATATAGCACACCATGAACTCTGCACTCTGTACACATTGCACCCCTGAACTCTGCATATAGCACACCATGAACTCTGCACTCTGTACACATTGCACCCCTGAACTCTGCATATAGCACACCATGAACTCTGCACTCTGTACACATTGCACCCCTGAACTCTGCATATAGCACACCATGAACTCTGCACTCTGTACACATTGCACCCCTGAACTCTGCATGTAGCGCACCCCTGAACTCTGCACTCTGTACACATTGCACCCCTCAACTCTGCATGTAGCACACCATGAACTCTGCACTCTGTACACATTGCACCTCTGAACTCTGCATATAGCACACCATGAACTCTGCACTCTGTACACATTGCACCCCTGAACTCTGCATATAGCACACCATGAACTCTGCACTCTGTACACATTGCACCCCTGAACTCTGCATATAGCACACCATGAACTCTGCACTCTGTACACATTGCACCCCTGAACTCTGCATATAGCACACCATGAACTCTGCACTCTGTACACATTGCACCCCTGAACTCTGCATATAGCACACCATGAACTCTGCACTCTGTACACATTGCACCTCTGAACTCTGCATATAGCACACCATGAACTCTGCACTCTGTACACATTGCACCCCTGAACTCTGCATATAGCACACCATGAACTCTGCACTCTGTAAACATTGCACCCCTGAACTCTGCATATAGCACACCATGAACTCTGCACTCTGTACACATTGCACCCCTGAACTCTGCATATAGCACACCATGAACTCTGCACTCTGTACACATTGCACCCCTGAACTCTGCATATAGCACACCATGAACTCTGCACTCTGTACACATTGCAGCCCTGAACTCTGCTTATAGCACACCATGAACTCTGCACTCTGTACACATTGCACCCCTGAACTCTGCATATAGCACACCATGAACTCTGCACTCTGTACACATTGCACCCCTGAACTCTGCATATAGCACACCATGAACTCTGCACTCTGTACACATTGCACCCCTGAACTCTGCATGTAGCACACCTTGAACTCTGCACTCTGTACACAGCGCACCCCTTGAACTCTGCATGTAGCACACCATGAACTCTGCACTCTGTACACATTACACCCCTGCACCCTGTACACAGCGCACCCCTGAACCCTGCACTCTGTACACAGCGCACCCCTGATCTCTGCACTCTGTACACAGTACACCCCTGAACTCTTCATGTAAAACACCCCTGAACTCTGCATTCTGTACACAGCGCATCCCTGAACTCTGCATTCTGTATGAAGTGCACTCCTTTACCCTGCACTCTGTACACAGCACACCCCTGAACACTGCATTCTGTATGAAGTGCACTCCTTTACTCTGCACTCTGTACACAGCGCACCCCTGAACTCTGCAGTCTGTACATAGCACACCCCTGAACTCGGCAGTCTGTACATAGCACACCCCTGAACTCTGCACTCTGTATATTAAGTGCACTCCTCAACCCTGCACTCTGTACACAGTGCACCCCTGAACTCTGCATTCTCTACACAGCGCACCCCTGAACTCTGCACTCTGTACACAGTGCACCCCTGCAAATAAAGTACTCCTGGTATTTATTCTCTTTTTAAGATTCCCCCATTGCTAGTCCTCATCCACTGTTCGATGCAGTTCGGCAGGGGGGGGTTGTCGTGGTTGAGTCCTGCACCAGTATACATTTATATAGTGTTAGGCCTCGTACACACGACCGAGGAACTCGTCATAGATGAAACATTGTTTTCCTCGACGAGTTCCTTGTCAGGCTTGTCGAGAATCTTGACAAGCTTTCTTTGCATACACACTGTCAATACAAAATCTCGTCGTTCTCAAACGCGGTGACGTACAACACATACAACGGCCATATAAAGGGGAATGTTGATTCCACTGGCACAACCCTTGGGGCTGCTTTTGCTAATCTCATGTTACTGCGTGTTAAGTAAAAGTTTGGTGAGAGGCGATTCGCACTTTTCAGTCTGTTACAGCGTGACGAATGTGCTATCTCCATTACAAACGCTACTTTTACCGAAGGTGCGCTCCCGTCTCATACTTTATTCTGAGCATGCGCGGGTTTCTAAGCATACACACGAACGTGTTTCTCATCGTAAACCAGCCCGACGAGAAACACGACGAGGAAATTGAGACTCCCAGACGAGGAAAAAGAGAACTTGTTCTCTTTTTTGCTCGTCGAGAACCACAACAGTTTTCTCGATGAAAAACATACACAGAACCGTTTTCCTCTGCAAAAAAGCTCTGCCAGCAAGTTTCTTGATGGATTCTGTTGAGGAAAACGGTCGTGTGTACGAGGCCTTACAGATGCAACTGGACTTTTGAGGGCAACCATAATGCTGATGCGACCCGCAATGAAATTGAGTTTGATAATCCTGCTCTACAGTGCCTTGAATAAGTATTCATACCCCTTGAAATTTTTCCCATTTTGTCATATTAGAACCAAAAACGTAAATGTATTTTATTGGGATTTTATGTGATAGACCAACACAAAGTGGTTAATTTACTAAAGGCAAATCCACTTTGCACTGCAAGTGCACTTGGAAGTGCAGTCGCTGTAGATCTGAGGGGTAGATCTAAAATGAGGGGAAGCTCTGCTGATTTTATCATCCAATCATGTGCAAGCTAAAATACTGATTTTTATTTTCCTTACATGTCCCCCTCAGATCTACAGCGACTGCACTTCCAAGTGCAATTGTAGAGCAAAGTGGATTTGCCTTTAGTAAATAAACCCCAACGTGTCACATAATTGTGAAGTGGAAGGAAAATAATAAACATTTTTGTTTATGTTAAACATTTTTTCCTCACAAATAAATATGTGAAAAGTGTGGTGTACATTTGTATTCAGCCCCCTTTACTCTGATACCCCTAACTAAAATCTACTGGAACCAATTGCCTTCAAAAGTCACCTACTTAGTAAATAGTCCACCTGTGTGTAATTGAATCTCAGTATAAATACAGCTGTTCTGTGAAGTCCTCAGAGGTTTGTTAGAGAACCTTTGTGAACAAACAGCATTATAAAGGCCAAGGAACACGTCAGACAGGTCAGGGATAAAGTCGCTGAAAAGTTTAAAGCGGGGTTAGGTTATAAAACAATATCCCAAGCTTTGAACATCTCACAGAGCTCTGTTCAATCCATCATCCGGAAATGGAAAGAGTCTGGCACAACTGCAACCCTACCAAGACATGGCTGTCCACCTAAACTGACAGGCCAGGCAATTAGAGCATTCATCAAAGAAGCAGCCAAGAGGCCCATGGTAACTCTGGATGAGCTGCAGAGATCCACAGCTCAGGTGAGAGGATCTGTCCACAGGACAACTATTAGATGTGCTCTCCACAAATCTGCCCTTTATGGAAGAGTGGCAAGAAGAAAGACATTGTTGAAAGAAAGCCATAAGACGTCAGATTGCGAGAAGCCATGTGGGGGACACAGCAAACATGAGGAAGAAGGTGCTCTGGTCAGATGAGACCAAAATTGAACTTTTTGGTGTAAAAGCAAAACGCTATGTGTGGCAGAAAACTAACACTGCACATCACCCTGAACACGCCATCCCCACCGTGAAACATGGTGGTGGCAGAATCGTGTGGTGGGGATGATTTTCTTCAGCAGGGACAGGAAAGCCGGTCAGAGTTGAAGGGAAGATGGATGGAGCCAAATACAGGGCAATCTTAGAAGAAAACCTGTTAAAGTCTGCAAAAGACTTGAGACTGGGGCATACAGCCAGAGGAATGGTTTAGATCAAAGCATAATCATATGTTAGAATGGCCCAGTCAAAGTCCAGTCAGCCCAGACCTAAATCCAATTGAGAATCTGTGGCAAGAGAAAAATGCAATTGAATTGAAAATTGCTGTTCACAGACGCTCTTCATCCAATCTGACAGAGATTGAGATATTTTGCAAAGAAGAATGGGCAAAGATGTCCCTCTCTAGATGTGCAAAGCTGGTAGAGACATCCCCAAAAGGACTTGCAGCTGTAATTGCAGTGAAAGGAGGTTCTACAAAGTATTGACTCAGGGGGGCTGAATACAAATGCACGCCACAATTTTCACAGATTTATTTGTAAAACATTTTGAAAACCATTTATCATTTTTCTTTCCACTTCACAATTATGTGCCACTTTGTGTTGGTCTATCACATAAAATCCCAATAAAATACATTTATGTTTTTTGGTGGTAACATGACAAAATGTGGAAAACTTCAAGGGGTATGAATACTTTTTCAAGGCACTGTACATACACTCCAGCAAAGTCTTCTCTGTACGATGTCTGCATGTAATGTCTATGCTATATTTAGATGCGTACAGCGTATATGTACGCTACTGGCTGCCGCTCCTGCTGCTCAGGGGCCCACATATTAACAATGTGTAATCAGCGGCGCCTGCACTGGCAGTAATTCATTAATGACTGAAGGTTGGTCATTCTGTGCCTGTACCACCGCTCATGAAAGTGCTGCCCATTACACATTGCTGATATGCTGGTCCTGAGCAGCAACAGCAATAAATGGTAGAAACGTTTACATGCGTACACCATCAAATATGATCCTTACACATACACAGGACCTAGGATGCAGATTTTTCTAGTTCTGTTTTATACAGCTATACATTGAAGACCAAAATGGACCTGTGTGCATGGGCCAACAGTATAGAATACGGCTGCATTCAGGTTAGGGTTGCCACCTATCCAGAATTCACCCGGACAGTTCGGGTCTGGAATCATGCATCTGTGTTTCAGACTGCCTGAAACCCGGACACATTATTCAGAATGGACTATGGCTTCCCAGCAGGATTGCTGGCTGCATTCATTTGTCTAAGCTGAGAGTGTCCGTTATGCCGCGTACACACGAGAAAACTGCCATTTTTTAGATGGGTAGTGAAAAACTGTCGTGTGTATGCTCCATAGCAGTTTTTTCGACGAGTAAACTCCCCGCAAAAAATTAAAACCTGCTCTATTTTTTCTCAACGTTTTTCCCGTCGTTCTTTTTCGCATCGCGAAAAACGCTTGTGTGTATGCTTTTCCGAGGGGGGGAAAAAACGTGCATGCTCAGAAATTAGCAAAAGCGTCCCATAGGGTGGCGCCATTCGAATGGAACTTCCCATTTATAGTGCCGTCATACGTGCTGTACGTCACCGCGCTTTGCTCAAGCGTTTTTTTTTCATGAACGTGTGTATGCAAGGCAGGCTTGAGAGGAATCACGACGAATCACGTTGAGAAAAACATAGGGCTAGATTCAGTAAGAATCGCCTATCTTTAGGCAGGCATAGCGTATCTCATATACGCTACGCTGCCGTAACTTTGAGAGGCGAGTCCCGTATTCTGAAAGAATTTGCACCCGAAGTTACAGCGGCGTAGCGTAAATGTGCCGGCGTAAGCGCGTCTAATTCAAATTGTGAAGAGGTGGGCGTGTTTTATGTAAATAAAGCATGACCCCACGTAAATGACGTTTCTAACGAACGGCGCATGCGCCGTCCGTGAACGTATCCCAGTGCGCATGCTCCTAATTACGTCGCAAATAGTCAATGCTTTCGACGTAAACGTAACTTACGCAAAGCCCTATTTGTGAGCGACTTATGCAAACGACGTAAACGACGGAAAATTTGACGCTGTCCCGACGTCCATACTTAACATTGACTACGCCTCATATAGCAGGGGTAACTTTACACCGGAAAAAGCCTAACGTAAACGACGTAAAAAAACCTGCCGGGCGCACGTACGTTTCTGAATCGGCGTATCTAGCTCATTTGCATATTCTACGTGGAAATCAACAGAAGCGCCACCTAGCGTCCAGCGTAAATATGCAACTAAGATACGACCGCGTAAGAGACTTACGCCGGTCGGATCTTAGGGAAATCTATGCGTAACTGATTCTAAGAATCAGGCGCATAGATACGACACCGCACACTCAGAGTTACGACGGCGTATCTGGAGATATGCCGTCGTAACTCGTACCAGAATCTGGACCATAGTTTTTTTGCATGACAGGAAAAACGGTCATGTGTACGCGGCATTATACTCCTTCACACTGCCCAAAGTCAGCACTAACAATCCCCCCCCCCACACACACACACACACACACACACACACATAAGGGAGAGGAGAGAGGGCTCGGTCTGCACCTCTTCCCTCTGTGTCTGCCCACACTCCAATCCCCGGTGCTGTGCCTTTAGTAAAGGAAAGTGGGGGGCGGAGATTTGAAGCCCAGCAGCCTCAGATACATCTGGATGAGAGGTGCTGACTGCCAAGGGGTGAGTGAGCTCACCATCCATCCCTGTGTGCGACTGAAGTCTACCCTCTTCTCTCTCCTGCCTCTGAGTAAGTACACTAAGGTAAATCAGGACTCTCAGAGCACCCCTTACATCAGAGTTCCCCATTACACCAGAGGCCACAGTGTTCCCCCTTACATCAGAGTCCTCTCCATACATCAGAGTTCTCAGTGTTCCCCCTTACATCAGAGTCCTCTCCGTACATCAGAGTTCTCAGTGTTCCCCCATACATCAGAGTCCTCTCCGTACATCAGAGTTCTCAGTGTTCCCCCTTACATCAGAGTCCTCTCCGTACATCAAAGATCTCTGTTCCCCCTTATATCAGAGTCCTCTCCGTACATCAGAGTTCTCAGTGTTCCCCCATACATCAGAGTCCTCTCCGTACATCAGAGTTCTCAGTGTTCCCCCATACATCAGAGTCCTCTCCGTACATCAGAGTTCTCAGTGTTCCCCCTTATATCAGAGTCCTCTCCGTACATCAGAGTTCTCAGTGTTCCCCCTTATATCAGAGTCCTCTCCGTACATCAGAGTTCTCAGTGTTCCCCCATACATCAGAGTCCTCTCCGTACATCAGAGTTCTCAGTGTTCCCCCATACATCAGAGTCCTCTCCGTAAATCAGAGTTCTCAGTGTTCCCCCTTACATCAGAGTCCTCTCCGTACATCAGAGTTCTTAGTGTTCCCCCTTAAATCAGAGTCCTCTCCGTACATCAGAGTTCTCAGTATTCCCCCTTACATCAAGAGTCCTCTCCGTACATCAGAGTTCTCAGTGTTCCCCCTTATATCAGAGTCCTCTTTCGTACATCAGCGTTCTCAGTGTACCCCCTTATATCAGAGTCCTCAGTGTTCCCCCTTACATCAGAGTCCTCTCCGTACATCAGAGTTCTCAGTGTTCCCCCTTACATCAGAGTCCTCTCCGTACATCAGAGTTCTCAGTGTCCCCCATTATATCAGAGTCCTCTTCGTACATCAGAGTTCTCAGTATTCCCCCTTATATCAGAGTCCTCAGTGTTCCCCCTTACTTCAGAGTCCTCTCCGTACATCAGAGTTCTCAGTGTTCCCCCTTACATCAGAGTCCTTTCCGTACATCAGAGTTCTCAGTGTTCCCCCTTATATCAGAGTCCTCAGTGTTCCCCCTTACTTCAGAGTCCTCTCCGTACATCAGAGTTCTCAGTGTTCCCCCTTACATCAGAGTCCTCTACGTACATCAGAGTTCTCAGTGTTCCCCCTTATATCAGAGTCCTCTCCATACATCAGAGTTCTCAGTGTTCCCCCTTAAATCAGGGATCCCAGAATTCTCCTTTACATCAGAGTCTGCAGAGTCCTCCCTTACAGTGAAAGGGAACTCTGCGAGTTCAAAAGTAAAAGGGGAACTCTGTGAACTCCGATGTAAAGGGGGACTCTTGTTATTAACTTCATATGCTTAGAAATTTTATTTAATAGCAAAATATATGTATAGTTTATACAAAAAATAAAAATAATTGCTGTGTGCCGCTAAAGTGTTCAGGTTTGACTTAGAAAAGGTGGCAACCCTAGTTCAGGTCACATAAATTATGTATCTGAATGTAGATAATTGTAGGGCCGTCTGAACGAGCCTCATACTGCTCTCTCTTCCTATCAGCACCCTCCTCCTCAGCACATGATCTGATTGGCTCCTTGTGCTGCTTCCAACCCTGCTGTACAGGACTGCAGGAGGCTGATACCAGGTCATATTCAGGTACTTACACAGCTTGTGTTTTACAATAAGTGTTATGATGTAATAATGATTACAAAGCTGTGCTGTGTCTTTTATATCTGCCCAAACTTCAAAACCATGAACAAAAAGTGACGTTTTTTTTGCCATTTTTCCCCCCTTTTTGTGCCAATTTGCAGCACATTTTGACGCTGCAACCTTTCCGAGTCGAACATTTGTAAACTGGGAACTATGATAATGGAAAAATGCAGTAGAATAACCATTATTCCCATACTGATTCCCCCCGCCGTCTTAGCACTATGGTGAAAGGAAGGGGCCCAGGAGAGGCTGGGGCCCCATTGTGAGAGGAAGGGGCCCAGGAGGGGCTGGGGCCCCATTGTGAGAGGAAGGGGCCCAGGAGGGGCTGGGGGGCTACTGACATGTGATGTGAAGTGGAAAGGGAGGAGGATTGAGGAGTTAGGGGACTCTCAGGAGCTCAAACACAGGGTTGGGGGAAGGGAGGCCAGAGTAAAGCTGCCAGGTAGAGGGGGAGGGGTCTGCTGTAATTATAAGATGACCTGTCATTTATTATTCCTGTACAGAGTGAAGCCAGGCGAGGGCAATCACTTTATAATCAACCTTAGAAAAAAAATTCCAAGCATATAGAATTTTTTTTTGGACCCAGCAATGTCATTACCAGGCCTCTGTGCCCCCCTTTGCAGTGCAGGCAGATCATGGCTGATGGGAGGGGCCGGCAGGGAACTGTACATAGCTTCCTGAAATCATTACAACGTACTCGGCTGTGCTTCTTCACCATTGATGGGAATTACAAGTGGTCATGCCATAAGCACACTGGATCCGATACAGTCATATGTACACTGGATCCGATACAGTCATATGCACACTGGATCCGATACAGTCATATGCACACTGGATCTGATACAGTCATAGGCACACTGGATCTGATACAGTCATATGCACACTGGATCTGATACAGTCATAGGCACACTGGATCCGATACAGTCATATGTACACTGGATCCGATACAGTCATATGCCCACTGGATCCGATACAGTCATATGCACACTGGATCTGATACAGTCATAGGCACACTGGATCTGATACAGTCATATACACACGGGATCCGATACAGTCATATGCACACTGGATCTGATACAGTCATATACACACGGGATCCGATACAGTCATATACACACTGGATCCGATACAGTCATATGAACACTGGATCTGATACAGTCATATACACACTGGATCCGATACAGTCATATGTACACTGGATCCGATACAGTCATATACACACTGGATCCGATACAGTCATACACAGTACACACACTGGATCTGATACAGTCATATACACACTGAATCTGATACAGTTATATACACACTGGATCCGATAGTCAGATTCACTTCTGGCCTGATAGAAATAAACACCTGTTCTGATACAAATACACACATAACATGATACAAATACTGTATACACCTGGCCTGATATATAGTCAGCTGCATACAGTTATAAAGGGGCTGAATCACTGCTATAGTCCAATCCAGATCCAATTACTCACATCTGCTACAGTAAGACAGTCAGTCGTAAAGCAGATCTCTTCCGCTACAGTCCAATACACATCCACCTGAAACAATGCATCTCTGTCTGTCTTAGTAACACCATGATTAGACACACCTTGTACTTCCATGATCTCACCCACCTTCTAATGCCATTACACCTAGCCTGCTACAGCCTACCCCACAACCTGACACATACCTGGTCCCGCACAGTATACTTCACACCTGGATACATACAGTCAATTCTACATCTGGTTCTATACAATGTGCTCTAAACCTAACCCCACACAGTACACTCTACACCTGGTCCTGTACAGTATACACCACACCTGATCCTGAACATTACACTCTACACCTGATCCTGTACAGTATACACCACACCTGGTCCTGTACAGTATACACCACACCTGGTCCTGTACAGTATACACCACACCTGGTCCTGTACAGTATACACCACACCTGGTCCTGTACAGTATACACCACACCTGATCCTGAACATTACACTCTACACCTGATCCTGTACAGTATACACCACACCTGGTCCTGTACAGTATACACCACACCTGGTCCTGTACAGTATACACCACACCTGGTCCTGTACAGTATACACCACACCTGGTCCTGTACAGTATACACCACACCTGGTCCTGTACAGCATACACCACACCTGGTCCTGTACAGTATACACCACACCTGGTCCTGTACAGTATACTCCACACCTGGTATTGTACTGTATACACCACACCTGGTCCTGTACAGTATACACCACACCTGGACCCGTACAGTATACACCACACCTGGTATTGTACTGTATACACCACACCTGGTCCCATACAGTATACACCACACCTGGTATTGTACTGTATACACCACACCTGGTCCCATACAGTATACACCACACCTGGTCCCATACAGTATACACCACACCTGGTCCTGTACAGCATACACCACACCTGGTCCTGTACAGCATACACCACACCTGGATCCGTACAGTATACACCACACCTGGTATTGTACTGTATACACCACACCTGGTCCCATACAGTATACACCACACCTGGTATTGTACTGTATACACCACACCTGGTCCCATACAGTATACACCACACCTGGTCCCATACAGTATACACCACACCTGGTCCTGTACAGTATACACCACACCTGGTCTCTTACAGTATACAACACCCCTGGTCTCTTACAGTATACAACACACCTGGTCCTGTACAGTATACACCACACCTGGTCCTGTACAGTATACACCACACCTGGTCCTGTACAGTATACACCACACCTGGTCCCATACAGTATACACCACACCTGGTCCTGTACAGTATACTCCACACCTGGTCTCTTACAGTATACAACACACCTGGTCCTGTACAGTATACTCCACACCTGGTCTCTTACAGTATACAACACACCTGGTCCCATACAGTATACACCACACCTGGTCCTGTACAGTATACACCACACCTGGTCCTGTACAGTATACACCACACCTGGTCTCTTACAGTATACAACACACCTGGTCCTGTACAGTATACACCACACCTGGTCCTGTACAGTATACACCACACCTGGTCCCATACAGTATACACCACACCTGGTCCTGTACAGTATACTCCACACCTGGTCCTGTACAGTATACTCCACACCTGGACGCATACACCACACCTGGTCCTGTACAGTATACACCATACCTGGTCTCTTACAGTATACAACACACCTGGACGCATACACCACACCTGGTCCGTACAGTATACACCACACTTGGTCTCATACAGTATACTCCACACCTGGTCTCATACAGTATACTCCACACCTGGTGTCGTACAGTATACTCCACACCTGGTGTCATACAGTATACACCATACCTGGTCTCTTACAGTATACAACACACCTGGACGCATACACCACACCTGGTCCGTACAGTATACACCACACTTGGTCTCATACAGTATACTCCACACCTGGTCTCATACAGTATACTCCACACCTGGTGTCATACAGTATACTCCACACCTGGTGTCATACAGTATACTCCACACCTGGTCCTGTGTATACTCCACACCTGGCCCCATAGAGTATACTACACACCTGGTGTCATACAGTATACTCCACACCTGGCCTCATACAGTATACTCCACACCTGGTGTCATACAGTATACTCCACACCTGGTGTCATACAGTATACTCCACACCTGGTCTCATACAGTATAATCCACACCTGGTCTCATACAGTATACTCCACACCTGGTCTCATACAGTATATTCCACACCTGGTCCCTGCACAGCCAGCTATAGGATGAATCTGAAGAGCGCCCACTAGAATCCATAAAACAAAGAATGCATTTCTACATACGGTATACTTCTTTCTGATCACAGTTCAGGACCTCACTACAGTATAACAATATCCATCTGCTGTCTATGGATACAAAACATATACAGAGAGCAGAATCCATAAAGACGCGAGCGGGTCTTACGCTGTGTACAAACAGGCACTAGGCAGAACAAATGCAATGAATGTGACGTTGTTGGAGGGTTCCTGTAAATAACAATGGCAAATAATACGAAGGAGATTTTCGCGCTGAACCCCAGCAATTCACAGCACACCCCAAATATAACAAGGCTTGTACAGGTAACACCCAGCGCCGTATTGCCTCGGATAGTTATAAATCAGCCAACCTGTTACCACCCGGTGGGTGCTGCGGCACTGCCATCACAGAGAGTCCATCTTTAGCCGGCGTGGAACCGGAGACCTTAACCCTGTCAAAGCTGCAAGTCGTCTAACGCCACACCACCAACAAACGGCTTTCTCAACCATTTGATGCCCCCTGGTTCCCTGGTATGACGTTGCCTTCATCAGTTCCTCAACCAGGGGTACCCAGAGAAGGGGGCTGATGCCATAAAGAACTGAGTGGCCACCACTAGGGATGAGTCTTTGATCTTGTGAAAACCAAAGTTGCCCAGTAAGACTTTGGCATGCTGTGAAAAGGACTATTAACCTGTAAGTGCCTACGGACGTTGTGAGAGTAGAGAAGCGCTACACTGGCATCACAAGAGACTTGGATTAACCTCTGAAATGCCAGGGTGACCCATTATGGAGGAACAAGTCTTCACCGTATCTACTATTGTACATTCACTATAATACTAGAATTGTACAGCCAATGTGAAGAACATCATCGTAACCCCCTGAATGCCCGTTGTACTTAGCATGCCACAGCCATGTTTTGAAGAGAACCTGTCTAAATATGAAAGTTGCCATTGTTAAGCTGGATGAGGATTACCTTCTCTGGGGCTGACTTAGAATAGGCAAGCAATACCATGTGAACTCCAGTCCCAGGTCAGTGACCCGTCTGGTTGTGCAACCTGGATTAGGGCCAACAATTCCCAGAGCCAGCAGCTTTAAGGGGCACCTATTAATGCCCACACTGTATAGTATAGGTTTTTTGTGTTGGGGGGCACTGCGTTTAAAAACGAATGGGCTGGCAAGACCAAGAACTCGACCTGCGCCATTTCGGCCATGCATTGCACCACCACGCATGCGGTGGTCTTGTTGTATGTTCTTGAGCCTGCAAATGCCAATGACATGGCATCACAAGGAGCATGCTCCTAACCATGTGAGTGACGTAGATTTCCCATATGAAATTGCCCCCATAAGAGGCACAATCTAACTTGGCGAGAAGTTGAACAGTACGCTGTCATTACCTTTTTACAGTGCCAGTAAAGTGCGTCAACTGCCACTTTAAAAAAAGATAATTTAACCCTGCGGGTACCTAGTTACGGCACTGCTTCTGCAAATAATATGCTTTAACCCTCTGCATGCCCACAAGGAAAGGGTCCTTAACCATGTGAGCGGCCCGTGAGTCTGGGTACAACACCGCCGTCACTAGGAATCCCCCTTTCCTGGCACAGATATGGGAGAAGGAAGCCTCAGTGCGCATCTTGGAGGAGGGTGCCAGCGCCATCCTCCTGCTTCAATCACAGGATGAAAAAAAAAAAACAATCTTACTCAGCACTCTCTGTCCTCATTCGCTCCCCTTCTCTCGCTCTCTCTCACTTTCTCTCTCTCTCACTCACTTTCTCTGCTCTCCCCCACTACCACCATCACCACAACATGGCCGCAAATGGCAAAAAGAAGGAAATGATCCCAGGAAAGAGGTGAAGGGACATACCCATAAACCCTGGTGCTGTACAGCAGTGAGGATGCAGTCAGGTGTTGTGTCCTCCTCACGCCCCCCAACATCCCCCTCTTCTCACACCCCCTCTCTCAGATATTGCAGCGAGATGGGAAGAGAGGGGGGGGTGGGATAGGTTGGGGGCCAAAGGGGGGAAAGAACTGAGAATTTTCTTTGTCTAAGAGAGCGGTTCACGTGCTGTCGGTGGAGGGTTGTGGTTGGCTGGGAAGGAGAAGGGGGGGAAGGAGGGGGGGCAGCAGAAGCAAATGCTGGAACAGAGCCAACTCTGTCTGCAATGTGCTTCCTGCAAGGAGAAGGAACAGGCTGCGGACAGCCTGCAAAAATATAGAGACTGGCCCAGGCACACGGGGGCAAGCTCCCATACCAGGCCAGGATCTAAAATACAGCCGCAGGGCATCTTCTGCAAGGGCATGCTCTTTATTAGAGGGCCCATTTGCACTGTTGCATCTTAAGTTCTGACGCACTCTAACCCATGTGTCGTGGTTCCCCATAATAAAGCGTCTATTCCAATCTCAGCGTTCCAGTGCAGTACGATTTTTTTCTACGTTTAAGGCTTAGTTCAAACCCATGTGTTTTTTTGTGGGGTTTTTTTTGTGCTTTTTTTGCAGAAACGCAGTACAGTTCATTTAACATGGTTTCTTATGGGACGCGTTCACATCTATGCTTTTTTCAGCTGCTTTTTGGAAAGGGTCAGGGAATTTTTTAAACGCAAAACGGTGCTTTTTTTTTACTTTTTTGGTTCAATAGACTTCAATGGAGAAGCTGCAGAAAAGCATGTAGTGCGTTTTTGCCGCGATTTTAATTTTGCATTTTGTTTTCAAAATTGAGACAGGCTTGCTTAACAAGGGTATGCTCTCTGATACAGGAATAAGCTAATTAATATTAGCGCAGACTTGGTAAACAAGGGTATGCTCATTAGTTTACCAATCAGATAATCAATAAAAGAACAGGCTTAGTGAACAGGGGCATGCTCCTTATAATAGGGACAGGTTAAATAACTTCCCGAGAGGCTCATTGATATACGGATAAGCTATCTAATACAGATGCAGGCTCATTAAAGTGGTTGTAAACTTCAGACATGAAATATGAACAAATCATATCCTTCTATTGTTTGTGCTTGTGTCAATTCAGAGCACTAAGTGTCATTTCTATCTGCTGCTTCCTTCCTCTGCTATCAGCATGAATCACTTCTGACACCCAGAGAAAAATGGTGGCAGGGGAGGGATCACCAGCTGATTGACAGCCTCAGCTCTGCTCCTGTGTGCTGTGTGGAGGGGATGTGTCCCTTCCCTCCAATCAGCTCACAGAGCTCTCCTCACTGAGCTCTGCAGAGTAACTTCAGCTCTCCACCCCCTTCATTCACTAATATAAGGATACGATCAGTAATGTGGTGAGAGGCTCACTCATGTTGGGAAATTCCCCTTAGTATGAGAACATGATTATTACCATTAACATAAGGGCATGATCTTTAGGGTAGGGGCATGCTCATTTACTGTGTACAGGGACAGGGTTATTAATATAGGGACATGCTCATTAATGAATATAGGGAGACTTATTAATATACGGATATGGTCAATCATTAATATAGGGGCAGGGTTATTAATATAGGGACATGCTCATTAATTCATTAATGAATATAGGGAGGCTTATTAATAAACGGACATGGTCAATCATTAATATAGGGGCAGGGTTATTAATATAGGGACATGCTCATTAATTATTATAGAGGCAGGGTTATTAATATAGGGACGTGCTCATTAATTATTATAGAGGCAGGGTTATTAATATAGGGACGTGCTCATTTATTGTATACAAGGACATGGTTATTAATTCTCATTAATTAATATAGGGACAGCGTTAATAATATAGGGACATGCTCATTATTTAATATAGGGGCAGGGTTGTTAATTAACATAGGGACATGCTCATTAATGAATATAGGGGCAGGGTTATTATTATAGGGCCATGCTAAATCATTAAAATAGGGACAGGGTTATTAATATAGGTACATGCTCAATAATGAATATGGGGACAGGATTATTAATATAGGGACGTGCTCATTTATTGTATAAAAGGGACAGGGTTATTAATGCTCATTAATTAATATAGAGACAGCATTAATAATATAGGGCCAGCTCATTATTTAATATAGGGGCAGGGTAATTAATTAATATAGGACATGCTCATTAATGAATATAGGGGCAGGGTTATTAACATATGGATATGGTCAATCATTAATACCGGGGCAGGGTTATTAATATAGGGACATGCTCAATCATTAATATAGGGACATGCTCAATCATTAATATAGGGACAGGGTTATTAATATAGAGACATGCTTATTAATGAATATGGGGACAGGATTATTAATATAGGGACATGCTCATTTATGGAATAAAAGGGACAGGGTTATTAATGCTCATTAATTAATATAGGGACCGTGTTAATAATATAGGGACATGCTCATTAATGAATATAGGGCAGAGTTATTAATATTGGGACATGCTCAAGCATTAATACAGGGACAGGGTTATTGATATAGGGACATGCTAATTAATGAACATAGGGGCAGAGTTATTAATATAGGGACATGGTCAATCATTAATATATAGGGGCAGGGTTATTAATATAGGGACATGGTCAATCATTAATATAGGGACAGGGTTATTAATATAGGGACATGCTCAATCATTAATACAGGGACAGGGTTATTAATATAGGGACATGCTCATTAATGTATATAGGGACAGGGTTATTAATTTAGGGGAAAAAAAACACATTAACGTAGGCATAGTCTCATTAATACAAAGGCGTGCGATTTAATGAAGGGCCAGTTCATTTAGAAAGGGACATATTTATTAATATAAGGGATATAAGGCATATTTAGGAACATTATTGAGAAGGCTTTATTAATATTCAGAAATATTCTATAGTGGCATGTTACACACATTAATGTAGGGACATGCTAGCTATCAAATAGGCATGCATATTATTAAAGGTACACGATCATTAATGTAGGAACTGAGACTTCCGTACAGGGACAGGAACTGCTGTTTATAAAGAAACCTCTCCCTCTCTTTCAGCCAGCCCTTGATCCAATGACAAGCCAAACCAGGTCAATTAGACGTGGGACCCTGCTGTGGTGGAGGGACTATAAGTATCAGCATGCCTTGCCACTTGCTGGAACTTCCAGCTCTTCCAGCAGTTGAGGTTTATTTACAAATAAGCAATAAAGTAGAAAAGTTAAAAGGAGCCGCATACATACCCTGCACTGAAGAACAGCACTGCAGAAATACAACCGGGGTCATGTACACACCACATTCCTGTCCCACTTTCTACACCTCTGTAACTATTTAACCCTTGATGGACTGAGAATTTCTGAGAAAAACTTGAGACTGAAAAGGTATTACTAGAGTCTACTCTGCAAGTCTTTAAGGAGGACAGTGACAACCACTATCCAAGAAAAGTATTATTGACATAAAACATTATTTTATTACATAACTTTAACACCTTATTAAACGATTCACATCAATTTAAGCAACAGAAGAGCTTACACTCTAATGTCCCAACACAGTCACACACTATTATTACTCTATGTGTATATAGCTCTGATGTGTTCCACAGTGCTGTACGAAGAACGTTGAGGAATTCATACAAGTCCCTGTACCAGGGGAGCTTACACTCTAATGTCCCTGCCACAATAAACAAATATAACACCACAATAAACACTATTATTATTATTATTATTACACATTTATAAAGTTCTGACATATTCCACAGTGCTGTACAGAAAACACTGAGCCAGTCACATCAGCTTCTGCACCAGAGAAGCTTACACTTGAATATCCTCCACAGTTGCACACTATTATTATAATTATACATTTCTATAGCTCTGCCATATTTTGCAGTGTTGTACAGAGAACATTGGGGGAGATTTACTAAAACTGGAGCACTCAGAATCTGGTGCAGGTGTGCATGGTAGCCAATCAGCTTCTAACTTCAGCTTGTTCAGTTAAAGCGGGGGTTCACCCAAAAAAAAAAAAATTTAACATTAGATTCAGCCGAGTTGTCAGAATGACAATCGGCTGTTTTTTTTTAATTTTATCCCCGTACATATCGTATTTTCACCGCCGCTTCCGGGTATGTCTTCTGCGGGACTGGGCGTTCCCAATTGATTGACAGGTTTCCGACCGTCGTATACTGCGCGTCACGAGTTGCCGAAAGAAGCCGAACGTCGGTGCGCAGGCGCCGTATAGAGCCGACTCGCAGTCCGGCTTCTTTCGGCAACTCGTGACGCGCTGTATGCGACGGTCGGAAGCCTGTCAATCAATTAGGAACGCCCAGTCCCGCAGAAGACATACCCGGAAGCGGCGTGAAAATACAGTATGTACGGGGATAAAATAAAAAAAAACAGGCCATTGTCATTCTGACAACTCGGCTGAATCTAATGTTAACATTTTTTTTTGGGTGAACCTCCGCTTAAAGCTTTGACAATAAAACCTGGAAGCTGATTGGTTTCTATGCAGAGTTGCACCAGATTTTACAAGCTCCAGTTTTAGTAAATCTCCTCCATTGAGTCATCCATACCAGTCTTTGCACTAAAGGAGCTTACACATGGGTTAAAATAAATCAGGCATGTCCAAAGTCAGGCCCGGGGGCCAAATGTGGCCCCCCTGTTGATTTAATATGGCCCCCCTGGGGATTTGGATATATATATATTGTTTGTGGCCCCCAGGGCCACAAAAGATATATACTGTATTTATTGGCGCTGCCTTGGAGGGGACAGGGAGGGGGCAGGACGAGCGCCGTCAGATTACATGAAGAGAATCTCCTGTTTACTCAGCAGCGTCTCTATTGGAAGTCCCGTCTCCTGGGATGCCATTGGACGACTGTTCTGTCTATCATAGGAGGCAGGACTTTGTAATAAAGAGGCCACAGGGTAAACAAGACATTCTCCTGTTTGTAATCTGTCGGCACTCTTCCCCCCCCCTCCCTCTGGTCTCCGAGGCTGCAGATGGGCATCGTTCAGGCAGCACTGATGGCAATGGTAAGGCTGCATTTAAGGCACATGTGAGGCTGCATTTATGGCACATGTGAGGCTGCATTGGTTGCAATGGTAAGGCTGCATTGGTTGCAATGGTAAGGCTGCATTGGTTGCAATGGTAAGACTGCATTCATGGCAATTGTAAGGCTGCATTCATGGCAATGGTGAGGCTGCATTCATGGCAATGGTAAGCCTGTGCGTGTTATACGCCGATAAATACTGTATATCCAAATAACACGCCCAAGCTCAGCCTTAGTCCTAAGCAGCAGTCTGGGATTCATTGGGGCCACAAATAAAATATATACAGTATATCCAAATAACACGCCCAAGCTCATCTCTTCACCACACACAGCCACAAAGGCAAGATAATTCCTTTTGGGTGGTGTATTAGTGCTCAGACGAACACACTTAGACAGAATTTTAATGGTTCAAAGAATGTCAGGCAAAATGGTCGGCCCTCACGCATATTCACTTAATCAAATCTGGCCCTCTTTGAAAAACGTTTGGACACCCCTGGGTTAAATGTTTAATCGTTTCTTAGCCTGAGGGTGTGTATAGGTTGAGGTAGGGTTGTGTTTTGCATAATTTTGTAGTTTAACTGATAATAAAATTATGTTTCTTTGTATATAGTTCTATTTATGTTATTCTTGGGGAAAAAAGATGTTATCTTTTTGTTATTTGCTTATATATGCTTGCATGTTTTTGTTTATGTATATATTCATTTTTTTTTTTTTTGTATTTTATGTAAATCTGTTTTTATTCAGTTGTATGTTTGTAAGATTTTTAATAAACACAAATATTTAGCCATGTCCCACCACAGTCATACATGACTAATATTATACATTTATAAAACGCTGACAAATTCTACAGTGCTGTACAGAAGACACTGAGTCAGTCACATCAGTCTCTGCACCAGAAGAGCTTACACTCTATTTTCCCCACCACAATCACACACTCCGACACATGCCCATTACCCAAGTAAAACAAACTTATGAATAAATATTAGGAAAACTTTAAAGGGTCACTAAAGGAAAAAAATTTTTTAGCTGAAATGACTGTTTACAGGGCATAGAGACATAATAGTTAACTGATTCCTTTTAAAAATGATTAAAAATTGATAAAAAAACAATCATATAATGTGCCTGCAGTGTAGTTTCGTTTTTGCTGTTGTTTGCTGGTTCTCTGATGTACAGAGAGCCACTAGAGGGCAGTCAGCCAATAGAGAGCAGGGATACTTTGTCTAAAACTCCTTAGCACCAATCCAGTTTCGTTTTACTCACACCTCCTTGATTAGTGACCACCGTGAGAAATCTCCCAGTACTGTGGTTATCAGGAAACAGGCAACCAGGAAGTGTCCAAAACAGAGAGGATTTACAGCAACATCAAAGCAAAAACGAACAATGAGGACATGAAACCAGGACTGCAGCAAGGTAAAGGAAGCTATTTAGCTAAAAAAAAAAATTCCTTTAGTGTCCCTTTAAAAGGCTTTAGCCCCGGAATATTTTACCCCCTTCCTGACCAGAGCACTTTTTACAATTTCGCACAGCGTCGCTTTAACTGACAATTGTGCGGTCGTGCGATGCTGTACCCAAACAAAATTTGCGTCCTTTCATTTCCACAAATAGAGCTTTCTTTTGGTGGTATTCAGTGGTTTTTATTTTTGCGCTATAAACAAAAGAACAGCGTACATTTTTTTCCTCAGTTTAGGCCGATATGTATTCTTCTACATATTTTTTGTAAAAAAAATCGCAATAAGCATATATTGATTGGTTTGGCCAAAAAAAATAGAGCATCTATAAAATAGGGGATAGAATTATGCCATTTTTATTATTATTATTTTTATGTTTTTACTAGTAATGGTGGTGATCTGCGACTTTTATCAGGACTGCAACATTATGGCAGACATATCGGACACTTTTGACACATTTTTGAGACCACTGACAATTTTACAGCGATTAGTGCTATAAAAATGCACTGATTACTGTAAAAATGTCACTGGCAGGGAAGGGGGTTAACACTAGGGGGCGAGCAAGGAGTTAACTGTGTTCCCTCTGCATGTTCTAATTGAAGGGGGGATGGAACTTACTAGGGGAAATGACAGATCGCTGTTCATACTTTGTATGAACAGATGATCAGTCATTTCTCCCCTGAAACATGAAACATCGTTTTCCTCAAAGAGTTCCTTGTTAGGCTTGTCAAGAAACTTGACAAGCTTTCTTTGCGTACACACTGTCAAGACCAAATCTCGTCGTTCTCAAACGCGGTGACGTAAAACACGTACGACGGCACTATAAAGGGAAAGTTTGATTCCACTGGCGCCACCCTTCTGAGCATGTGCGGGTTTCTAAGCATACACACGAACGTGTTTCTCGTCGAAAACCAGCCCGACGAGGAACACGACGAGGAAATTGATACTCCCGACGAGGAAAAAGAGAAGTTGTTCTCTTTTTTTCTCATCGAGTTCCTCGACAGTTTTCTCCATGAAAAACATACACACGACCGTTTTCCTCGGCAAAAAAGCTCTGCCACCAAGTTGGCCACCAAGTTGTGTGTACGAGGCCTAAGAAAACCAGGATCTGTGTGTTTACACACACAGATCCCGGTTCTCGCTGTGTCACAATCGCTCGCGGGAGCCCGGCGGTCATCACGCCCGCCGGGCACTCTCATCGGCCCACGGGGGCAAGCCTCCAGCGGCTCGCGCACGCCCCTAGTGGCCACAGGGCGAATCAACGTAACATAATGTTGTTTCGCCCAGCCAAGCCATGTTGCCGCAGTAAAACTGTGGCGACTGGTCGGCAAGTGGTTAAAGAAGCAATCAAGCTAACTCAGTGTATACACCTTCATTATTCCATAAGATTAAAATCCAATCATCCCCCGTACACAAGCTGAAATCTTCAATCAGACAAGGTGGGGGTTCTTACACTGGGTGATGAAATGACAGAAGAGCTGGAGCTCTATCTTGCAGCTCTAGCAGCATCATATTGCATACATTGGCGATGGATGAGGGCCCACTTTTTGCTAAAGGAATATTAAAAAACACAATTGTGTAATGGTAAACAGGACAGATAGAGAGGGTGAAATTCCCTAACCACTTGCTGACCAGGCCATTTCTGGAACTTTTTGTTTACAAGTTTAAATTAGTATTTTTTTGCTCGAAAATTACTTATATATATACATTTTTAAAAGAGACCCTAGAGAATAAAATGGCGATTGTTGCAATATTTTATGCCACACTGTATTTGTGCAGTAGTCTTTCAAATGCAATTTTTTTTGTAAAAAATAAAACATTTTGAATAAAAAAAATCAAAACACTAAAGTTAGCCCAACGTTTTTGTATAAAGTGAAAGGTGATGTTACGCCAAATAAATAGATACCTAACATGTCATGCTTTAAAATTGCGCACACTCCTGGAATGGCGACAAACTCTGGTACTTAAAAATCTCCTTAGGTGTTGCTTTAAAAATACAGGTTACATTTTTAGAGTTACAGAGGAGGTCTAGAGCTAAAATTCTTGCTCTCGCTCCAACAATCGCAGAGATACCTCACATGTGTGGTTTGAACACGGTTTACATATGCAGGCGCAACTTACGTATGCGTTAGCTTCCGTAGACAAGGGATGGGGCGCTTAATTTTTTATTTTACTTTTTATTCTGTACTGTCCCTTTATCTATTTTAATCACTTTAATCACTATGTAAAAATTCCTTGAAATAGAAACAAGCATGACAGGTCCTTTTTTTTGAGAGATTTGGGGCCAATTATCTTTAAAAGCAAAAAAAAAAAAAAAGTCTATCTGTCTGAGAACTGGAAGTGACATTGGAGGTCACCCATCTTGCCCTCACTCAACTACCTGCCTAGCCATCGGCTGAAGCAGATCATTTCCAGTTTTACTGAAGCTTGGAAGCGATCGGAAAGTGACGGGAGGGGGATCACCTTTCTCGCCGCCTATAAAAGTGATTCTGTGGCAAATCCGCCACTAGGACTACTTTTATCTTAAAGAGAATCGTCCACAGTAATTAATGATACTGGGGTTATGGCAGCTAGCTGCTGCCATAAAACCGGTATTTAACGTCAAAAGTAACGACCTATATTTACTGTGGGCAGTCGGCAATTGGCTAATGGGGGCACAGACAGCAATAAAAACTTGACTGGAAATGCGCTTCCCTCCGTAGATGCACACAGGTACCATTCATACGAAATGGCACCCCATGCATCTAGCAAGCACATGTGAATTTGCAGTCACCAAAATGCATGGTACCACAGTACCATAGCTCCCAACTGTCCCTGATTTCGAGGGACTGTCCCTGATTTGGAGCAATGTCCCTCTGTCCCTCATTTTGGTCTGATCCATATAGCTATATATAAAATTTACTTTTTAGCTATCAAAAAGTGTTTCCCAGCGCTAAACCTTTCATCTGATTTCTAAATTGCTGCATTTGTAAATTCCAAAAGCCAATATAAAGGAATAGTAGTAGTAAAAAAAGCACTTGTGGGTTTAACCAATCTTGTTTTTTGGTACAATTCTCCTTTAAGGGGGCGTGGCAAGGGTGTGTCCTAGGCCTGCTTACTTTTGCGGATAGGTTTCCCTCATTCCCATCTCAAAAAGTTAGGAGGTATGACAGAACTAAGCAGTTTGATGTGGTGGAATTTAAAAAAAAAAATCGCATCCAATTCGCATGACAGGAGACTGTGGCCGGCTCTCAATGGAGCCGGTTCACACATCTCTGGGACAGCTGCGGAGTGGATTGCACAAGAGCCCTGTGCATCTTTGGCTCTGTTTCATGACCAAACTCAGGCAAACATTCAGACCTGATTTAGGTAAAAATTTGGGCCTTATTCGTCCCTTAAACGGAGAACAGGGAGGCACCGGATCCCTGCTATGAGCGGAACGTTCCGCATAACAGTTTGATAACAATTAATGTTTTTTAACAAAAGAACACACAGTACATTCTACATTATTAATTATGCTACCAAGATTAGTGTGTGCTGTAAATTGCCTCCAGCATTGCTCCTGTTTCTTCTTGCTCGAGGCAGAAATTTTTTTGAAGCCCAGAACAGTCATTTCCTTATTGGAACCTCTGCCTCAGGCCTTGTACACACGACCAAGTTTCTCGGCAAAAACCAGCAAGAAACTTGCTGGGAGATATTTTTTTGCAGAGGAAACCGGTCGTGTGTACATTTTCGTCGAGGAAATTGTCGAGAAACTCGACGAGCCAAAAAGAGAGCATGTTCTCTATTTTCTCGACGGGAATGGAGAAACTTGCCTTGTCGAGTTCCTCGACAGCCTAACAAGGAACTCGACTAGCAAAACGATGTGTTTCGCCCATCGAGTTCCTTGGTCGTGTGTACGAGGCTTCAGTCTCAAAAACGATATGTTACTTTCGTCAATAAAAATACGTACATTTCCAGCCTGGATTGTATGTCTTGGCTTAAATAGAGAGGAAGGCTGACAGAAGCTTTGGGCCTCATGCACACAGGGCGTTTGCCCATCTCTCCTAAATGCGTTTCCTTCTGGCAGTGCTTATAAACACGCGTAGGTGCATCAAACGCTTGAGCGTTAATTTCTTTGGCCAGAATTTTAATTCATTCTGGCCACTGAAATGAATTAACACTCAAGCAGTAAACGCACCTAGCGTTAATATCCATTTAGACTTTTCTTCTTCCAAAACGCTGCTACTGCTGCTGCTGTACCTATTGGCAGTGGGGTTTTTTTCTCTGCCTTAAAGTGCTGAAGTTCACAAATCTGCCAATGAGGGAGATAAGACATTATCCTTGAAAGTATAACTCTTTTGTGTCTTCTTGGCAGCAGAGTTTGTCCTGTCACCTCTCCTGCTTTTCTTTTCTCCCTCCTCAATCTGTGTTCCTCTCAGCACAGTCTGCTTACATTCCTGTTGCTTTATTCCCCCTTCAGCAACAGTAAATCTAATGCCTCGTACACACGGCCAGACTTTCAGAGAAAAAAAGTCAGACAGGCTTTTTTTCTCGGAAAGTCCGGCCGTGTGTAGCCTCCATCTGACTTTTTTTCTCGGAAGTCCGACGGACCTTAGATAGAGAACCTGTTCTCTTTTTGTCCGTCCGACGGGGTCACGGCAGAATTTTGCACGGTCAAAAGTCCAACCTTGTGTACAAGGCATTAAAGCTTTCAGCAGAACGGCCTCTAGTAGTTCTGATTTTAGGCACAGTGCCGAGAATAGAGAGCAACTGAGCATGTGCAGAGCAGGGTGAGACTTTTAATGTTTTATATAGCTATAGGGCTTTTTTTCTCAGAAAATAGGTGCAGGAACCCCACACACCCTCCAAACCGCATCAGATATTATTGGGTGTGATCCAATTTCACTAACAGTGGAAGGGTCATAGAGGGGCATTAAATACCAAGAGTCCATTAAGTACAGAGTGCTGAGCTCTTGGGGGTGTTACATACAGAGTGCAGAGTTTGGGGTGAGCTACGTGCAGAGTTTGGGGTGCGCTACGTGCAGAGTTTGGGGTGCGCTACGTGCAGAGTTTGGGGGTGCGCTACGTACAGGGTTCAGATGTGCACTACACACACAATGCAAAGTTCAGGGGTGCGCTATGCTTTTTCCACAGCTACTTACCTATGCATCCCCTATCCACATCTTACTTTCACCCCTCACTCGCTCTGACCTCTGCATGAAACTTCCCCTTCCACTGCCCCCATCCTCACGCTCAGTCCTTAAAAGCTCCACCATCTTCCACGTGTCTTAGGCCCCGTACACACGGCCGAGGAACTCGACGTGCCAAACACATCGAGTTCCTCGGCCAGTTCAGCCCTGAAGCCGCCGAGGACCTCGGCGGGCCGAGAGCTCCCATAGAACAACGAGGAAATAGAGAACATGTTCTCTATTTCCTCGCCGAGGTCCTCGTCGGCTTCCTCGGCCGAAAGTGTACACACGGCCGGGTTTCTCGGCAGAATTCAGCCAGAAACTCGGTCGGAAGCTGAATTCGGCCGAGGAAACTGGTCGTGTGTACGGGGCCTTACTTGTGCTTCTGTATTAAGCTGAAGCACCTAGCCAGCTCTAATACCTCCCTGCACACTATAGATTGCTCTGCCTCTCTCACTTGCAGGGAGATCATCCAGTGGGCATGTTGGGATATGCACTGCACCCTGGGAACCTGCATCTTCCTTGTCTCCATCCTGTACTCAATGCTCAGGAGATCAGATCTGTGGGAGCCATTGGGAGACAAGCTTTCATTTGTAAACACAGAAGCCAGACTTCTTTTTTTTACTAGCGATAGTGGTGAGCAGGGGGCCTGAGCCAGAGGCGGTGGAACTGAGTTCCACCAAGTTCCAGCTGAAAAAAAGCCCAAAAGGGGCCAGCCTGAAGTGATCTATCAGGACAAACTATTCATAAGTAAATCTGCAGAATTATAACATTATACCCAACAGGAAACCTGTTCTTAGGGAACATGAAGCCCACTATTGTTGACCTCTACTTCTGAAAATGCTGGTTGCCTAGCTATCAGATCAACAACCCCAAACAGGTACTGACTTCACTGGCTATTTGCTTGTTTCATGTCAGAGACTCTAAATGTGGAAGACAGAGACAGCCAGGTAGCTGGCATTTGTCACAGGTTGGTGAAGGTGGCGGTGGTGTGACACTAGGTTTGCCATGGTAGCCTGTGTGTCTCTCTTAGTACAGTTGTATGCTTCTTTGATAAAGGCAGTGTGGGGTGGCTGCTGGTGAGAATCAGGAATTCTTGCCAGCAGAGAAACTAGCTGCATGCACACAGTGGGGTAGATTCAGGTACGAGATACGATGGCGTATCTCCAGATACGCCGTTGTATCTCTGAGTGTGCGGGGTCGTATCTATGCACCTGATTCTTAGAATCAGTTACAAATAGATTTGACTAAGATCCGACCGGCGTAAGTCTCTTACGCCATCGTATCTTAGTTGCAATTTTACGCTGGCCGCTAGGTGACGCTTCCGTATATTTACGCAAGGAATATGCAAATTAGGTAGATACGCCGATTCAGAAACATACGTCCGCCCGGAGCATTTTTTTACATTGTTTACGTTAAGCTTTTTCCGGCGTAAAGTTACCCCTGCTATATGAGGCGTACCCTATGTTAAGTATGGACGTCGTTCCCGCATCGAATTTTGAAAATTTGAAGTCGTTTGCGTAAGTCGCCCGTGAATGGGGCTGTGCGTAATTTATGTTCACGTCTAAAGCATTGGCTTTTTGCGGGTTAATTTGGAGCATGCGCACTGGGTTACTTTTACGGATGCACCGTTAGTCAAAAACGTCATTTACGTGGGGTCATGTTTTATTTGCATAAAACACGCCCACCTCTTCATAATTTGAATTAGGTGCGCTTACGCCGGCAGATTTACGCTTTGCCGCTGTAATTTAGGGCGCAGGTTCTTGGTGAATACAGAACCTGCCTCACTAAGTTACGGCGGCGTAGCGTATCTGAGATACGCTACGCCCGCATAAAAATAAGCCATTCTACGTGAATCTACCCCAGTGTTTGCGAACTGCCATGACCAGATTTGTACCTTGTACAAATGGCCGGTGCTCGATGCAGACAGTTTGCATTGACATGAGAGTGCTTCAGGCTGCAAACAAACCGGCCACAGATAAATGTCCAGATTATATGCAGCAATATCACAGAGTGCTGCTGCGATCAGATGCAGCGTTCAGCCCTCATTCGCCCATCTCAATGAATCCCAGTTGTGACGGGTTCTATTCAAGTGCTCACTTGCACACATATTTTAAGGAGAGCATAATCATATTCTGCAATAAAAATGATGTGTATTTAATACCCCACATCTGATAAAGTGATGTTTTCTGTAAAAACTTTGGAGACTCTGCCGGGAGTCGGGAAGGTTTTGTTTTCAGCACACGGCTGACGTGCAGCGGTCTCCACAACGCCACCTACCCACCTCTGAGCCTCCAACGTCCTATTCTGCCTGACAACAGCCAAGGATTGGCAGAGGGGAGAGGCGATGGAGAGGCAGGAACAGGGGAGCTGAATCAGTTATTGTCCTGCATTTCCTCGCCATTTATCACTGCACACAATATCACCTATACAAAGTCTCTAAATTTAGCTCCCATGGATATCCTGAGCAGGAGAATTCATTGTGAACTGATCTGATTATCCTGGTTTAAGCGTTTAGCATGCATATCCGTACATGCCATACATGCAGGGTTTTATTTATTTATTGTCAGTCTGTTAGATGCGTATATCTTTATCTGGGATGGGTGAGCAAAGGTTTTCTAAGGGGGCATGTACATCTGTGTGTTGAAAAATACAGTTTTCAGATATGACTAAACTCTGCATACGGACATAGCAACACTCTGTGCTATAGCCACGTACAAACGGCAATGAGCTGTGTGCAGAACCACCGTGCCCGGATGAAAACTGACTGCGTCCAGAGTACCTAATCACATGTACGGTACCTGCTCAAATAAGTGATTACATATGAACAGTGGCAGCGCCACACGTTCAGCTCTACCAGGCAAGGGACGTGCAGTCAGGGGAGGCAGAGCCATGAACATAAAAAAAAAGAACAATCGAGCTTCGAGGGTCGTAGCTCGGCGACCTGGGATCACAGAAACCAAAGTCCTACCCCAACACTAGTCAAAATTCAGGGCTCCTACAACCTATGGATCCAGAGATACGGGGCTCTTTGCGCAGCCTATCAGAAGCGACATACAGAGCAGCCAGTTTAAATACAAGCTGGCACACTCTGCATCAGACTGAGAGGATTGGACCAATAGTAAAGCACCATTGGTCCAAGCTGTCCAATAAATATGCTGCAGTGGAGGCTCCCCTCTTACTGCAGTGTCATAGAAGGGGGCATGTGTCTAAAAGACAAATACTCCCTTCCAGCCCAGCCCTCTTAAAGGGTTTGTAAAGGAATTTTTTTTTTATCTTAATAGCTCCCTTTACCTTAATGCAGTGCTGTTTTCATGTCCTCATTGTTCGTTTTTGCTCTCAAGTTGCTGTAATTCTTCTCTGATCTCCACATTTCCTGGTTGTCTGTTTCCTGATGACCACAGTGCTGGGAGCTTTCTCTCTGTGGTCACTAATCAAGGAGGTGTGATTACTGTGTTTCTAAAACCCCTCAACACCAATCAGTTTCGTTTTACAAACCATCACTGCCCTGTATTGGCTCTGTGTCTCTGTACATCACAGAAGCAGGAAACAACATGCAAAAACGAAACTAGAAACAGCAGGTACATTATATGATTGATTTTTATCTATTTTTAATCGTTTTTAAAAGGAATCAGTTAACTATTATGTCTCTATACCCTGTAAACATTCATTTCAACATAATTTTTTTTTTCATTTACAACTCCTTTAACTACAAGGAAAAAACGTATTTATGGGTATAAGGCTTACCCATAATCCCATGTTTTTCTCACACAGTTAAGAGGGAGAAACTGCTGCAGCTAATAATGAACTTTTTTAACCAAGCTAAATAATATATTATTATGCTATACAGTAAAACCTTGGTTTGAGAGTAACTTGGTTTGAGAGCGTTTTGCAAGACAAGCAAAATGTTTAAATACATTTTGCCTTGATATACAAGCGATGTCTTGATATAAGAGTAGCGTCATGTCACAACTGAGAATAAAAAAGAAGAGAGGAGCCTCTAAGTGTAGCAATATGGTTACATTTAATGAAGGTACAACATTTAGCAACTTATTGCTACACTTAGAGGTGCCTCTCTTCTCTTTTATACCCTGTAAAAAAAATGCTTTGATATACAAGTATGTTTCTGGAACGAATTATGCTCGCAAACCAAGGTTTTACTGTATATACTAAATCATAATAATGTTTTTTTTTTATCAGTTTACTGTGAAATTACTGGTTTGAAGTTATAACTTCAAACTTCAGTCATTTGCCCGTTAAGCCACCTGCTTGAGTACAGTTTTTGAAAATATAGTAAATTCACTTAAAAACAATATATAATAATTATTTGTATATTACTAAATTATAGTAATTACCCACTTGCCACCAGGACAATTCTGACACTTCTCTCCTACATAGGCATCTGCATTTCGTTTCGTTCCGAATCGAAATTCGGACACATTTTTCATTATTCGGACATTCGGATGCATACGAAATCCCGAATTGTAATATTAACGAATTTACCGAATCCGAACGAACGTTGAAAACCCACGGACGAAATTCGATCGAACATCGAAAACAAATTCTATTCGTTTAGAATTCGACAACAAATTCTTTTCGAATCGAAAACAATTCGAATCGAAAACAATTCGATTCGAAAACAAATTTGAATGAAAATTGAAAGCAAATTTGAATCAAAATCTAAAAAATCTAAATCGATTTCTAAAAAAGAATACAAGAAAATAGAATATAAAATAATAAAACAATAGAATGAAAATCAAAGAATAGTAAAGAACAGAATGGAATTTAATTTAATAGAGTAGAATAAAATATATATATATATTTATATTTATATATATATTTTATTATTCTACTCTTCTAATATTTTTCTATTCGAATTTGAGTTCATTCTATATGAATTTCGAACTTCAGAAAATGGAAGATAGATAGAAGATAGATAGAAGAAGCCAGGTCATATTCTATTGTATTTGATTACATTATATTAAATTCCATTCTGTTCTTTACTATTCTTTGATTTTCATTCTATTGTTATATTCTATTTTATTTTATTGTATTCTTTTTTAGAAATCGATTTATATTTTTTAGATTTTGATTCAAATTTGCTTTCAATTTTCATTCGAATTTGTTTTCGAATCAAATTGTTTTCGAATTCGATTCGAATAGAATTTGTTTTCGAATCCGATTGAAATATTATCGAATCCGGATTTTTAGAAATTCGGTCGAAAACGAACGAATTTAACACATGTAACGAATCTAACTTAACGAAATTAATTAAATAACAAATTAAAACGAAACGAAACTAAACAAATGTTTCCCTTTTGCACATGCCTACTCCTACATGTAAAAATCATAATTTTTTTGCTAGAAAATTACATAGAACCCCCCAAACATTATATATATTTTTTTTTACCTAGGGAATAAAATTTAGGTCGTTGCAACTTTTTATGTCGCATGGTATTTGCGCAGCAATTTTTCAAATGTGTTTTTTTGGGCAAAGAAACGGTCTCATGAATAAAAAAAAAACGAACACTAAAGTTAGCCAGATTTTTGTATAATGTGAAAGATGATGTTGTGCCGAGTCAATAGATACCCAACATGTCAAGCTTTAAAATTGCGCACACATGTGGAATGGTTCCAAACTTCTGTAGGCGACGTTTTAATTTTGTTTACAGGTTACATGTTTAGAGTTACAGAGGTCTAGTGCTAGAATTATTGCTCTCGCTCTAAAGTTCGGGCGATACCACACGTCCCTGCTACCGGGTACAAATCTGGCCATGCCACTCCTGTTGTACACACTGTGCATGTGAACTCACCTTGAAGCCCAGGGGGTCACTCTGTTTTTTTTTTTTTTTTTACTTCCCTCACCTTGTCACCCTACAGAATGTACAAATCTCCTAAAAGTCCTCTCTTTTAACAGAGACCAGACCCAGAACTCTTCCCAATGACCTGTATTCTGCAGGACAGTCCACTTCTCTTGTCCTGTATGCTGGGTGTAATTCTCAGTATCTGTTATTATTCTGTATGTATGAACTCTGCACAGTAATACTTCTCTTGTCCTGTATGCTGGGTGTAATTCTCAGTATCTGTTCCTATTCTGTATGTATGGACTCTGCACAGTACTACTTCTCTTGTCCTGTATGCTGGGTGTAATTCTCAGTATCTGTTCCTATTCTGTATGTATGGACTCTGCACAGTACTACTTCTCTTGTCCTGTATGCTGGGTGTAATTCTCAGTATCTGTTATTATTCTGTATGTATGAACTCTGCACAGTAATACTTCTCTTGTCCTGTGTGCTGGGTGTAATTCTCAGTATCTGTTCCTATTCTGTATGTATGGACTGTGCACAGTAATACTTCTCTTGTCCTGTGTGCTGGGTGTAATTCTCAGTATCTGTTCCTATTCTGTATGTATGGACTCTGCACAGTAATACTTCTCTTGTCCTGTATGCTGGGTGTAAGGCCCCGTACACACGACCAGTTTCCTCGGCAGAATTCAGCTTCCGACCGAGTTTCTGGCTGAATTCTGCCGAGAAACCCGGCCGTGTGTACACTTTCGGCCGAGGAAGCCGACGAGGAGCTCGGCGAGGAAATAGAGAACATGTTCTCTATTTCCTCGTTGTATGGGAGCTCTCTCCCCGCCGAGCTCCTCGGCGGCTTCAGTGCTGAACTGGCCGAGGAACTCGATGTGTTTGGCACGTCGAGTTCCTCGGCCGTGTGTACGAGGCCTCATTCTCAGTATCTGTTCCTATTCTGTATGTATGGACTGTGCACAGTAATACTTCTCTTGTCCTGTGTGCTGGGTGTAATTCTCAGTATCTGTTCCTATTCTGTATGTATGGACTGTGCACAGTAATACTTCTCTTGTCCTGTGTGCTGGGTGTAATTCTCAGTATCTGTTCCTATTCTGTATGTATGGACTCTGCACAGTAATACTTCTCTTGTCCTGTATGCTGGGTGTAATTCTCAGTATCTGTTCCTATTCTGTATGTATGGATATTTTTATTTATAAAAACAGACAAGATACACATCAATACACAACAATCACAGACATGTTCCGGTCAATACCTAGCAATTAAAAACAAGCATCATAGGAGAATAAAAAGTCCATAAAAATGTCCCAATGTTACAAAAACACCCCTTCCCATAAATCTGAACTCCTACAACACTTCCCAATCTCCAGACATTTGATCCATCGCAATTCGGATATCACCAAACCTGCGATTTTCCTGGAGTTAAACTGCTCATTATGCATGGCCACTCTGGCCCTTGCATGCCATTGATAGTATTTGACTATGGTAATGATCATGTACGTTGTCCCTCTGTCTACACCGTGTACTGTTGGGGGAACACCATAAAGTCTGTCTGAGTAACTCAGGTTTTCCAACCCCGGGATCCCAACTCCGGCAGCCACCTCCTTCCAGACTTCACGGCCTCCCCAACAATCCACCAAGAAATGCTCCATGGACTCCTCCTGACCACATCCCAAAGGGCAGGTCCTTTCAGATGCGGCCAGACCCTTCATAAAAAAATAGACATCAGCATCCAGGTACCTGAGGTGTTCAAAAACTGCATGCCTTGTCCTCCTGTTTTTAATACTGTTCACATTGCTGGAGACAATGTTTAGAGAAAAACCTGCCATCACAGCAAAGAGGAGAAAGAATAAGATCCCCATCATCATAAGTCAGAATCGGAGTCACTCTGCCGACTACCAGTTTCCATATCAGATTCTACGTATACAGGATCAGGGGGCGGACGCCTTTTAGTGGGCGGGTCATCCTCTGAGCCAGTCGCATACTCCCTCTCCACTCTTTTTAGTTCCTGCTCCAGTTCATGGGCCTCTAGAGAATAGGAATCGGCATCCGAATCTGATAATGCTTCGTACCTATTGGTAGAAACTACCGTACCCACTTCTGGTGCCCCTTTCACTCTTTTAGCTGACTTCTGCACTAATATCCAGTCACCTTCGGGTTTACGGGTGGTTTTATCTTTTTTATTCCTCCTCTTCTGACCAATGACCTTCACAGAGACAGGAACAGAAGAAGATTGTGCGGCCGGCTGCTCCTCAACCTGCTGGACACTGTCCGCCCGTCCGGGGGTAGTCTCCTGAACCTCTGGGCCCACCTCCTCCCTAGTCAATGTGGCCCCGTTTATTAAGGCCTCCTCCTCTAGTTGTTCTGCTGCAGCCAACAATTCATTGTCCGCAGATTCCTCACCCATATTATGGAAGGCCTCCGGGCAATCCCTGTGGAAGTGGCCGAGCTTTCCACATAGATTGCACTTAACCGTCTCGCAGGTAGAACTGACATGGCCGACCTCCCCACAAAGATTACACTTCAAGATGGTGCAAACGCTCACCACATGGCCGGACTTGCCACATTTGAAACATAACCTGGGCTGACCTGCATAGAAGCAAACCCCTCTCTCCCGCCCAATGAAAAAGGAGTTTGGCAGGTGATGGGTAACATTGTTAGATTGCCTCAACTTGACAAGAACCCTCCAACCCCCTGTCCAGATCTCATCACTATCTTTAGTTTTTGTCAACTCAGAAACCATTTCACAATGTCTTCTAAGCCAGATGATAATGTCCTGGAGGGGCACAGACTCATTCCAGAAAATGATGTTAACAGTTGCTGTGTCAGGTTTGGAGATGGGAATAAGGATAAAATCCCTCCATCCCTCTTTGTCCCGCAAACCACTGAAGCTGGCCCAGAATTTGTCCAAGTCACACATGAGCTTAAAGCTGACATCATAACCTTGTCTGTCAGGGAGATTGATGACTGCCAGTATGTTTGCAGGCGCAAACCCCATCTGCTGACACAGCAACTCCCTTACTACAAACTTCCTATCAGGGAGCTCCTCTCTGGAACCCCTATGCTTGAATCTAACCACGTTCCTTCTTTTAAAAGCCTGACCAGTGTAATTATTACCAGTGGAAAATGAAGGGGCCCCGCGGCTCCAGGCATTCCGAGGAGGAACATGACTAGATGGACCAGCATTCCCCTGTGGAGCAGGTGGTGGGTCCACCAAAGGGGGGAAGTCCTGAGGGTTGTTCTGAACTGACTCCTCCATCACTATATTCTCAGAGCTCTCTGACTGCTGATGACCCCAATCAGATACACCGGTACTAATATCAACACCATCAGAATTATTCACCACATCATCACTGCACATAATGTCATTGCTAGCAGCATCATTACTTGTCACCCCAGTATCACCCCCACCCTGAACCCCAGTCCCCTCAGCATGGCTCCTATCATGAGTACCAGTGGCAGCAGCACTGTCCTCACAGTCCATTTGCTGGGAGTCCACTACGTCACTCATCTGCGTCTCCTGAACTGTAAATGTCTGCTGGGTTATACCGGTGATCCCGCCATCCTCCAGAGCTGGAAGTCCAGCAGGAGAACCTGCTCCAATCTGATGTTGCTCCTTACTGTCCTCCAGCGGATGCACAGACTTCCCCTCAGGAGACACGTTTGGTGGCTGTATACGCTGACCTGGTTCCCCAGAGTCTGACTCTGTTGAAGATTCAATCCCCACACTTAATGCTGCCTCAAATCGATCGCGATTGCGATATACCTCACCCGCCGGTCCCAGTTCTTCCAGGGTAGCGTCAATGTCTTTTGATACACCGGCCAGTTCAATGCCCAGGGAGTTCAGCCTGTTGTCGTATAACGTTTCTCTCTTGGGGTTGGCAGCTTTAAGTCTGTCTACAGAGTCGATCTGCGTCTGGATCCTAGTCTTAGCTTTTCTTAGGGAGTCCATTCGTTTCACCAGGGAAGGCATTCTATCAGCCAGGTGCAGCGCAGGTTCAGGCTTCTTTTTCTTCTTCTTTGCAGCTGCAGGGCGCTTGAAATTTTTATCCTCCTTCCCATTACTAGTACTGGCCTGAGGGTCTTTACTGGGTGTGGGTGGTATCACTGGGCCAGATTGTGGATTGTTGCCACCCTCCTCTTCACTCTGCTGCTTAGAGCGCAATGACCGTCCCTGGCTGCTACTGACCATCACACGCTGCTGCAAGTTCTCACTGATTGTCTTCTGTTCCAAGGAGGTTCTGGAATATTTACGGGGCGTACTGGGAGAAGCCAATGTCTCTGCTCCACTCTGAGCTGCACTGTGCTGGGCTTGATGTGGCTGTGATGGCTGACTGTCCCGAATCATACTTCCAGAGACTGGACTGGACTGGGTGGCATTGGTATGTGGCTGGACTACATGTGCCCCACTCTGCAGGGTTTGCTTTGTCTGGCTGGGTTGGGCTGTACTTGCAGAGCTTGAACTGCGCTGAACAGACTGGGCTGCACTGCGCTGGGCTTGCTGGGCCTGCAATGGCTGACTGGACTTAGAACTTTTTTGTGGAATAACATTCCCAAACTTCTTCTTATCGGTAACATTGGTACTCTTCACACAAACATTTTCACTTCTACTTACAGTCTCTGTAACTGTCTTTCCATTTCCAGAGCTCCGTCCTCCATCCTCACCACCAACCACAGCTTCACCTTGTGTAGGCCGGGAAGCCTGGGACTCTCCTGGGAGAGATCCCAGCCCAGGGGAGCCCAACCCTGGGCTTGCACCAGACATCAGAGCAGCTCAGCACACACAGGCTTCAGCTGCTCCACAAGCAGCCACACCCTCTGCACAGTACTACTTCTCTTGCCCTGTATGCTGGGTGTAATTCTCAGTATCTGTTCCTATTCTGTATGTATGGACTCTGCACAGTACCACTTCTCTTGTCCTGCATGCTGGGTGTAATTCTCAGTATCTGTTCCTATTCTGTATGTATGGACTCTGCACAGTAATACTTCTCTTGTCCTGTATGCTGGGTGTAATTCTCAGTATCTGTTCCTATTCTGTATGTATGGACTCTGCACAGTAATACTTCTCTTGTCCTGTATGCTGGGTGTAATTCTCAGTATCTGTTCCTATTCTGTATGTAGGAACTCTACACAGTACGGCCTCGTACACACGATAGGTTAACCAGAGGACAACGGTCTGATGGACTGTTTTCATCAGTCAAAACCGATCGTGTGTGGGCCCCATAGGTTATTTAACCATCGGTTAAAAAAAAGCCAACTTGCTTTAAATTTAACCACGCATGCTCAGAATCAAATCGACGCATGCTTGGAAGCATTGAACTTCGTTTTTTTCAGCACGTCGTTGTGCTTTACGTCACCGCGTTCTGACACGATCGTTTTTTTTAACCGATGGTGTGTAGGCGCGATGGACCATCAGTCAGCTTCATCGGTTAACCTTCGGACCGTTGTCATCGGATGGACTGATCGTGTGTACGAGGATAACCACTTCTCTTGTCTAGCGCGTGCCCCCCGCTCGCTCCTGACTCCCAGACGCGTGCCCGGCAGTCACGATCACCGCCAGGCACCCGCGATCGCTTGTTACAAACACACAGCTCCCGGGCCTGTCAGGGGAGAAATGCCTGACCGGCTGTTGACGTATGAACAGCGATCAGTCATTTCCCCTAGTGAGGCCACCCCCCCTCCTACAGTTAGAACACACCCAGGGAACATACTTAACCCCTTCCCCGCCCCCTAGTGTTAACCCCTTCCCTGCCAGTGGCATTTTTATAGTAATCAATGCATTTTTATAGCACCGATCGCTATAAAAATGCCAATGGTCCCAAAAATGTGTCAAAAGTGTCCGCCGTATTGTCGTAGTACCGAAAAAAAATCGCTGATCGCCGCCATTACTAGTAAAAAAAAAATATTAATAAAAATTCCATAAAACTACCCCCTATTTTGTAAACGCTATAACTTTTGCGCAAACCAATCAATAAACGCTTATCGCGATTTTTTTTTACGAAAAATATTTAGAAGAATACGTATCGGCCTAAACCGAGGAAATTTTTTTTTTTTTATATATTTTTGGGGGATATTTATTATGGTAAAAAGTAAAAAATGTTCATTTTCTTCAAAATTGTCGCTCTATTTTTGTTTATAGCGCAAAAACTAAAAACCGCAGAGGTGATCAAATACCACCAAAAGAAAGCTCTATTTGTGGGAAAAAAAGGACGCCAATTTTGTTTGGGTGCCACATCGCACGACCGCGCAATTGTCAGTTAAAGCGACGCAGTGCCGAATCGCAAAAAGTGCTCTGGTCTTTGACCAGCTATATGGTCCGGGGCTTAAGTGGTTAAGGGCGTAAAAACTCTATACTCACTCACAGGCAATATTTGGTCCTATTGCGCGGATTCATTTTTCACTTTCTGAAATCCGAATGGCTGCGGGTGCGTATCCCTGAACTTACACTGCCTGTGTTTGGGGAGTCGCACTCACAAGGGCGTCAAATTAGGAGCAGCGGCTGTGTCCCAATAGACATGAAAGGGACTACCTGCACACGGATGTACTGAACACTTGTGCATGCCGTGCAGACACAACACGGCCCTCACATGGGTGTAAACTTAAGTCCCCCCATGTGAAGGAGGCCTTAGTTGTCATAGAGCCGATTTCTCCATTGGAAGATTCATCCTCACCTCTTGTTGTGGACACAACTGTCAGGCCGGAATCACACTAGTGCGGTGCGAATTTCAGCTCTCTTATCTCTGCAGAGAGATAAGAGAAGTGTTCAGCAGATTAGCAACATTTTAGATGCAAATTTGGAGACCTGGGAGAAGTTACAGGTGAGAGGAGAGTGGGGGAGAAGTGTATTGAGCTGAATGAGAGAAATTCCTGAAGAGAACTGAACACATCTGTGAATCAGCTGCGTACCCATAGAAGAAAATTGGGCTTGAATTCGCACCTGAGCCGCACCGCAATGCCTAAAAGACGCACAAGGTTTGGCGGCAATGCGCAGTGCGAATGCATCGCACATATGTAAACCAGCCTCATTGAAAACAATGTATTTTAAAATGTTCTGCGAATTGGATGCGTTGAAGCCGCACTCAATTCGCATAGGTGTGAACCTGGCCTTAAAGTTTGGTTTTCTCATCACTTTTTTGCTTGAGTGGTAGTCTTCAATAAGACAAAAAAGGGAACACATCTCTCCAGAAAAAAAGCACAGGCAGCAATAAAAACCTGATGGGGATTCTAATCCTTTTTATACTCCATGCAAAACAAAACAAAAAAAATCATTTTGCGGTACATACACTTTTAAACAGTTAAAATAACAAGATAAAAACGGCCCATTAAAAGTTAAAATAACAAAACATCCTTTGTTGCAATGTTCAGTTTCAGTTCAGACATTCCCCCTGCAGTACTTTTTCTGCCACTAGATGTCCTCAGTCTGATGGCCAGAATCATTCAACCCACCTCCTCTAAACCCAGGTCATCCTTGACACACCCCCAACCTGTGACTGGATGGTGAAAGGAGAAGCAGCAAGGTGATGCTGTCTCCTCCTATCAGCATGCTCCTTGTCAGCACTGATTAGCTCATTGTACTGCTTTTTTTTCTCTCATACTCCAGTCCTGTTGTACAGGGACTGCAAGAGGCTGATTTATTCAGGTACCTATACCGCTTGCATTTAAAAAGTCATTATGTATTAATGAAAGCAGAGCTGCATTAATTTGTGCCTTTTATATCTGCTTTCCCAACTATGCAAAAATCCGCCGTCCACCTATTTTGCGGGTATGTGACCATAAACCTTCCGTAAAGTATACATTTTTAGAACGTTACCTTGGTCCGGGTCTCTGGAGTGGGGCTCACACGCTGCCAATTATCCTCGTGTTACACAGTGTCAGCGAGGAGGGGGCACTTTGATAGCCTCTAATCTCGCACTTGTCGGCGATGAATGAGATGCTGCTGAATGGCGGTGCAGTGATACCCACACTCCTCTTCCAGTTGAGTGGACCAAGACAAGCCAATCATCTCTTTCCCAGGCCCGAGTCGCTGTGTGTTGCACACATGTTCTGCTCAGTGTGTGTGACACTGATTCCCGCTCGGCAACTTGAGACGGGGGCTTGGTTGGAAGAGAGAAAGTGGGGGGGAGATTGGGACCCCTCCCCGACTGTCTATTAACAAGCCCCAGTGGATGGGATTCAGTTAACTGCTGGAGAGACGCTAACAAGGCCCCAGAGTGTGTTGTGGGCTGCACGAGGATATTGACTCTTGTTGCCCAAGGGGAGCCCCGGGCAATCGATTCGGGCGGCCTAGATTGTATGGGCCGTGAGCGCCAGCTGTTCCAGGTCTAGATAGATCTGTCCGTAGAAAAAAAAAAGACAGATTTTTGTCTTCGGGCTCAAGATTTATTAACCCTTTCACCACCAGGGGTTTTCAAAGTCAGAAAAGATTCCGCTGTGGTGTTCACTTGAAACATGTGAAATTAGACATACACAGTTCGAATTTCATTCAAGCATTTGTACGAAATTCTGAAAAATCGTTTTGTCGGAGCATTCGATTAACTCATTTCAATAAAAAGTGCTTAAAAATGTAACCCAGACTTGATACATAAATGGTTTCCCAGACAAGGAAAAAGAATAATGCAAAGCAAAGTTTATTTAACCACTTCCATACCGGGCCTATTCTGGCACTCCTCTCTGTAAAAATCATCATTTTTTTTTTTGCTAGAAAATTACTCAGAACCCCCAAACAATATACATGTTTTTCTTAGCAGACACCCTAGGGAATAAAATGGTTGTCTTTGCAACTTTTTTTCTCGCAGGGTATTTGCCCAATAATTTTCCAAACGCCTTTTTTATGGGGGGGGGGGGGGAGAGAGATAACAAAACAGTAAAGTTAGACCAATTTTTTGTATAATGTGAAAGATGATGTTACGCCAAGTAAATAGATACCCAACATGTCACGCTTTAAAATTGCGTACACTCGTGGAATGGCGCCAAACTTCCGTGAAGCCCTCAGAGGTTTATTAGAGAACCTTAGTGAACAAACAGCATCATGAAGGCCAATGAACACACCAGACATGTCAGAAATAAAGTTGTGGAGAAGTGTAAAGCAGGGTTAAGTTATAAAAAAGGATAACCAGCAGGAGGAAGGAGGTCCCGATTCCTATATATATATAGATCTTTATATTACTAGAGGGATTACCAGCAGGAGGAAGGAGGTCCCGATTCCTCTATATATAGATCTTTATATTACTAGAGGGATTACCAGTAGGTGGAAGGAGGTCCTGATTTCTCTATATAGATCTTTAGTTATCACTAGAGGGATCTCCGGCAGGAGGAAGGAGGACCTGATTCCTCTCTATATAGATCTTTATAGCACTAGAGGGATCACCAGCAGGAGGAAAGAGGATCTGATTCCTCTATATAGATCTTTAGTTATCACTAGAGCAGTGATGGTGAACCTTGGCACCCCAGATGTTTTGGAACTACATTTCCCATGATGCTCTACTACACTGAAGAGTGCATGAGCATCATGGGAAATGTAGTTCTAAAACATCTGGTGTGCCAAGGTTCACCATCACTGCACTAGAGGGATCACCAGCAGGAGAAAAGAGGCCCTGTTTCCTCTACATAGATCTTTATAGCACTAGAAGGATCACCAGAAGGAGAAATGAGGTCCTGGTTCTTCTATATATAGATCTTTATAGCACTAGAGGAATCACCAGCAGGAAGAAGGAGGTCCTGATTCCTCTCTATAGATCTTTAGTTATCACTAGAGGGATCACCAGAAGGAGGTCCTGATTCCTCTATATAGATCTTTAGTTATCACTAGAGGAATTACCAGCAGGAGGAAGGAGGACCTGATTTCTCTCTATAGATCTTTAATTATCACTAGAGGAATTACCAGCAGGAGGAAGGAGGTCCTGATTCCTCTATATAGATCTTTATATCACTAGAGGGATCCCCAGCAGGAGGAAGGAGGTCCTGATTCCTCTATATAGATCTTTATATCACTAGAGGGATCCCCAGCAGGAGGAAGGAGGTCCTGATTCCTCTATATAGATCTTTATATCACTAGAGGGATCCCCAGCAGGAGGAAGGAGGTCCTGATTCATCTATATAGATCAGCGGTTCTCAACCTTTTAGTGCCGTGACCCCTTGATACAATTTCCCAATTTGTGGGGACCCCTAACAGTAAAATTTTCGGAGCGTGGGTTGTCAGCACCCAAGGCAAGAAAAGTAATTTGCGCCCCTAACCCATGGAAATTTAGCGCTCCCAGAGTCCCCTCCACTTGTACAGTATTAAAACCTCACATGTTACATTTTAGGATGTACCACTCTTTCTCTTTGTTCTCCTTTCTTTCTCTTTTATCTCTCTCTATCCTAATTTCTTGTTTTTCCCCCATCACTCTCTCTAGCTGTCTTTCTTGTTTTTTCTCTTATTCTTTCTCTCCCTTTTTTCTTTCTCCCTCCCCTTCTTTTCCTCTCCCTTCCCTGTATTCTCTATTTTTATTCCTTCTCTTAGGCCGCGTACACACGACCGAGGAACTCGAGGAACTCGACGGGCAAAACACATCGTTTTGTCCGTCGAGTTCCTTGTCGAGGACCTCGGCGAGCTGAAATATGCCATTGAACAACGAGGAAATAGAGAACATGTTCTCTATTTCCTCGCCGAGGTCCTCGTCGGCTTCCTCGGCCGAAAGTGTACACACGGCCGAGTTTCTCGGCAGAATTCAGCTCTGAACCGAGTTTCTGGCTGAATTCTGCCGAGAAACTCGGTCGTGTGTACGGGGCCTGACTCCTTGGTGGGGGGACATTGGGATGAGTGGCAATGCTGGGGGGAGTTCTGATCAGCCAACTTAGGTGCCCTTGATTAAGGTCATCTGCTGATCTGAGAACTGTAGTGGGGACTTTTAACTATATTCAAAGGTAGTGTTACACAGTGTGTCTCCAACTTTGTGGTGTCTCGTAGCAGTGACACCTATGCTGAAATCAGGATAGGGTCTCCTCCAGCCCCTCCCTCCTCACAATTCTCACCAGTCAGCGGATCTCTAGTCTCTGCCCCCCAGCCATGCCGTGAACTGAATGGGCGGCTGTGAAGAGGCTGAGTGGGAGGCCATGGGCTTCAGGAACAGCCCAGCTGGGTGGCCACAGGCTCCAGAGACAGCCCTGCTGGGCAGCTGCAGAAAGGCTGGGAGAGCGGTGCGAGCTTCAGGAACAGCCCAGGATTTGGTGACCCCTGGCAAATCATCATTTGACCCCCGTGGGGGTCCCGACCCCCAGGTTGAGAACCACTGATATAGATCTTTATATCACTAGAGAGATCACCAGTAGGAGGAAGGAGGTCCTGATTCCTCTATATATAGGTCTTTATAGCAGTAGAGGGATCCCCAGCAGGAGGAAGGAGGTCCTGATTCCTCTATATATAGGTCTTTATAGCAGTAGAGGGATCCCCAGCAGGAGGAAGGAGGTCCTGATTCCTCTATATATAGGTCTTTATAGCAGTAGAGGGATCCCCAGCAGGAGGAAGGAGGTCCTGATTCCTCTATATAGATCTTAAGAACACAGGGCATGACCTCAACTATCAGGAGGAAAGTTCAAAACTAATCTTAGAAAATAATATTTTACAATAAGAATAGTTGTAGCTTGGCACAGACTTCTGGCCAAGGCAGTGATTTGGTCATCAGTGAGTAAATTTAAATGCTTGGGCTAAACACAGATCTACATTCAGACAAAAAAGGTTAATAAATAAATTAGTTAATTCGATTTAATAAAAAAAAGGACAGGCTCGATGGACCACTTTTTTTTCCATTGCTCTTCTATGTTTCTATCTTTCTGTTGTAGTCTTAGTTAACCATAACAACCCCAGTCAATAAAAAAGAAACCTGTTTTCCAGCAGATATTGTATAAGGGCTGCTGCCCAAATCATTTCTTCTGTAACCAGTCCTTGATTCCATCAGTTTTCCACCATACAATACATAGCTCAGTCAGGGACCCTGGCTCTTCATGTCACTACAATAAAGAGCATAAAGGGCTGTATGTTCTTATTAACAAAACACCTTTAATGCAACAACACCACAGGGGTAGCCTCGCAATCCTCAATGCCCTTGGCCAGTTATGTCGGAATCCCCTGTAGATCGTTTTCTAACAAAATCAGCAGTGGTGGTGTGGTCAGAGCTGGTTTCATCAGAAGACCTCCATAAAATGACATCTGTCCCCCTTCCCTTATTCCAATTATTTCTTCAATACTAAGGTTGTCCACTGATTGAAGATACAATCTGCCCTCTGGTCATTCTGTATATACCGTGTATGTCACTTCACTTCCCTGGGTGATGATCAGGGTTGTATAAACAGCTGATGAGGGTGGCAACAACTGATGAGCTGATGAGGGTGGCAACAACTGATGAGCTGATGAGGGTGGCAACAACTGATGAGCTGATGAGGGTGGATAGGAAAAGCACAGGTTCACTTTATGTATTCCCTGGAAAAATTGTCACATCACCTTGTTTTACCCAAGAATCCTACAGTAATCCTACAGTAATCCTACAGTAATCCTACAGTAAAAACAGAAACATCTAATATCATTTCCTGAACCAGCCGCAATCAGATTCCCGCCTCCCTGGCGTGATTGGCATCTCGCTGTTCTATAAAAAGCCACCTTGATGCCGGCAAGCCTGGTGCCTGGCCCCGGTTGCCAGGGAGACGCCAGTACTGTGTCTGCATCACCAATTCATTGTGCGCAGGGGATCCCAGACTGAGCTGTCAGCCGTACGTGGAAGGGAAAGCGGATCGCCTCTGGAGGGAGGAAAGGGTTAAACAGCAATTACCACCCGCTGACAACCGACAGACACTAAATCCAACAGCAGCAGCAGCATAAATTAATGACAGGGAAGGAGACAGCAGTATGGCAGTACTGGAGGTGCACAGAATATTTATTTGGACTCTGATCATCACATCAGAAAGAGAATTTTCAGCTCTTGTGTGTGTGCGCTTTACATATTGCGTATGATGAGCTGGAGCATATACTTCAACAATACCTTTTCATACAAAGCCTGCTATTAATTTTATGGATAAAGAGTGTCAATGGTTAGAAAACAGAGTATCATGTGGTCATATCGCTTACTTGAGCAAATTATTATTGCCCTTACTTACATTTTACAGTCAAAATTTTGTGTACACCCAATTATTAGCCCTATATGAGCTTGTTGGGCATCCTATTTATCAATGGACGGTCTGGGCAGGTACTCCACAAGATTGTTGAGCGTGTCTGGGGGAATTTGTTCCCATCTAGCCAAAAGAACATTTGTGAAGTCAGGTACTGATGTTGGATGAGCAGCCCTGGTCTGCAATCAGCAATCCAATTCATCTCGAAGGTGTTCCATAGGGTCGAGGTTAGGACTCTGTGCAGGACTCCCCTTGTTTGTATACGTGTGGCTGTAGGATGGAGAATGCCTTGGCTGCTTATGATTGGCACAGTACAGTGACAGCTTCTTGGCAGGATTGACTAGGGTTCCAACATGCCTATGATCATCCTTACTCCACACCAAAGTCATCAAACCATGCCTTTATGGAGCTAGCTTTGTGCACAGGGGCACTGTCATGCTGGAAGATAATTCAGTAAAGCCTTCCCTAAAGCACATGTGTCCAACACAAGTCCTGTGGGCCAAATCCAGCCCTCCAGGCCATTTCATGTGGCCCTCACACCTCTCCTGCAGCTGCAGCAACCCCCTTGTATCCGCCCCCGTCTTGTCTCAGCAGTTGGCAGCATAGAGGAAGACAGAATTCCTCCCTCAGATCCTGCGCTTCTCTGTACAGCTGCACTGTCCCACCGGGAGGCCCAAGCGACCAGCCGGCACGTCCACCGGCTAGCCGGAGACCAGAACGAAGCCAGTGTTCTGTCAAAATAGCCAATTCATCGAGATCTCCAATCACGTCACTTGTGGTTACTGTAAAGCATCAGTAATGGGAGATTTAGACGAGTTGCTGTTTTAACACAACAGCAGCAAGCGTGTACACTCCGGTACACAAAGAATTTGCTGTTTTGACAGAACAGCCGCTAAGGAGGAAAAGCTGTCACCTTGGAGGTCGCCATCTTGTTGGTTAGTATCGAGGCCGACTAACAATGTCCGCTCATAATATCGTTTACCGGAGTATACACGCTTGCCGGTGTTGTATCAAAACAGCAACTCCTCTATTTTGACAGAACATCGGAATCGGCTTTGATTGGGTCTCGGATCTAGTAACCCAGGAGCCAGATGCCATGACATTACTTCAGTTTTAGAGAAAACTTAAAGGCACCACATTTTTTTAAATTACAGTATTCAAAACAGAAAACTTGGTGTTTTGAATGCTATTTAAGTGCAAAGGAGGGATTTAAAGGTCTTATAGAATTGAAAAAATAAAAATGAAATAAAACAAATGTGGGGGGAAAAAAGTGCCCCATCAATCCGTGCTCACGTGCAGAAGAGACACGTACATAAGTCGCGACTGCAGATGTAAACAGTGTTCAAACCACACATGTGAGGTATCACCGCGATCGTTGAAGCTCAATAATTCGAGCAAAAGACCTCCTTAACGCTAAACAGGTAACCTGTAGAAATTTAAAAAATGTTGCTTATGGACATTTTTAAGTACCGTAGTTTCTTACTGTTCCGTGAGTGTGCACAATTTTTAAGCATAACATGGGAGGGTTGTGTAATATGCTGGAGGGGCTGTAAAAATATGCAGGGGGGGGCTGTGTGATGTGCAGGGGGGGCTGTGTAATATGCAGGGTGGGCTGTGTAATGTAAAGGGGTCCAGAGGTATGGGGGCTGTGTAATGTAAAGGGGTCCAGATTATTAGCAGGTGAATGTGGCCCTCCATGTATTCACATACATTAAATCCGGGCCTTAAGTGGAAAAAGGTTGCTGACCCCTGCTTTAAGTTATTACTAAAACCAATAATAATTAAATGCAGAGGCAATTATTTAATATGATAAAGAGTAGATATATTTTTTTAGCCTTACAGATACATCCGCTGCTTTGAGGGCAACCATAATGCTGACGTGGCCCACAATGAAATTGACTTTGACACCCTTCATTCACACAGCCATCCAGCAGATAAGTGTATTTCTGAGTCGGGTGCAGCCAGGTGTTTGCGATAAATTGGGGCTGCTCAGCCTGTACAAACAAATGACAGGCTGACAGCCTCCGCAACTGAGTGTAATTGCACCAGACACAAACTGTCTGCATAGAGACCCGCTCATCTGTTTCTAGCAGCATGTAATCACTCTTTGTGCGATTACATGTGGACAGTGTCTGTCTGTAATTAGCTTCTACAGGCTTCCTCTCTGCAGCTGATTGCAAACATCTGGCCACACCGACTGCAAAAATATGCTGGTCTGGGCAGTGTATGGCCCTGGACGGCTGTGTGAATGAACCCCAACTGTTACCACGAGGTTGGAGGAGCACCGTTGTCCAAAATATACCAAAGTATATGCTGTAGTGTTAACAGCACCCTGGAAACACCTGAATCAAGTCATTTAGAGGGGTATGAACATAGCCTTTGCCAGGGGAGGGCTGGCAGGGGGGGCAGGGTGGAAATCTCCCCCCCGGGCTGGTGACACAATGCACAGCCACCGACCGCCACTAACAAATGCTGTTTTTGCAGAGCAGGAACATGCCTGCTGGAGCTCTGGTAACACAGGTCATGACCACTGCTCACCTCCCACTGTGTAGCCGTGCCTGTGTCAGCTCCGAGGTAGATGGCTGCAGAGCTGAGCTATGTCTCGTCTCACACATAGCTCAGCCTCAGCGCACACCAGCGCTGACATCCCCTTCTCTCTCTGCACAGACACAAGGAGAGATAGAGCTCATCTGCTCCTCCTCCTTCTGAGTCTGCCCTGCCCACACTCCCCAGGCATGTGTGGGCACTGGACAGGAAGTTTGAACCCAAAAAAAGCATCAGACAGCCTGCCTGCGCCTCAGCCCCCACCCTGGTAAGCTCACCCTCTCTAGTCTCTCCTGCCTCCCAGTGTATAAAAAGGGGTGCTCTGTGGACTTTGTTAAAGGGGAGGGGGGCATGCTTTGGTAAGCAGAGGCCCTTTTTACACAATAGTCCACAGCATGCACCCTTGAATCAAGTTTCCCAGAACACCCCTTACATCAGATCTAATGTATATGGGGTCTGTGCGGACTCTGATGTAAGGGGAGGCTCTGTGCAGACTCTGATGTAAGGGGAGGCTGTGTGCGGACTCTGATGTAAGGGGAGGCTCTGTGCAGACTCTGATGTAAGGGGGGCCTCTGTGCGGACTCTGATGTAAGGGGGGCCTCTGTGCGGACTCTGATGTAAGGGGGGCCTATGTGCGGACTCTGATATAAGGGGGGTCTCTGTGCGGACTCTGATATAAGGGGGGTCTCTGTGCGGACTCTGATGTAAGGGGAGGCTCTGTGTGGACTCTGATGTAAAGGGGGCCTCTGTGAGGACTCTGATGTAAGGGGGGCCTCTGTGAGGACTCTGATGTAAGGGGGGCCTCTGTGCGGACTCTGATGTAAGGGGGGCCTCTGTGCGGACTCTGATGTAAGGGGGGCCTCTGTGTGGACTCTGATGTAAGGGGGGCCTCTGTGCGGACTTTAATGATCATTAAAAATCTTAGACTGTTTTCCTCAATCCGTCACTTTTCCACGCTCTATGGGCCACTTGACTGTACTTGCCCCCCAGGCCTAAGGCTGCCAGCCCTCCCCTGGTCTTGGCCATATAGTGTAGATGTGATAGTCAGGTGTGCACTGTGCATTGGTGGAACGCATAGCCATAGCTCAGGCAGGCAAATAAAGTCCCCTATGTAATTCATTCCACCACGCAAGTTAATAATGTCCTTTTGTATAATTAATTCTATGTGCCAATAGTATAGGTAGACTTTGGCTATCTATGTTTTTTATTAGGAATTCAGGTTCTTGCTTCACTGATCAATTAACGATGTTGAGATTTGTAACAACACATGCCAGAACAGGGCTGGCTGTAACAAGTATGGCTGGCCAAGGACACTAAATATATCATGTTAATGTAAATCCATTTTAATTCCTCCTTTTCTAAAGTTTAAATAAAGGTTTCCAAAGCACAATTCAGCATTCAAAAGCCACATAATATTACACAAACTGAAGGGACATAAAAAGCAAAACTAACTGGAACTCTCGAAGGGACATAAAGCAAATATTAGAATTCCTTCAAGTGTAATTTATGCTCATAAATCATGCATTATTTGTAAGCAATGTATTCTGAGCAATTAAACATGTATAGCAGGTTTCTTTGAAATATTGGCTGTATCAATACAGCAGGCCCGTCCCATACTTGTGGGCTTTTTGGCTTTAAGGATGCAATCTTATATGCTTGGAGACATGACCAAGGTATTATTTAGAAAGGGTAAAGCCACAAGTCGACTTTAAGCCCCCCTTGCCTGGTGCACAGCCTTTCCCTCCATTCCCTTGTTTCTTATTTCAGCCCATGTAAATTTGTCAACTCAGAAATTCCAGGTATGGACGAGCATGTGACTCGCTTTGGAACCCATCGCTGCCATGTGGGGCAGGGACGAGATTCTATTGTTCCATGTAAGCTTCTTCAAGCTTACATGTCAGTGTTGTGGTGCAGAGACAGTGTTATGTTAGTGTGATGATACAGAGGCATGGCAGGTTTAGTGGTGCATTACATAGGCAGGGTAGGTTCAGTGGGGCAGTACAGAAGCAGGGCAAGGTCAATGGGGCAGTAGAGAAGCAGGGCAAGATCAGTGGAGCAGTAAAGAAACAGAGTCAGTCAGTGGGCAGTATAGAAGCTACAGGAAGAAGACAATGTTGGCAGGGCAGTACAGAAGCAGGGCAATGTCAGTGGGGGCTACAGAAGCAAGACAATATTGATGGGGCAGTACAGAAGCAAGGCAATGCCAGTGGGGGCTACAGAAGGAAGACAATGTTGGCAGGCAGTACAGAGGCAGGGCAATGTCAGTGGGGGCTACAGAAGCAAGGCAATGTTGAAGAGGCAGTACAGAGGCAGCGCAATGTCAGTGGGGGCTACAGAAGGAAGACAATGTTGGCGGGGCAGTGCAGAGGCCAGGCAATGTCAGTGGGGGTTACAGAATGAAAGAAATGTTGGCGGGGCAGTACAGACGCAGGCCAATGTCAGTGGAGGTTACAGAATGAAAGAAATGTTGGCGGGGCAGTACAGAAGCAGGGCAATGTCATTGGGGGCTACAGAAGGAAGGCAATGTTGGCAGGCAGTACAGAAGCAGGGCAATGTTAGTGGAGGTTACAGAAGGAAGGCAATGTTGGAGAGGCAGTACAGAGGCAGGGCAATACCAGAGCAATATATTTAAAGTTTAACTCCAGTCATTGAAAAATAAGGAGAGGCAAACCCCTTGGATTTTTGATATAACTAGTGTTTCCTGGAATAGTTGTCCCAGCACCCCTTGCAGCTAATTAATCAGAGAGGGTGCAGGGTTATTATCTTGTGGGTTGACTACAATACTGCCCAATTGAATCTGCTCAGATTCCTTGTGTCACAATACACAGTGCAAGGATTACAAACAGGATCATGCATGGCCAAGCTGAGTTTGGGGCCAGATTTGAAAATGGCTTATTGTCAGAAAAGAACAATCCAGTCCACCAGACAACTGGGGAAAACAGGGTAATTAAAGCATTATGTTTTTGGCATTCATAAAGATAAATAAAGTCGTTTTTAGTTACACTGCCTTTTGCATCATTACATGGACCTTCGACTTTAAAACTGGCCATACATTATATCATTTTCTTATTCAATTTCCTTTAGATTTACCTTCAACTATGTAGTGCAAGGGCCTACCTGACTGCAAACAAATTGAAAGTGTTTAGGTTTGACCTTATAAAAAATGGCTTTGATAAATCTAAAGGAAAATTGTACAAGAAAATTGTATAATGGCCAGCCTTAGGTAAGTTTTAATTTTGTCTAAAATGTTTAAATGTTACACTACTTTATGTGGTGTGGGCTAAAGACACTTTCTAGACTGACACTTTACATTACACACATGTTGGCATGCAAACAACATTTAGCCTTTGTCATAGTCGGATCACATATGCCTCTTCCTGCCTCAAGCTTCCTACTTCTGGTGTTGTGACGAAAAATGACCCCCGTCGAATAATGCCCGCCCTGTACTGTGCAGGCGCAGAGCTTGCGCACTACGGAGCCGCCGAAAGTCTCAGAAAATGATCAGCTGTGCACGGCACCTGCGCACAGCAGACGACTTTGTGCCACAAGCTCCCGCTGCTCGTGCAACTCTGCAAGGGGCGGATATATTATTGATTGAAGCGTGTGAGGGGCAGATGCCTACAGAAGAGGTCATATGTTATAATGATGGGCACAGCAGATAAGATGGGGGTGGATTTCTCAATAAACGACACGTTTATATTGCGGGGCGTGTTTACACAACTGAGGGGCGTGTTTAACAATGTTGATGGGCGTGTTTGAAGGACCTATTTACCTAACACAAGCAATTTCAATACTTTGCCGAGTACATCTTTGTTATCCTTTAATCTTAACCCGCCCATCAACATTGTTAAACACGCCCCTCAGTTGTGTAAACACGCCCCGCAATATAAACATGTCATTTATTGAGAAATCCACCCCCATCTTATCTGCTGTGCCTTATCCACCCCTTGCAGAGTTGCATGAGAATCGGGAGCGTGTGGCACACAGTCGTCTGTTGTGTGCAGGCGCTGTGCACAGCTGATCATGTACAGAGACTTTTGGCGGCTCCGTAGTGCGCAAGCGCTGAGCCTGCACAGTACAGGGCGGGCATTATTCAACGGGGGTCATTTCTCATCAGAACACCAGCCCATCAGCAAAGCAATGAGTTCTGAGTGGTCCAAGGGAGCTCTACAGGAGATCCAAGCCGGAGTTCAGCAACCTCATATGAAGTACACTATATAATTTGCAGACACCTGACCATCACATCTATATGAGCTTGTTGGACATGCCATTTCCAAACTATGGACATTAAATAAGAATAACTCCTCCCCCCACACCTTTGCAACTATAACAGCCTTCACTCTCCTGGGAAGGATTCCCACGAGAATTTGTATTGTGTGCCCATTACTCAAGAAGAGTATTCATGAGATCAGGTACTGATGTTGGACAAGGAGACTTAGCTTGCAGTTGTTGCTCCTTTCACCCCAACATTCAGCAGGGTTGAGGTCAGGCCACTTGAGTTTTTCCACAACAGACTCAGCAAACCACGTCTTTACGGAGCTGGCTTTGTGTACAGAGTCACAGTCATGCTGGAGCAGAAAAGGGCCACCCTGAAACTGTTACCAGAAAGGGTATGCACATATCTTTGGCAATACAGTAGATGTAATGGTCAGGTGTCCACAAACGTTTGAGAATATAGTGTAAGTATCCATTTATAATGTTTTATGGGTCCAAAGGTCTGCTTTCAGCCATAAGGGGAGACACCAAAGGCAAAATCATATGGGGGGTTTAAGCACAACAGCCCCCTCCGGAAGCCACAATAATTGACAAATTAAATTTAGGAAATTTGGAAAAATAATTTTTCAGAGACTACAAAATACCGGCATGGACTGCAAAAAAAATGCAGATGGCCTCCTTACCTCCCTCTTCCACCTGGCCAGCCACTCATCCCTCTTCCTCTTGCTGACGTAATAAGGGTCTCCAGCCTGGAAAGGAAGCCTTGGCATTGGCCGTTGACGCAGTCCCGACTCCCAGCCCATGCCTCCACGTAGGCGGCGCCGATATCCCTGCTCAATGGGATGTAACATACAATCAGTGCCACGTACCCATAACCAGTCATAGCAAACTCAACCCAACACACACACACACCTACTTCTAAAAATCCAAAACTGATATATTTATAAATGTACTATGGCCAACATAATGGCTAAGGTAAGAGTTCTCCAGTAAAATCCGTTTTACAGATATCTTCCAATATATATATTGCTTCATCATAATAATTGTGTCAGTCTATCCCCTTTAATACATGCCCATTGTTAAATCTTGCTTGGAGAGAATAAGCTACAGCAAGCATTTTCAAGGCAGTTCATAAGCCACGAGTAGCTTTTGGTGAACCTTGAATAGCTTTAATGATAGAAATACGTCACCGCTGACCTCCGTCTGCCTGGCTATCTCTAACTTCAACATTTTCCTTTTTCCCCATCCATTCTTTATTGCTTCAACATTTTGAGTCAATGGCTGGTAACAAGTATAAAACCAGGGAAGTCAGAACTCCTGGTCTGCAAACTAGATATGGGCGATAGACAACCATCAACCACCAAGTGTCTCCCTCCGCTGACCCAAAGAAGGCACCCCCAAGTGTCCACTCACCTTCCCACAAACAAGAAAGCTCTTTTTATAAAGACCACAGCTTTGATGGTTGTGCTGTGGACCCCCAAATTATATGGGCCCCCTACTGGCCCATTAGAAGGTGCAAATTACAGGTGAGCCAGAACTCAACTAATAACTAAAAACTATAAAAGCAATGGGTCCATATTTGCATAGAGAAAGCCCCAGTTTCTGGGGATCCCTTCAGATCACTGGAGGACAGGGCTGGGACAAGGGGTGGGCAGGAGGGACGGCTGCCCCTGGGGCAATGGTTTATTGCAGGGATGGGGGGCACCCTGACCCTAACCCTAAGGGAAAGGGGGGCGTAGTTTGGCATCTTTGCCCTGGGCGCTTGATGACCTTGTCCCGGCACTGCTGGAGGATGTGAGCACTTGGGAGTGTCTGCTCTGTGGACCACGGCCTACTTTAGAAAGTCTGCTGAGCCCACCGGTTCCTTCCTTTCACCTTTCATCCTCAGTCTGGGAGGGCTGAAAAGAGATCTTTGCGTAAGTGCTGGCTGTAGTTTCAAACAAGTTTTGTTTCCAAACTTTCCAAACTTGAACACTGCCTGCTTCAGTATACCAAAAGCTTGCTTGGAGCTATAGTACTCCCATCTGTAGTCAGCACTCCCAGAATGGAGTTGAAATGGGCTTTACGGGATTCAAAAACTTGCCCAAAGCTTGATAATAGTTCTGTAAATGCTTGCTGAAGCTTATTCCCTTCTAACCAATGCTTACAAACTAACATTATCCAAGGCGTGTGTGTTTAGGGCTTGACCCTGATGTAAACCATTATCTGGATGACATATTTGGGCTTTGGTATGCATAGCCTGAAGCAGAATCAGGCAAAATACTGCAGTGGAATACGTATAATGACATGAAATTATTTTGCCAATAATACATATATATGTGCATTAAATATTTACTCTGCAAAAAGAAAAAGTAAGCAGAGTTTATATGTAAAGCAGCCATAAAACAAGACCCTATACCACCAGGATAAAAACGCTGAGATCTCATGGTGTACTGTAAGCATTCCCTACAGAGCTCCATATGAATTATTCACTTTTTCAGATTTCTAAAGGGCTCCACTAAGCAGTATTTCTATGTAAAATGGACATATACAACAATTCCATAATCCCTCCTTCCCCCATGTTCATCAATGCCATGGAGCGACATTTGTTATGAGGTAGTGAAGGGGCAGAGACATGCCGTTTTTTTTGTAGGCGTCAGGTACTGGGTTTCCATATTAGCTGCTCATATAGCACAGAAATAAATAACAAAGTGAACAGCTTATATCTCACCATTTTGGTTTCAAGTAATTTATATTTTGTTTCTGAAAGCTGTAAGACCCTCACCTCGGATTTTGGAGACTCATCCGATTCTTCGTAGTCTTCTTCTTCTTCTTTCTCCTCTTTATCTGAAAACAAAAACAAATGCAAAATTCAAGCGAACAGATAATAAGGCAAGAGTAAAGTAAGAACCTGTTCTTTTTCAAATATCTCCTTTATCAATCAGCTTAATGGCACTCACAGTGCGACTGGAAAGTATTCACAGTGCTTCACTTTGTCCACATTGTGTTATGTTACAGCCTTATTACAAAATGGAGGGAAGAACGACAGCTGTTCTCTCTGGTCAGGCAGAGCTATGAGGATTCCTTCAGGGATTTGCCCTAATCTGGATACACATGACCTTTGATGGTGATTCTCAACAATTTCATCAGCTGTTCCATTGTTGCCACCGGCCTGAGGAGCTCGTACATGCCTGATTGACACACCGTCGCTGACGAGTGTGTCCACCTTATTTGGTAAGAGTACCCATCTTTTACTTTTACATTTACCATTGATCCTTGGATACCTGGGCTGATCTTGAAAGAGTGATACTTTGATGTGACTTCCTACACCTGTTCAAGTTATCATTGGATTATACTACGGATCATACCACTGATTCCTGCCTTGGGACGACTCACCTCACATGTTTTCAAACTTAGTCTATCTCAAATGATGTTCTTTTTTTAGTGTTTTACATTGGACTTTCTGTAATAAGAGAAGCCTCATTTGTTATTATTTTTCTTTTTGGACCTTTTTCACTTATATCACCCTTGTGGTATATTTTGGTATTCACATGTATTACATACAATTTGTAATATACCTCTAGGTATTCTTACTCTTTGTTCACTGTAATTAGGGCCAGAATATTCTCATTTAGCTGTGAGCACTATATTTGCTTTTTGCAATCTTTTTATATATATGGTTCTTACTATATGTAATTTAGCGCTGCACTTTTTCTTTTTCATTTTTTGTATACAACATTGTTCCATTGTTGGTGCTGGCTGCTATACTTATTATTTACTTTTTCACATGATTAGCGCAATTTTTTCTTTGATTTTTTCATTTATTACAAAATGGATTCAATTCATTATTTTTTATACCCGGAAGTGGCGGAGAAGATCGCCCTCTACAACGGTAAGTACTGCTTCGATTTTAAAACAACTAGCCGATTCCCCTAGACAAAACGAGCATCAATCTAAGGGTAACAATTTTTTGGAGGGGGAACTACCGCTTTAAGGCTGGGTTCACACTTGTCCGACAAACGCTCCGACATTGGGAGCTCATGTCACATGACGTGTGAAAAGCAATGTTTCCCTATGGGATCCGTCTTAACTAATCCGACACAAGTCGGTCCGACTTTGAAAATGCTCCCTGTACTACTTTGGTCCGACTTTGATCCTACTTCAGCCCATTGAATATCATTGAAGTCGGATTAAAGTTGGAACGCCGTCTTGCACGATCCGACTTTGGCATGCGACTTGTGCTCTGCTGATCTTAAGGGGGAACTCCACGCCAAATTTTAAATAAAAAACTGGCATGGGTTCCCCCTCCAAGAGCATTCCAGGCCCTTGGGACTGGTATGGATTTAAATGGGAACCCATACGCCAAAAAAACGGCGTGGGGGTCCCCCAAGATCCATACCAGACCCTTATCCGAGCACGCAGCCCGGCCGGTCAGGAAAGGGGGTGGAGACGAGCGAGTGCCCCCCCCCTCCTGAACCCTACCAGGCCGCATGCCCTCAACATGGGGGGTTAGAGCCTTATTATAGGCGTACCTATAGGTAAAAATCATGCATGGGAGTTTACTTCCACTTTAACTGGTTCCCAACCAGCGCACGTCAAAGTACGTCAACAGAATGGCACGACTGTGCAAATAGGTGTACAGGTACGTCCCCTTTAATTTGTGAGCCGCGTGGTCGTGCCTGCAACGCCGGCGGCGCGCTCAAGACCCTGCAGTGAGCTAAACGGCCGCGGGACCCGATCGCCACCGGCGTCCCGCAATCGGGTCACAGAGCTGAAGAACGGGGAGATGTTAGTGTAAACACAACTTCTCCCCGTTCTACCTAGGTGACACTGTTACTGATCGTGGTCCCTGTCATTGGGAACAACGATCAGTGACGTGTCACGGCAAGCCACACCCCCTAACAGTTACAAGCACTCACTAGGACACACTTCACCCCTTCAGAGCCCGCTACAGGTTAACCCCTTCACTGCCAGTGTAATTTTTACAGTAATCAGTGCATTCTTATAGCACTGATCGCTGTAAAAATGACAATGGTCCCAAAATGTTGTCATAAGTCTCTGATGTGTCCGCCATAATGTCGCAGTCACAATAAAAATCGCTGATCGCTGCCATTACTAGTGAAATATTTTTTTTATAAAAATGCCATAAAACTATCCCCTATTTTGTAGATGCTATAACTTTTGTGCAAAGCAATCAATAAACTCTTATTGCGATTTTTTTACCAAAAATGTGTAGAAGAATACGTATCGGCCTAAACTGAGGATTTTTATATATATATATTATATATATATATATATATATATATATATATATATATATATATATATATTTTTTTTTTTTGGGGATATTTATTATAGCAAAAAGGGAAAAAATGATGTATACTTTGTTTGAGAGCAACGTCGCACGACCGCACAATTGTCAGTTAAAGCGACGCAGTGCCGAATTGCAAAAAGTCTTTAACCAGCTAAATGGTCCGGGGCTTAAGTGGTTAAATAAAGTGGCAGCTGAATATATATATATATATATATGTCTATACACAGAGGCGGCTCTTTAATTAGGCAAATTAGGCGAACGCCTAAGGCCTCAAACTCACAGGGGCCTCGCGGCTGCCTAACTTACCCAATGCATTACCCCAGTTTTGAGGGACAGGAGACCTTAACGCTGTTGTGCTCAGGCAGCATTGAAAACCCTGACTCAGGAGCGGGGCCGCCAGCATCCCTAACAACAAGTGACTATCGGTGACACCACCCCTTGTGACGTCAATGACCCACCATGCCCTCAGTCAATGACATCACAAGGGGGCGGGTTCACGAGGTGACAACACCAGGTGGCCCCCGCCCCTTAGTTATTAAAGAGCAGGATCTGGGGACTTCCAGATTCCGATAAGCCCCCTGCCCGCAGACCCCCACAACCACCGGCCAGGGTTGTGGGGAAGAGGCTCTTGTCCTTGAATTATTTTTCCCATCATGGGTGTGAGTGGGGCCCCATATCAAGTTTTGCCTAAGGCCTCACAAAGCCTAAACCTGCCTCTGTCTATACATACTGTATATGAAGACAGAAAAGAAAGGCAGGTGTTGATGTATTTGGACGTTTCACCAGCTCACTACATGCATCTTGCACAAGAAAGCTGCTGCTTATTTTGGTTTCCTGCTTGAGAACGTCTGCTGTCACTTTTGTTTCTTAGAAAGCTGGGTTGGGAACAGTTCAGAGGTCAACCAACAGGAAGAAATGTGATCTGATGTGTCTGTAAAATCAACATCTTCCCATGCTGAACACAAGAGGTCCTCTGCAAAGGGCATTGCTTCATAAAGAAATGTACCGACATGCCAGGTAGGCCACGTGCCAATAAGCCATAGCCGTCATCTAGCTTTTCTGCTCTGTGTTGATTGTTTGGAACAGACCACAGACACGTCTTTCAGCAAATACATTTTCTCTGTGGTCAGCAGACCATGTGACGGCCCCTCCTTTACCTCTCTAGGAAAGTGTGTCTGCTAGCATGTACACTAGGACAGTTGCTGGAACAAAATGGGACAAAAGATGGACCTGCCAATTAAAACATTATTATACAGAGCAACCAGGACAAGGTGAGGGAGAGTAGGTTCTTGTACCGGGATTTCAGCACCATGTCATTTGGATCCCGATCCAAGGGGCAAGTCATCAAGCTTGTCATTGAAAACTTTTTCTCTACACCCCCTACCACAGAACCTAAACACACCCTTCCATATACCCAGTGAAGTGACTGAACTCAGGTGATAAACAGAGATGAAAAAAGTCCTCCCACACAAGTTGTACCTGTTTATCTGCAGTCTTCTTTCCTCTACATCTGTTCAAAATCCAGAATTTATAAAGTTTGTCCGAGCTGTCAGGAAAAAATGGGGTGGAGAGCTGAAGTTACACACTGCAGAGCTCTATGTTTATTATGCCTCAGAGAAAGGAACTGGAGAATTCACACTCAGTCCCTTTCTGTTTTTCGAAAGTGATCTATCAGGGGTCTGTTTAGTCCCCTGATATTTCACCAAAGCCCCCCAACAAGACTGTTAAAAAAAATAAAAAAATAAAAATTTGTAAAAAAAACAAAAAGAAAAACAACTGACACCGTCCACTGCCCTTCTAACACCACCCACTGCCCTACTGACACCATCCATCCTATTCGGCTGCTGGGGGGGGGGGGGGGGGGTTTAAACCTCAGCTAGTGGTCGAAGACAGGGTTAAATGTGATTGTGTATTGCCGCTTGAAAAAATTACAGCGGACGCCCATGCTTCGGACACGCTTTGTTAAAGCTCTCTGAACGCCAGTCAAAGATACAGTCCTGTTCACGCCTTGCGTTTGCTTTGCTTTGGCTTCGCTTCAAAAATTACACTCCATGTAGCTTTAGTGGTGCTTCAAAGCGTCTTGAAAGCTTCCATAGAGCTCCATGACAAAGCTTGTTTAAAGCTCGTTTGAAGCACTTGCGACTTTTGAAAGGCTTTAATTCAGGTTTAGTTTCGCTTTGTTTTGGGGAAAATGCAGGTATGAGATATCTACACAGACACACAGGGCATCTGTCAAGCTTGTTCAAAAGAGCATCACCAACGCTTCACCAAAGCCTCATCGAGTCATCACCGAAGCAATCAAAAACACAGCATAAAAGCATGTTGAAGCGGTAGTCGCTTTAACCACTTAACCCCCGGACCATATTGCTGGCGTCCTTTTTTTCCCCACAAATAGAGATTTCTTTTGGTGGTATTTGATCACCTCTGCGGTTTTTAGTTTTTGCCCTATAAACAAAAATTAGGCGACAATCTTGAAAAAAATGAATATTTTTTACTTTTTACTATAATAAATATCCCCCAAAAATATATAAAAAAAAATTGTTTTCCTCAGTATAGGACGATACGTATTCTTCTACATATTTTTTGTAAAAAAAAAATCACAATAAACGTTTATTGATTGGTTTGCACAAAAGTTATAGCGTTTACAAAATAGGGGGTAGTTTTATGGCATTTTTATTAATATTAATATATTTTTTTTACTAGTAATGGCGGCGATCAGCGTTTTTTTTTCGGTACTGCGACATTATGGCGGACAATTTTGACCCATTTTTGGGACCATTGGCATTTTTATAGCGATCAGTGCTATAAAAATGCATTGGATTACTATAAAAATGCCACTGGCAGGGAAGGGGTTAACACTAGGGGGCGGGGAAGGGGTTAAGTATGTTCCCTGGGTGTGTTCTAACTGTAGGGGGGGTGGCCTCACTAGGGGAAATGACTGATCACTGTTCATACATTGTATGAACAGACGGTCAGGCTTTTCTCCCCTGACAGGACCAGGAGCTGTGTGTTAACACACACAGCGCCCGGTCCTCGCTCTGTAACGAGCAATCGTGGGTGCCCGACGGCGATCGCCCCCACCGGGCATGCGTGCGGGAGTCAGGGACGAGCGGGGGGCCCCTAGTGGCCGCTTAGAGAGCCGACGTTATAGTACGGGCTCTCGCGGCGGCTGGTCGGCAAGTAGTTAATGTGTATTAAAGCCAAAGCAAGTGTAAATGAGCACTTAGCGCTCTTTACCACTTCCCGCCCATATTATGTGATATGCAGCTGCAGGCATCATTCAAATATCTTTTTTTTTCCAGCCGGTGATTTCCTGCAAAGTAGAAGCCATCATAGCGGCCGTTTAGCTGCTTGATTGCTTTAACAGGCGGCAGGAGGGGACTTCTGCCCACATCCTTCCACCCTCGGGTGCTTTTCACCCGTGCGTTTGAGGAGCCCGAGAATGAATCCGCCTGCAGCGGGGGATTACTATAGAGCTGGCCGTGGACCAGATGATCTCTGGCCATCACTATGACCCTCTGAGTCCAGAAGCGACGTCATGACCAAGAAGCAAACGCATATGTAGATCACGGCCGCATATGTAAACGGCAATCAAACCACACATGTGAGGTATAACCGCAAACATTAGAGCGAGAGCAATAAATCTAGCGCAAGACCTCCTCTGTAACTCTAAACTGGTAACCTGTAAAAAAAGTACAGTGTAGCCTATGGAGATTTTTAAGTACCGAAGTTTGTCGCCATTCCACAAGTGTTCCACAAGTGTGCTCAATTTTAAAGCGTGACGTTAGGTATCTATTTACTCGGCATAACATCATCTTTCACAGTATACAAATAGATTGGGGTAAATATTGTGTTTTTTTGTGGGTTTTTTTTTTCAATTCATGAAAGTGTTTTTTTCCCCAAAATCACGTTTGAAAAATTGCTGCACAAATACCGCGTGACATAAAAAATTTCAACAACTGTCATTTTATTCCCTATGGCTGTTTAAAAATAAATAATAAATATATATATATATATATATATATATATATATATATATACACACACACACACGTGGATATAAAAAGTCTACAGGTTTCTATGATGTAAAGAAATGGGACAAAGATAAATAATTTCAGAACTTTTTTCACCATTAATGTGACCTATAAACTGTACAACTCAATTGAAAAACAAACTGAAATCTTTTGGGGGGGGGTAAAAAAAAATGCACACCCTCTTATAACTGGGGATGTAGCTGTAGAATTAAGCAATTCAAACTCATGTTAAAGTGGTTGTAAACCCTTACAGACCACTTTGACCTACAGGTAAAGCCTAGATTAATGCCGCGTACACATGATCGGTTCGTCTGATGAAAACCGTCTTCATCAGACGAACCGATCGTGTGTGGGCCCCATCAGTTTTTTTTCCCATCGGTGAAAAATCTTAGAACCTGTTTTAAAATTATCTGATGGTTAAAAAAACGATAGAAAACGGCGATCATGGCCGTCATCGCTGCTCCGGCCAGTCACAGCACCAGAGCAGTGATACCCGGAAGTCACTCCGGGTATCATGGCAGAGACTGATGAGGTGTCCGTAGACTGCTGCGTGGGCTTCATTCTCAGGTAAGTAATTCAGAATGAGCTAGTATGCATACTAGCTCATTATGCCTTTGTCTTGGTTTTTTTTTTTCTTTTTTTTAGGAGGGGGTTTACTTCCTCTTCAAATAGGAGTCAGTACACACCTGCCATCATTTAAAGTTCCTCTGATTAACCCCCAAATAAAGTTCAGCTGTTCTGGTAGGTCTTTCCTGACATTCTCTTAGTCGCATCCTACAAAGCATCAGAAGGATCTCATTGTTAAAAGTTATCAGTCAGGAGAAGGGTACAAAAGAATTTCCAAGGCATTAGAGATACCATGGAACACAGAAGACAGTCATCATCAAGTGGAGAAAATATGGCACAACAGTGACATTACCAAGAACTGGACGTCCCTCCAAAATTGATGAAAAGACAAGAAGAAAACTAGTCAGGGAGGCTGCCAAGAGGCCTACAGCAACATACAAGGAGCTGCAAGAATATCTGGCAAGTACTGGCTGTGTGGTACATGTGACAGCAATCTCCCGTATTCTTCATATGTCTGGGCTATAGGGTAGAGTGGCAAGATGGCAAGATTCTTACAAAGAAAAACATCCAAGCCCGGCTGAATTTAGCAAAAACACATCTAAAGTCTCCCATAATTCCAACACTGCACATCACAAAGAACACCATACCCACCGTGAAGCATGGTAGTGACACCATCATGCTTTGGAGCTGTTTTTCTTCGGCTGAAACAGGGGCCTTAGTCAAGGTAGAGGGAATTCTGAACCATTCCAAATACCAGTCAATATTGGCACAAAACCTTCAGACTTCTGCTAGAAAGCTGAACATGAAGAGAAACTTCATCTTGTAGCATGACAACGGCCCAAAGCATACATATAAATCAACAAGGGAATGGCTTCACCAGGAGAAGATTAAAGTTTTGGAATGGCCCAGCCAGAGCCCAGACCTGAATCAGATAAAAAAATCTGTGGGGTGATCTGAAGAGATGCCCTCACAATCTGACAGATCTGGTGTGTTTTTTCAAAGATGTGCCATGCTGATAGACTTATACCCAAAAAGACTGAGTGCTGTAATACAATCAAAAGGTGCTTCAACAAAGTATTAGTTTAAGGGTTTTATTTTTTTATTTTAACTTCTCTCTTATTTTTAATGTTTTACATAGTTATACCTGCAAAAGGAGCCAGGACTTCATTTTCTGACTAAATTTCAACCTTAAGTTGTTGGCAAGGTGAGTGAGTGAATAACTTGTATAGCGCTACAAATGTGAACTGAATCGCCTCAAGGCGACAGGACACCTCAGGACAAGGTCTCTTTAAGCCTAAGTTCACACTGATGCGATGCAGGGAAATGCAGCGAGTCCTGTGAGTTTCCCGCACTGCATTGAAATTGCGTGGCGTTCATGCAATCTGCTGCGAGTGTCAATGTTAAAGTATAATTCCACCCTAACACTAAAATCGCTACATCTACAGACATCCATGATCTAACACTAACCTATCTAACCCTGTAAAGAAGAAATCACTATACATACCTTTTTTTCCATCGCAGAAGCTCTGCAGAGGACACAGCTGACAACAGCTGTGAAATGAATTGGAAGTGATGTCACCCATAGACTTACTATGGGACTTACGTTGTCGGCTGTGTTCTGTGCACCCACCTCCACAGCGAAACCGCAGCTGACAGTTCAGCGTAGGATCAGGTCGGATTGGCTTAAAAAAAAGATACATATACTGACTTCTTCTTTACAGGGTTAGATACCGTAGGTTAGTGTTAGATCGTCGATATCTGTAGATGTAGAGATTTTAGTGATAAGCCCTGTACACACAACCTGGATTCCCAGCGGTAAAAAAATCCGCCGGGAATCCCAGGGGGAAAAACCGAGAACCTGCTCGGTAACTTCCCCCCTGTACACACCAAAGGTTTTCCCGACTACGGTGAGAGCTTTAGCTGGGAATCCCGGCCGTGTGTATGCTCCACCGCAGTGTTTCCCACAGGAAAACTGCCAGGAAAAAGACCGTCGGGAATCGTGGCAGGAAAAAAAGAGAACATGTTCTCATTTTTCCTGCCAGGATTCCCGGCGGTTTTCCAGTCGGGAAAACTGCCATGGAGCATACACACGGGCAGTTTTCCCAGCCAAAAGCTGTCATGGCAATTTTCCCGACAGGTCGTGTGTACGAGGCATTAGGGTGCGCTTATTGCGACAACCCAAAACAGCTAGCAAAACACTGTGATTGCCAGAATTAGGTCTCATGGGTGTGAACACCCATGTGATCTGATTCAAGTGCGGCAATACAAAGGGTCCTGCCCCATGTTGGTGCCGATGCGGTGCGTTTTGAGCCACACAAAATAAATGGCTCAAATCACACCGCACAGGCATCACATGTGATTTACACAGGAATGCGGTGGGATTCTGTGCAAATTACACACTGAACAAGTGTGGACCCAGGCTAAATGAGGCCACACCAAGCTCCCAGCTGGAAGTTTAACGTATCTGCTTGCATGCACCTTGAAAATTGCCGCACAGCCTGTTGTTAAAAAGTGACCTTGCACCTCCAAAAAAAAGAAATCACCAGAGGTATTTTAAGTGCTTTTTTTCCCAGAATTGACATACATACCAGTCCAGCAAATCCAGCCTTGTCCTCTTCTCTCCAGCTGTTCTCCTAGTGCAGAATATGATAGAGTTATCAAAGGAAGCTGCAGGAGTGAATTGGATACATCACTCTTGCCTAGACAAGGATTGGCAGGGCTCAACTGGGCTAAATTTAAAAAAAACTAAAAAAAAAAAAAAAGTTTTTGGTATCTAAAATACCTGTTGTATTGTTAATAAGGTTGCTAAAACATGTGTTGGTGGGCTGGACAAAGATGTGGGCAAGAATGGGCTTCAAAGCCAATCAAAATTAAGCTCTGTGCAATCAATTCCCCCTAGACACCAAAAACTTGTGCCAATAAATGTTACTATTGCAGCTCCACACCATGAATTACATATGTTTCAAGTGCAGTGCAACACTTCAAACATGATATACAGTTGTGCTCATAAGTTTACATACCCTGGCAGAATTTATGATTTCTTGGCCATTTTTCAGAGAATATGAATGATAACACAACAACTTTTCTTTCACTTATGGTTAGTATTTGACTGAAGCCATTTATTACCAATCAACTGTGTTTACTCTTTTTAAATCATAATGACAACAAAAACTACCCAACTTACCCTGATAAGTTTACATACCCCAATACATAATACCGTATATTGCCTCCTTTGTGGTACTTGTGGATGATACAGTTGTGCTCATAAGTTTACATACCCTGGCAGAATTTATGATTTCTTGCCCATTTTTCAGAGAATATGAATGATAACACAACAACTTTTCTTTCACTTATGGTTAGTATTTGATCTCTGAAAACATGTGGTGTGGCTGTTTCAAGATTCACAATAAGGAGGCAGTTGAAGAAAGATGGGCTGCATGGTTGAGTCGCCACAAGAAAGCCATTACTATGCAAATGCCACAAAGTATCCCGCTTACAATATGCCAAACAGCACAGAGATGAGCCTCCAACCTTCTGACACAAAGTCATTTGGAGTGATGAGACCAAAATGTAGCTTTTTGGCCACTACCATAAACACTACATTTGGAGAGGAGTCAACAAGCCTATGATGAAAGGTCCACCATTCCTACTGTGAAACACGGAGGTGGATCGCTGATCTTTGGGGATGTGTGAGCTACAAAGACATAGGAAATTTGGTCAAAATAGTTGGCAAGATGAATGCAGTATGTAATCAAAAAATACTGGAGGAACATTTGCATTCATCAGCCAGGAAGCTGCGCATGGGACGTACTTAGACATTCCAACATGACAATGATCCAAAACACATGGCCAAGTCAAACAGTCGTTGGCTACAGCAGAATAAAATGAAGGTTCTGGAGTGGCCATCTCAGTCTCCTGACCTCAATATCATTGAGCCACTCTTCGGAGATCGCAAACGTTCCGTTCGTGCAAGACAGCCCAAGAACTTGCAGGAACTTGGAGGCTTTTTTCCAAGAGGAATGGGCAGCTTTACCATCTGAGAAGACTAAGAGCCTCATCCACAAGTACCACAAAGGAGGCAATATACGGTATTATGTATTGGGGTATGTAAACTTATCAGGGTAAGTTGGGTAGTTTTTGTTGTCATTATGATTTAAAAAGAGTAAACACAGTTGATTGATAATAAATGGCTTCAGTCAAATACTAACCATGAGTGAAAGAAATGTTTTTGTGTTATCATTCATATTCTCAGAAAAATGGCCAAGAAATCATAAATTCTGCCAGGGTATGTAAACTTAGGAGCACAACTGTATATATTACAATCATACAAAACTCAAAATAAATCCAAACTATAATAATATTTCTTGTTTAAATTTCAATCAATGCTCAGTAAATGTCCACAGTGTAAATCAAATGTTCTTGGCTTATTCTTATATAAAGAGAGCAATAAGTTTATTTTTGTATTGATAAATAAGTATGGCACAGGATATGCTCATGCCTGCTTTTTCTATGGACATGCTGACTGAGCTCCACCACCGTTCACTCTGTGGTCTCACCTGCATATGTGGACCTATACAAACATACAGGTTATGATGCGTCTTCCCATGAAAACCCCTTCAAAGAAAAAGAACAATTTCTTGACCTTTATGTTTTGTGAGGCCGAGTACTCACGGCAGGACATGTCCGATGAAAACGGTCTGCAGACCGTTTCCATCGGACATGTCTGGCCGGGGACTGCCCGGGGACTTCTGTTCGATGGCTATACACACCATCGAACAGAAGACCGCGCGTAAACAATACGCGGGGCGTGTCCGCGGTGTCGACGCGTCGATGACGCGGTGTCGCCACGACAATGACGCGCCGGCGTGGGCGGCCTGCCTTGAAAATGCTTCCACGCATGCGTCGAAGTCATTCGACGCATGCGAGGGATGGCGGGCGGCAGGACATGTACGGTAGGTCTGTACAGACGACCGTACATGTCCGGGCGGACAGGTTTCCAGCGCACTGTTTTAAAGCAAGTCCGGGAAACAGTTGTCTGCTCAGAAACGGTCTGTCAGACAATTGTTTGCTGGAATCCTGTCCGCGCGGCTGTACACACGAGGGAACATGTCTGCTGAAATTGGTCTGCCGACCAGTTTCAGCAGACATGTTTGGTCGTGAGTACGGGGCCTCACAGTGCAAGGCCCTGCCACTGAGAAAATGTAGAAGAAAATGACACAGAGTTCACATTAAGAGTTAAAAACGATGTACTGAGCAAACTGCAGTGTGCAAGAGGCCTTTAGATATGGATTAGCATGAGGAACCCCCTGGTGAAAACCAAAGATCAACACAATCAGCAGATCCAGAGATCTCAGAAGCCGAAGTCACAGGAAATATCGATTTTTTTTTTTCCACTTAAAATTAGTTTTTCCGGCTCTTTTCTCTATAATTTTAAATAAATGATGGATACAACAGAAAGAGTGAAAACAATTATGGTCACTGCAGGTGGGTGGAGTTGGGAACGCAGGGGTGGGTGTTTTTCCCTGTACATGCCCTTGAATTATAAGAAGCATATGATGAACTAACAAAGGATATGTTTCATCAAACTAGATTGGCTGCCATAGAAGACTGAAAAGAAAATTGACTGGCTGTTGTGCTGATCCTCTTATTTCAGTGCTTGTGAGTCACTGACCTGCAACAAGGATGTAAATCAAAAGTTTGTGGACACCTATCACGCCTATATAGACTCGTTGGACATTCCATTCCTAAACCATGGAGCGGGTGGATGACAAGTCCCTCTCTGCTCACTGAGCGAGGAGGGGATTGTCCAGAGCCGCTGTCTCCTATGGAGAGATCTGATGAAAACGGACAGCATGTCCGTTTTCATCAGATCTCACCCGATCTGATCAGATCCCTCATGGACGGATGGCGACGTATAACCATCCGTCTGATTTTTGCGAATCAGATCAGGTCGGATGTCAGCGGACATGTCTCCGCTGACATCCGACGCTCCATAGAGAAGAATGGAGCGGCCGTTCAGGTCCGCCGACAAAATTGACAGTGGGACCTGAATGGTCCGACCGTATGAAAGGGGCCTTACAGTGCCCTTCACTGGAGTCTCCTGAACTCAGTCATCTTGAGGGCTGTCCATTTCTTTTCTTTTTTTTTATGTCACAATGTAGAGTATGAGATTTCCTATCATCTGTGTCCAGTCTTGCCACACAGAGTTAATCCAGCTCTGAGCAATCATCTTTTATTGTTCAGTAAAATACAACAGACTTCCAGATAAAAACCAAAGTCCTTGCTTCTGAAAAAAAGTGCACAATTCACATCCCCTTCCCTGTGTTTTGATTAAATGTTTTCAAAATATGGGGTGAGTCACAGTTCAGTGCCATGAGAAAATGCAACAGCCATCAGAATATACATAGAGCTGGAGGGAAGAGGGGAGGGGGATGTGAATTGAGCACTTTTTACAGAAGCTGTGTATGTCTGCAAGCAGTGCACAAGATATGTAAATAACCTGTCACTCAAGCAAGGACTTTGGTTTTTATCTGGAAGTCTGTTTTTTTCCCCTGAACAATAAAAAGAGGATTGCTCAGAGCTGGATTAACTCTGTGTGGCAAGACTGGGCACAGATGATAGGAAATCTTGTTCTCTACATTGTGACATCAAAAATAAATAAATAATTTTTGGGGTTTACATCCACTTTAAGGTATATAGGTAGGTGTGATGGTCAGGTGTCAACAAACTGTTGGCTGTATAGTGTACTACAATATATATTTTTTCTGACCATTAATGAGAAGGTACTTAAGCCAGAGGCAGGCAACCAGCACTTTCAGAAGCAGGTCAGTGATGCTAGGCACAATTTACAAAAATGACGTGTTATAGCAATAACAGTGAAACACATACATAATAGACACCTACTTTTCTCTGTGTTGTCTGACAAGCTCCGGCGGCCTCTCTTCTTAGGGGCAGACAGCATGAGCACATCATCGTCTACTTCCTGAGGGTCCAACCCATCGCTCAGGGTACATCGTCCATTCTCTAGCACAGTGTCCCTTTCCAGAAGATCTTCCTGCTCGTACTCACACTTCTTCCTCTCGTGCGGACTTTGCTCTGGGCTCCCCCTTTCCGGAGTCGGTGTCTCAGGCTTCAGCTGGACGTTGACAGACTCCACTTCTCCGTTGTGCCCGAGGCCCATGTGGCTGGTGGTTGAGGACATGTGGCACTTAGGGACTGAGATGACGTCTTTGGATGCATTGACACTTTCCACCTGTAGGTACAGATAGTAGACAGTCATCTAACGTCAACATAGAAGGTTGATTTATAAAAAGCCAAAACAGATCATTTGCCATCTTTGTCTTTTTTTCATATAAAGTTTCTGCACTTTTGCCCATACACTGTATATAACAGCCTTTAACAGATTTTGAGTCCCACCATTTTATAGTTTCATTAGCTGTAGCTCCTGACAGTAGTTTAGTTGATACCTTACATTGTGAGCTCCCTGAGGCCAAGGACTGATGTGAATTTACAATACAGATTTGTAAAACGCTGCGTAAATTGATGGCGCTATATACAGTAAGTACCTGTAATAAATAATTTCATGGTATTTTTCCAAACGGGGGGTCATCCTGTGGACAGGGTGGTCTTAGATGGAGATGTAGCTAAGACTTCATATTCCTGATATGTGCCTGCTGTACCATGTACTTGTATGGAGAAAGTCTTCTGTTCTCTTTGTATTGCTTCCCTCTACTTTCCTATAAAAAAGACTGACCACACTAAACAGGAGAGCACAGCGTGTTCAGTTCTCTAGCTATGCTCTCCTCCAATGATCAGACTTGTCCTAAAACAAACCCCACTGCACAGCTATTCACTAGGAAGCTCAGTGTTTGTTTATATCTATACAAACATATAGTTACATAGTAGGTGAGGTTGAAAAAAGACACAAGTCCATCAAGTCCAACCTATGTGTGTGATTATATGACAGTATTATATTGTATATCCCTGTATGTTGTGGTTGTTCAGGTGCTTATCTAATATATTCTTGAAACCATTGATGCCCCCCGCTGAGACCACCGCCTGTGGAAGGGAATTCCACATCCTTGCTGCTCTTACAGTAAATAACCCTCTACGTAGTTTAAGGTTAAACCTCTTTTCTTCTAATTTTAATGAGTGACTACGTGTCTTGTTAAACTCCCTTCTGCAAAAAAGTTTTATCCCTATTGTGGGGTCACCAGTACAGTATTTGTAAATTGAAATCATTTCCCCTCTCAAGCGTCTCTTCTCCAGAGAGAATAAGGCCCCTTTACACTGAGGCGTATTTCAGACGTTTTAGCGCTAAAAATAGCGCATAAATAACGCCTGAAATAATCCTGCCCCAGCATTCTCAATGTGAAACCCTGAGGGCTTTCACACTGAGGCGATGAGCTGGCGGGAGGAAAAAAAAGTTTACCGCTCCTATACCTCTCCTTCCCATTGAAATCAATGGGAAACCGTGGTAATACCGCCAGCAATGCGCCTCTGTAGAGGCGCATTGCGGGCGGTATTAACCCTTTTTTGGGCGCTAACGGGGGTTAAAACCGCACCGCTAGCGGCCGAATATTGCGGTAAATACGACGGTATAGCGGCGCTAAAAATTACAATTTTTAGCACCGCTATACCGCCACCGCACCTCCCCTGCCCAGTGTGAAAGGGGCCCAAGTTCAGTGCTCGCAACCTTTCACCATAACTAATATCCTCCAGACCCTTTATTAGCTTTGTTGCTCTTCTTTGTACTTTACCTTCCTGAGGACTGGTGCCCAGAACTGGACAGCATACTCTCAGTGCGGCCGGACCAGAGTCTTGTAGAGCGGAAGAATTATCATTTTTCTTTAGAGTTAATCCCCTTTTTAATGCATGCCAATATTCTGTTTGCTTTGTTAGCAGCAGCTTGGCATTACATGCCATTGCTGAGCCTATCATCTTCTCCATTCTAGATTCCCCCAGAGTTTTTCCCCCCAGTGTATAGATTGCATTCGTATTTTTGCCACCCAAATGCATTTTTTTACATTTTTCTACATTGAACCTCATTTGTCATGTAGTTGCCCACCCCATTAACTTGTTCAGATCTTTTCGCAAGGTTTCCACTGCCTGCGGAGAAGTTATTGCCCTGCTTAGCTAGCCTTAGACCCCTTTCACACTGGATCGGTTTGCAGGCGCTATTGCACTAAAAATAGCGCCTGCAAACTGACCCTAGACAGCTGCTGCTGTGTCTCCGGTGTGAAAGCCCCAAGGGCTTTCACACTGGAGTGGTGTGCTAGCAGGATGGTAAAAAAAGTCCTGCTAGCCGCATCTTTGGAGCGGTAAGGGAGCGGTGTGTATACCGCTCCTCCACCGCTCCTGCCCATTGAAATCAATGGGACACCACGGCTATACCGCCGGTAATGCGCCTCTGAAGAGGCGCTTAGGGTGGTTTTTAACCGATTCTCGGACACTAGTGAGGGGGGTAAAACCGCCCCCCGCTAGCGGCCGAATAGTGCTGCGAAATTGGCGGTAAAGCGCTGCTAAAAATAGCAGCGCTTTACCGCCGACGCACCTCTCACCCCACTGTGAAAAGGGGCCTTAGTGTCGTCTGCAAATACAGAGATTGCACTGTTTACCCCATCCTCCAGGTCGTTTATAAACAAATTAAACAGGGTTGGTCCCAGAACAGAAACCTGGGGAACATGTTTTGCCTTTCATTTCTATTTTAAACAGAATGGGTTGTTTTACAAGATGATTGCTTAAAATCACTTAAATGCAACACACGCTAATGTGTGACATGACGTGTATTATCGTATGTGCGGTAATGTACAGCACAAATGTCCAAAAAAAAAACACATTTACAATGTCATTCACATTGACATTCACACGGGTGCATAAGCATGCACTGCATTCAGATCTGTAACACAGAATCCAAAACTTTGCATCTGAGGATATGCGTTTTCACAAATGCATAAAAAATATAAACGGAAAAAAGGAAAATTTTTACACAATCTATGCAGAAACTTTTGTTCCTGTTTAGTACATTTTTTACGGCGGGGCTAGTATGAAACCCGTGCTGCAACCATACATACATGTTGCTTGTTTATGCACTTTTGTCTGTATGTACAAGGTAAGTGCACACTGCAGGTAAATGTACAGATGAGAATGGAGTTCATACATTGCATTTTTAGGACAGGTAAAATTGAAGCTTCACTGAGTACTGGTGTGGCACTGGGCCTTCCAGTTTGTGCCATACACCCTTTTACCCCACAGAGTGGCACACCATGGAAGTCTTGATTTGTGCACTGAATAATTCAGTTTATGCCATACACCCTTTAACCCCCAGAGTCAGGGTGGCACAGATCTGTGCACTGAGCCATTGAGTTTATGCCACACTTTTTTGCCTCAAGTGTCATGGGTGTCCTGATTTGCCCACTGAGCACATGTGTACATGGCAGAAAATGTGCAAATTGCTGTTTAGAGGCATAACATTAATAATTATGAAGTAAATTGTACACTGATCGGATTATACCGCACTGAGAAAACCGAAGGAACAGGGACCAGTTTCCCCGGCAACCATGGAGGAAGCGAGGCCTCTCCCTCCCTCAGCAGCATCCACTGGCATTAATCAGGCCTCGGCTAAGCGTTTCATCTATTATTCAGGAGGCCCAGGGCAGCCGGGTTAAGTGCTGATGGGACTGGTAACCCCCATGTGGCCCCTGGCCAAACTCAGCCTGCAAGTGATAGGTGGGCCCCCTGACACAATTCAACATGGCGGCCGTGAAAGGGATTCCCTGACAGGGCCGTCAGACTCAATATCGCAGTAATGAATGAATGAGCTAATGAATGAAAGCAGATTGATTGTGCGTCTTCCCCCGGGCATCAAATAATCAACGGGGTCCTGTCTTCCAGTCATAGCAAGAACAAAACTGAAATGCGAACAGCAGCCAGATTTAAGGAATATCAACTAATTAAACACTGTCCATGGCAACCAACCAGACAGCCAATCAATAGCAACCAATAAAGCAAAAAATCAAACTTGTATGAGACCAACCAAGTAATCGCTATGGCAACAAGCGTGAGTCTCTATCTCCACCAGATATTGCCAATAACAGTATATGTTTTACATAGCAACCAGATATATCCCATGGCAACAAATACATGGATCAGAATTCACCAAAAGCAGTCAATAAGAAGTCAACCAAATATTTCCAAGGTAAATAATGGTAATAACAGTTAATTATTAACCACTTCAACCCCGGAAGAATTTACCCCCTTCCTGACCAGAGCACTTTTTGGGATTCGGCACTGCTTCGCTTTAACTGACAATTGCGCGGTCGTACAACGTGGCTCCCAAACAAAATTGGCTTCCTTTTTTCCCCACAAATAGAGCTTTCTTTCGGTGGTATTTGATCACATCTGTGGTTTTTATTTTTTGCGCTATAAACAAATGAAGAGCGACAATTTTGAAAAAAACAATATTTTTTTACTTTTTGATTTAATAAATATCCCCATTTTTTTTCCCTCAGTTTAGACCGATATGTATTCTTATACATATTTTGGTAAAAAAAAAAAAATTGCAATAAGCATATATTGATTGGTTTACGCAAAAGTTATAGCATTTTGGAAAAAATAGGGGATAGTTTTATTGCATTTTTTGTTTTTTACTAGTAATGGCAGCGATTTTTATTGTGACCGTGACATTGCGGTGGACATATCGGACACTTTTGACATATTTTTGGGAGCATTCACATTTATACAGCGATTAATGCTATAAAACTGCTCTGATTACTGTGTAAATGTGACTGGCAAGGAAGGGGTTAACACTAGGGGCGATCAAGGGGTTAAATATTTTTCCTAGGGAGTGATTCTAACTGTAGGGGGAGGGGACTCACAAGGGGAGGAGACCGATTTGTGTTCCTCTGTACTGGGAACACACATCTGTCTCCTCACCTATGACAGGACCTGGATCTGTGTTTACACACACAGATCCACGGTCCTGCCATGATCGCGGGCAATCGCGGGTGCCTGGCGGACATTGCGGCCGCCAGGCACGTGCACCGGGTCCCGAGCGATGCCGTGGGCGTGCGCCCCCTAGACGGCCGGTGTCCTGCCGAAAATTGTCCCCCGGGGGATTTTGCCTGCTCCGTCCTGCGCAGGCACAACGGACCTCCTGCTCTGTCCTGAGCAGGCGCAGCGGACCTCCGGAAATAGCCGAAGCTCAACACAGCTGTGAATCACCTGGACAGGGCGCATGCGCAATGAGCACAATATTGTGTCACACGCTCACGATGCACGCTCCACTCGGCAAGGGGCGTGTATATTACTATTATATTGTCAGCAAGGGGGGCAGGTGTATGAAAAGAAGGGCGAGTTTTGCACTGTTGATGGGCCACCCGCCCCTTACACAATATAATAGTAATACACCCGCCCCCCTTGCAGAGTGAAGGGAGCATCGGGAGCGTGCGGCAACGACGGTCACAATGCCCTATTCATTGCGCAGGTGTCTACAGCTCATACACAGCTCTTCATGTTCGGCAATTTTCGGAGCTAGAGCCATGCGCCTGCGCAGTCCAGGGTGGGCATTATCCGCCAGGGGGACACATCTCGGCAGAACACCGGGAAGCCCGGGACGTCGTATGACGTCCACCCAGGATGGGAGATCCCATCTGTGAACGTCATATGACTATGGGCGGGATGTGAAGTTGTTAACCTATGGCAACTGAGATGTAACCCATAGAAACCAGAAGTGTAAATCATATCTACAGCAATCCATGACAGCAAAATGGTACAATAACAACCACAGATAGTACCCACAGCCAACGTTTACTCATAGCAGCCCACAGCAACCAAATGTTACCCATAGCAACGAAATGCAACCCACAGAGCTGCCACCTAACTGGTAATAAAGGACCTACTACCTATGTAATTAATAGGATCATAAGGATGGGTATTGTTAAGGAGTTTACCATGAAACTGAATGTTACAATAACAATCGCAAATAGTACCCACAACCAACTTTCACCCATAGCAGCCCACAGCAACCAAATGTTACCAATACCCACAGAGCTGCCACCTAACTGGCAGGGCCGTCTTTAATGTTGATTGGACCCTGGGCAAAATAAGTCTTGGGGCCCCCCCATGCAATTTTTCTCTCCACCTGCTCTGAGACATAAAAATCAGCTAGACTTAAAATCAGTTTACTGTATCAGATCAGGCAGTGATTGCGATTGGTTGCCAGAGGTTACAGAATATCATTACCACTTACTGACTGGTTGCTAGAGGTTACAGCACACATTACAGCTAACTGATTAGTTGCTAGAGGTTACAGCACATCATCTCTTCACTGCAGAGGGGCATGATATACATGATATACATATGAACAGGGTTTGACAAATTTGCTAGGAGCCAGCTAAAAAAGTTAGGAGCCAGAAAACGCAACCCGTCCCGACAAGCTCGCGCGCAGAAGCGAACACATACATGAGTAGCTCCCGCATATGTAAACGGTATTCAAACCACACGTGAGGTATCGCTGCGATCGTTAGAGCGAGAGCAATAATTCTAGCTCTATACCTCCTCTGTAACTCAAAACATGCAACCTGTAGTTTTTGTTAAACGTCGCCTATGGAGATTTTAAAGGGTAAAAGTTTGTCGGCATTCCACGAGCGGACGCAATTTTGAAGCGTGACATGTTGGGTATCAATTTACTCGGCGTAACATTATCTTTCACAATATAAAACAAAAATTGGGATAACTTTACTGTTGTCTTCTTTTTTAATTAAAAAAAAGTGTATTTTTTTTCCCAAAAAAAGTGTGCTTGTAAGACCGCTGCGCAAATACAGCGTGACAGAAAGTATTGCAACGATCGGCATTTTATTTATGTTAGAATGAAAAATATATATAATGTTTGGGGGTTCTAATTAGAGGGAAGGAGATGGCAGTGAAAGATTACACATTAGAACGGCTGTTTAACTTGTAATGCCAACGGCCACCACCAGATGGCGCCAGATCACAGAAGGAAGAGCTTGGGACTTCACAAGGCCGCAAAGCCGCGGCCTTGATTACCAACTTTGCGGGCCTCAATTACCGGCCGCCAGGTCACAATTTCTTGTCGCAATTGCGACCTGGCGCCCGGATTTTGTCGACCCCTGCATATGAATGCCGTCGGCCTCCGATATTTACATATGAATGCTCCCGTTATTTACATATGAATGACGATTATTTACATGTAAACACAGGTTCTGCAGGTGAGTCATATGTACACAACAATAGGGCATAGCTGGGTGGCATTAGTAGCAGCACTTCACACTGAGATATCGTGACATAGCACAGGACTAAAACTTCAAGGGACAATGGAATTTAAACTGGGACAGTTGGCAAGTATGAGGCAGCTGCTTTGGGCCCTACAACAATGACAGGGCCCAGGGCAGCTGTCCCTTTTGCCCTGCCTTAAAGACGGCCCTGCTAACTGGTGATAAAGGACCTACTACCTATGTAATTAATATGATCATAAGGATGGGTATTGTTCAAGCGTTTGCCATAGTAATTGAAAGTTACCCATAGCTACCAAAAGCAATCACAGATCTTACCCGTAGTAACAGGATTTGAATCAAAGTATCATATTATATAACAACCCAATGCAACCTATACCAATCATAACTTACCTATAGGCTCGAATGAGGAGGGCCCCCTGATTTTTTCTGTATTGAATTTGTTTGCCCTAACATTGTAAAGCGATGCGCAAACTGTTGGCGCTATATAAATCCTCTATAATAATAATAATAATAATAATAATAATAATATAGCAATAACATGTTATCCATAGCAGCCAAATAATAGAATGCTACCAAAAACAAATATCAATCACAGCAATTTCAGATTTACCTATGGCAACAGAAGTTTGCTTAAAGAATCGTGTTACCCATAGTAACAATAACAGAAACAATACCACACCAATCATTTGATACCTAATGTTACCCCTATCAACCAACCATGTTACAGTAATTAAAAACTACCCACAGTGACTGGATGTTATACATATCAAACTGATGCTATCTGTAGTAAGTACATGTTCCAACTTCCACCTAACAATTAAATATTACCTATAACAAGCATAGCAATGGATTATTCCCAGCAGCAAATGAATGTCACCCCTAGCAACCAAATGCTACCAAAGGAAACCACATTCTATTCAGAGCAATCAAGTTCCCATACTAAGACCCATACTAACTAAAAGCACCCCCTGGCAATCAGATGTTATATATCAGACAGGAGGCTTCGTATCTTATGCATATCTCTCTTTACTAAAGCTCATAGCAGAAATACATAAAAAACTTTATGGTAATCTAAAAATAAAACATTCAAAGGACTACCAATCCCAGCAGTCCCTGGGCCAACGTAGCCCCTCCCAGGCCTCAGCCTATATATGGGACTGTCTGAGGTAACCACATCCTCTTTCTTTCTGCTCATCGCAGGATTCAGATAAGTATTGATTGATATTGACAGACAGCTGTTTTGAGTGGCAGTGGGGTACCCCCCCCCCCCTGCGTTTTTCCCGTTTTCCACAGCTGTTTATTCATTTCACTATATGTATGCTGTGTCTGCATGCTTTATTCACTGTCATTTTTACTATTGTATTAGCAATGTAATTCCCCTCTTTTCTGCCGTTTTCCGGGTTATTTGCCCTATTTCTCCCTTGTGCTCCATCTGCACTCGCTGATCGTGAGGTGCGGACGCTGTCCCCTCACTCGAACACTACATGGAGTTGTTTCCCCCCGCCCGTCCCTCCACCGCTTGCCTGTCAGCGCTCGCAGCTTGATAGGCAGCGCCATCTTCTTCCCTTCTCCTCACGTCCTCTCACTGAGGAGGGGCGGGACTCGGCGGCAACCATCCAATCAGCGCTCTGGTAAGCGTAGTCTCGCGAGACTTCGCCCCAGAGCGCGAAAGTAACGCAGGCTTTCTCCCTCACACCGCTGCCAGTGCAAGACGAGCGGTACAGAGGTGAGGAAGCCTGCTGCGCTACTCCCGTTCCCCCCCCTTATTAGCTTGCATTTGTGGATACTTGTTATCCACAATCCTTACAACCAACCAGACTTTTCTTTCTATGCTTACATAGCTGTAAGGATAGAACTTTGCACAAGACTTTCACTGATACATTACAGTCTAAACTAGTGACTAATTGATTTAAAGAAATATATACACTGATTTAAAGAGGGGCCAGTGATTTTAAAACGCCTGCAGTTTTTACAATCATGTCTGAGGATAATTATACTGCCCCCCTTGCAGGGGAGGTTTTTACCCTGGATACCACTCAGTTCATGACGGCGGCTCAGATCCAAGATCTGATTAACATCTCTGTCCAGACGGCTCTGGCCTCGGCCATCCCGTCCACTGGTACACATCCCTCAAAGCCTGCTACGATTAATCCGCCTCAAAATGGCGAACCGTCACATAAGAAAGGCAAAGTCTTTTAAACAGAAACACATTCTAGCAGCACCTGACTCCCCGACAGGGGAAGAGAATAATTTGTTTCAGGCAGTTCCCTCCCCGGCCTGCCAACCTCAGCATCCACCAGACTCTGACCGACCCCTGGGCCTCAGGGAGTTAAACATTAAGAGGCATCGGTCCTCTAGAAGGACCAAACCTGACTCCTATGTTGATTCCTCGGACGAGGACTCACCAGGTGCTTCAGGGAAAAGCGAGTCTGACGACTATGGGTCTGACGATGATAGACAGGATGCTGAGGATACGGCATTTCACTCCAATGCCAACCCTGATGCACAGGGAGAAAGCATTTTAGATGCCTTGGGGGAACCATTTTTTCACCCAGATGCCATCGCTCACCCGCGATCCGGCGATTGGTCCCCCTTACCTCACGTATCTCAGTACGTGGAACTCTGGGCCAGGAAATCCCTGGACAGACACGCCCGCAACAAACTTCGGGCCGAGTGCCCTAGACCCTCTATCCCCAACAAGGTGGTAACCACACCTGAGGTGGACCCCATGCTGGCCAAATATCTGGCAAAATCGGGGAAACTCCCCAAAAAAGGGATTGAGCGTTCTTTTAAATCTATCCAGGAACGCATCTTAGATCTAATGGGACCCCTAACCAAAATTCTGAATTTATCAGAACAAGCGGCCGCTTCGGGTCAACCGGTAGATTTAATGCAACTACGCGGCTGGGCTCAGAGGGCTATTTGCCTAGTAGGCACGGCTAACACCTCCTGCTCGGTGGAGAGACGCCGCTCCATCTTAATGCGGCTAGACCCCCAACTTTCTCACCTGGCCGAGACCGAACCCGGTCCGGCGGCAGTCGCTATGCTCTTTGGGGATAACCTCCTCAAAGACATCAATAAGTTTGTGGGATTGTTTTCAGGACTTGATAAAGCCCAAACATCACTGAGAAAGTCAGGGGCCGTGAGAGTTTTCAACAGGGCCGGCAGAAGTAGAGGCCGATCTGCCGGCCGTGGGTCCACCTATAGGCCACAAAACAGACCAAACCCCCAATACTATTATCAGCAGGCTCCTTCCACCTACCCCGTTCCAGTGGCGCAACCAGCACCGTTCTTTCCACCCCGGGGCAGACCATGGCGCGGACGCGGCGGACGTGGATACACCCGATCCCGACCTCCATTCGGTGAGTATACCTTACACTCCACAACCACACATTCCAGTGGGGGGACGCCTGAGGTATTTTATCCACGCCTGGTCTGCGATTACGGCAGACCCATGGATATTGCAGACGGTAGGGGGTTTTCAAATAGAACTTCTGTCGGCACCGACATTAAATGTGGTCCCTCATCCTATCAAGTTCACACGCCAGAACGTTACTCTCATCGAGAACGAAATACAGGACCTCTGGTCCAAACAGGCGATTTTAAAAGTAGAGGATTTTTCCCCGGGCTTCACAAGCAACCTTTTCCTTGTCAAGAAGAAAGGGGGCGGGTTCCGGCCCGTAATAAACCTAAGAGATCTGAACCAACATGTCTGCTACAGACATTTCAAGATGGAGGGCATTCACTGCCTCCGAGACCTCCTACAACCGGGAGATTGGTTAGGGAAAATAGATTTGAAGGACGCCTATCTCACCGTCCCTATTCACACGGAGTCACAACACCTACTCCGGTTCCGCTGGAAAGACCAGATATGGCAGTTCACCTGCCTCCCATTCGGGCTATCGTCGGCACCATGGTGTTTCACAAAGTTGATGAAACCAGTGGTGGCATCGCTACGAAGCAGCGATGAGGGGTACGTCTAATTATTTATCTGGACGATATCCTAATCATGGCCCACTCAAGGGCCCTAGTTTCCCTTCACATGGCATGGACGGTCTCCCTGCTACAAACACTGGGTTTCTTAATCAACCAGGAAAAATCGGTCCTAAATCCGGCCCAGGTGTTGGAATTCTTGGGTTTCCTAGTGGACACCAAACAAGCTGTCCTCCGTCTCCCAAAAACAAAATTAGCCCTAATTCGCAAGGAAATCAGGGCAGTGCTTCGCAAAGGCTCCTTATCCTTAAGGGTTCTGGCCCGCTTGGTGGGGCTCTTAGCTTCATCCATACAGGCCATCTTCCCGGCCCCACTTCATTACAGAGCCCTTCAGAGGCTCAAGATTTTGCATCTTCGCCAGGGCCTCAGATATGCGGACGAGATCCCTCTCTGTTCGGAAGCAATAGAAGAATTACAATGGTGGCTTCGCCACGCAATCGAGTGGAACGGCAAGACCATATTCAATTCAGGTCCCGACATCATCATAGAGTCGGACGCCAGTCGCCACGGCTGGGGCGCCCGATGCGGGGCAGATTCCACAGGGGGGACTTGGTCTGCCTCCGAATCTGAATTGCACATCAATGCCTTGGAACTGCTGGCGGCATTCTTCGCCGTCAAGAGCTTCATCCCACAGGCTTCCGATTGCTGTGTGCTATTCCGCATGGACAATGTGGCCGCGGTTCAATACGTCAACCGCTTAGCAGGCACCAGGTCCAGGACCCTTGCAGAACTGGCGAAGGTGTTCTGGCACTTCTGCTTGGCCCGCAACATTGTCCCTATCGCGGAATATATTCCTGGAGTCTCCAACACGGTAGCCGACTGGTACTCTCGCCACCTTGTCGATTCCAGCGATTGGCGACTGGATCGCTCTGTGTTCCACCTATTGGAGCGTCTTTGGGGCCCGTTGAACATGGATTTGTTCGCCTCTCGCCTCAACCACCAGCTGCCCCAGTTCTTCAGCTGGAGGCCCGACCCAGAAGCATCCGCGGTGGACGCTTTTCGTCACATTTGGCCAGAGGGAACTCATTACGCGTTCCCCCCATTCCAGATGATACCCAGAGTTCTCCTCCACGCCTCGAATCAACAGGCAACTATTGTGCTGATCACACCCTGGTGGCCGACACAACCCTGGTTCCCTCTCCTCTTGGGGATGGTCGTGGATTACCCCAGACTGCTTCCCCTGTTCCCACTACTGCTGACCAACCCATCCGGGGAACCCCATCCACTAGTAGTGGAGGGCAACCTCCACCTCCTAGCATGGCTGATTTCAGGATCTCCGAAGCGGATATCGACCTTTCAGGGTCAGCTAGGGATCTCCTCGACGTGGCCTGGGCCCCCGGGACTAGATCAACCTACCGGTATGCTTGGCGACTCTGGGTTCGTTGGTGTGATCAACAACAGGTTGATCCCATACACGCCCCTGTATCTGTAGTGGTGAATTATTTGGCAGAATCTTTTGATGCCGGCAAATCTTACAGCTCCATCAACATATACCGCTCTGCTATATCAGCATACCACTGTCCAGTTAACTCTTTAGCTGTGGGCAAACACCCTTTGGTCTGTAGACTTCTGCGGGGTATTAAATTCCAACGCCCCCCTAGACCTAGGTATCAGGCAACTTGGGACGTCTCCAAGCTACTTGACATGTTTGCTTCATGGGAAGACAATGATGGATTATCCCTAAGATTACTGTCATTCAAACTCACAGTGCTACTCTGCTTGGTCTCGGTCAAGCGCGTCTCGGACGTGAGAGCGTTAGACATTTCCAGGCGCCAATTTTCGCCTCAAGGGGTCAGATTTTCGGTGGTCCGTAGGACAAAGACAGGTATTCAATCTGTCTTCTATCCCTTTTTTCCCACTCATCCGCGACTTTGCGTAGTGCGCTGTCTACAATCTTATGAGACACACACGTCTGTTCTTCGACCACCGAATCTTTCCCAGCTCCTAGTCTCATACGTAAAACCCCATCATCCAGTCTCTTCCGCTACCTTGGCACGGTGGGTACGTTCCACCATGGAGATGGCGGGCATAGACATCTCCCTGTTTGGGGCTCATTCTACTAGGGGCGCTATGGCTACGAAGATCGTCTCCTCCGGAGGCTCGCTTTCTGACCTACTTAGAGCAGCTGATTGGTCCTCAGAGTCCACCTTTCGTAATTTTTATTTCAGACCGGAGGCCCATGTGTCCATGTCAATTTTATGAGGTTTATCTGCATTGTATACATTGTTAACTCTATTGTTTGCTTTGAACTTGCATAAGATACGAAGCCTCCTGTCTGATATATAAATTGAGATTTTCCTAGCCTGTGAAGGAAAATATTAGTTATATGAAGACAGGAGGCGAGTATCTTCCCTCCCTTCCCATCCCTATTACGATTATTCTCTTCTCCTTGCAGGTTATTGAACATTACGGTCCTCATCCTGGAATGCGGATGGCCTAAGTTGCTCACAATCCCTGTTGGATTGCAGTTGGTATGTTTTGCCTGAAGGCGACGGCCCGGTCGGCCCAGAGGATCCGGTTTTCCCTTGATCCCCGTTGGGATGAAGTCAGTTCGGATGAAACGGTCCAGTTGGTCATCCCCTTCCGCTCCCTTCAGATGCGGATAGCGTGTTCCAGTAAGGAAGTCCCTGACCTTCACAAGGAGAGAGGATCGGACTTACGTTTCCTGATTGCAAGGATTTACACAAAGAAAGAGGATGTGGTTACCTCAGACAGTCCCATATATAGGCTGAGGCCTGGGAGGGGCTACGTTGGCCCAGGGACTGCTGGGATTGGTAGTCCTTTGAATGTTTTATTTTTAGATTACCATAAAGTTTTTTATGTATTTCTGCTATGAGCTTTAGTAAAGAGAGATATGCATAAGATACTCGCCTCCTGTCTTCATATAACTAATATTTTCCTTCACAGGCTAGGAAAATCTCAATTTATACATATCAAACTTATGCTAAACTTATGCTACTCATAGCAACTCCTAACAATTAAAAAATACCTATAATTCATAGCAATGGATAGTTCCCTATGGCAACTAAATGTCACCCCCTAGAAACCAGATGCTGCCCAGAGCAACCACATTTTACCCTGGGCAATAGTATCCCCACAGCAACCAAACGTACCTACATTCTACCCAGAACAATCGTATGATTCCACTGCAGTGTTACCATAGCAACCAGATGCTACCCAGATCAACCACATTTTACCCAGAGCAGTCATGTGTTTCCATAGCAACCAGATGCTTCTCAAGACAACTGTGTTCTCATAGCAACCAGATGCGAGCTAAAGCAACCACATTCTACTCATGTGTGTTCCCATAGCAACCAGTTGATATGCAGAGCAACCGCATTCTAACAAGAGAAATCATGTGTTCCCATAGCAATCTTGTCTTCCCATAGCAACCAGATGCATCCCAGAGCAATCTTGTCTTCCCATAGCAACCAGATGCATCCCAGAGCAATCTTGTCTTCCCAGAGCAACCAGATGCTACCCAGAGCAACCACATTCTAACCAGAGCAATTATGTGTTCCTACAATAACCAGATGCAACCAGGTGTTCTAGAGCAACCATATTCTACCCAAAGAAACTGTGTTTCCATAGCAGCCAGATGCTAGAGAGAGCAACCATATTCTGACCAGATCAATCAGGTCTTCCCATAGCAACCAGATGTATCCCAGAGCAACCACATTCTACCTATCCAATGGCAACCAGATGCAACACATTTTAACCAGAGCATCTCTGTGTTCCCACAGTAACCATATGCAACCCAGATCAACTACATTCTACCCAGAGCAATCATGTCTTCCCATAGCAACTAGATGCAACCCAGAGCAACCATGTATTCACATAGCAACCAGATGTATCCCAGAGCAACCACATTCTACCCAGAACAATCATGTCTTCCCATAGCAACTAGATGCAACCCAGAGCAACTATGTATTCACATAGCAACCAGATGCATCCTGGAGCAACTATATTCTACTCAGAACAGTTGTGTGTTCCCATAGCAACCAGTTGCTATCCTAAGTAACCATATGATACCCTTAGTAATAAAGTTACCCATAGCAACCATTACACATATGAACTTTAAGGCAGTGAAACAGAGTCTCTGCCAGCGGTATGGTTGTGGATAACCTCCTGTTAGGACAGGCTGAACAAGCTCAAGCTCTTAGATAAATGATATTTATATAGCAGTGCCCGTAAGGCTGGCGGGCCCCCGGGCCTCAGCCCAGTGTACACTTTATTCAGTAACTCGGGGTGGGACTTTGGCCCTCGGCTGGTGGAGGGATTAGAAGATTGGAAGCAATCCTCCCGGAGTGTGACACCTGTAATAATAACTTACAATGATTTATTTTACATGTTACTAGAAGGATTGCTTTATGATGACAGACTCACCTCATGAAAAGATGATGTCACTTCACAGCATATCCCGACTACTGCAATTATCTGCCTCCCGCTATTAACCCCCGCCCTCCCCAGGTACAACTCCTGGATGAAGAGTGTCGGCAGTAATCTCTTTTTAGGTAACATTAGTTAATACATGTTAGGTTGTATAGCAAATAGACATGTGCAATTTGTTTCATACGAATCGAAAATTCTTACATTCGGAAGCATCCGAAATACCAATTTCTATTCTTACGAATTTTATACAAAATTTCGTTGACAAATTTCGTTTCGGGAGTGGGAGACTACAAAGACTGGTACTAGTAGTCGATGGGAGAATCAGAATTGGACAAAATAAGAAAGTTCGTTAATATCATTTTATTATTGTCATAATAATTACGATTATTCGTTATGATGAAGTTTTTAACCCAGGAAGTCAGCACTGCACAGGGATGATGGGAGCCCCTCATAATGAGCACAGCACAGGGATGGTTGGAGCCCCTCATAATGAGCACAGCACAGGGATGGTGGGAGCCCCTCATAATGAGCACAGCACAGGGATGGTGGGAGACCCTCATAATGAGCACAGCACAGGGATGGTGGGAGCCCCTCATAATAAGCACAGCACAGGGATGATGGGAGCCCCTCATAATGAGCACAGCACAGGGATGGTGGGAGCCCCTCATAATGAGCACAGCACAGGGATGGTGGGAGCCCCTCATAATGAGCACAGCACAGGGATGGTGGGAGCCCCTCATAATGAGCACAGCACAGGGATGATGGGAGCCCCTCATAATGAGCACAGCACAGGGATGATGGGAGCCCCTCATAATGAGCACAGCACAGGGATGGTGGGAGCCCCTCATAATGAGCACAGCACAGGGATGGTGGGAGCCCCTCATAATGAGCACAGCACAGGGATGATGGGAGCCCCTCATAATGAGCACAGCACAGGGATGATGGGAGCCCCTCATAATGAGCACAGCACAGGGATGATGGGAGCCCCTCATAATGAGCACAGCAGGGTTACAGCCCCAGGAGGAAGTCAGTACAGCACAGGGATGGTGGGAGCCCCTCATAATGAGCATAATGAGTCGACGACTGCCATATTGAGAAAGGTATTTTTTGCTTTTTAAATTCATCATAACGAATGTTCGTAATTGTTACGAAAAGTTAACGAATCTAACGAAAATTCGTATTTCGTACGAAACACATCCAAATTGAATTTCGGACACAATTTACGAATTTTCGTCTAATATGAAACAGAACGGAATGAAACAAAATTTATTTATTGACGGCGCACATGTCTAATAGCAACTTTATTCAAAAAGTAGTATTTTTCCATAATTTTTGTAGATTTAGAAATCTTCCACCTCGGGTAGATCAGATATTGTGGTTTGCATCTCTGAAGAAAGACTGCAGAGATAAGCTCAGTTAGCCTTGAACAGATTATGCTCATTTTGATTGGATCTTTCTGCTTATATACATCAGATCTCGTTTTTTAGGAAATGATTATGTTGGAGAAGTGTGTCTGATTGATACTGTCTCCCTTGGAATCAGTTGGAGCTTCAGGTGCCTGTCACACCCAAAATCGATGCGGCACCACAATGTCGGCGTCGCACCAATTTGAACAGTGCCGTTGCTGACTTCTCATGTGACTTAAAGTGGGATTTCACCCACAATTGTTTTTTTTTTAAATCAGCAGCTACTAACAGTGTAGCTGCTGACTTTTAATAAGGACACTTACCTGTCCTACTCGCCTGCGCTGATGGCCCCCCGGTGCCGATCCCTCGATCGGTGCAGGTTCCGCGCCGCCATTCACACTAAGGGAAACAGGCAGTGAAGCCGTACGGCTTCACTGCCCGTTTCCTAGTGCGCATGCACGAGTCTCGCCCCGACTTGTGAATGGGCGGCTGCTCTCTGGGTTTACACACAGTTCCCAGAAAGCAGCATGCCCCATTCACTAGAAGAAGATGCAAAAGAAGACAGACCGCGGTTACGGAAGAGGCAGATTATGGACTTCCGCATAGCAACAGGTATTTCGAGCGACTTTAAGTCGCTCCGGTGTGAACGGGGGACTTATCGTCGAAGCTTAAATGAACAAGCCTAGGTTAGAAGCTGATTGGCTACCATGCACAGCTGCACCAGATTCTGAGGAGTAGGTACTTGTATGAAGTAACCACCATGCAGATGGCAAGGGAGTTATATCATCTGAGGCCCAGCACCTATGAGGGAGACAGAAGATGGCGGATCCAGAAGAAGATGGGGAAAAGATGGAAGTGTCATCTGTAAGATGCTGGGAGTATGCACTTGTATGAAGTAACCACCATGCATAGGCAAGGGAGTTATGTCATCTGAGGCCCAGCACCTATGAGGGAGACATAAGATGACAGGCCTAAAAGAATATGGGGAGAAGATGGTAGTGCCATCTGTAAGTTGCTGGGAGTAAGTACTGGCATGAAGTAATGCCTATGCACATGCAAGGGAGCTACGTCACCTGAGGCCAAGCACCTATGAGGAAGACAGAAGATGACAGACCCAGAAGAAGTTGGGGGGGGGGGGGGATGAAAGTGCCATCTGCAAATTGCTGGGAGTAAGTGAATGAAGTAATGCCCATGCACATGCAAGGGAGCTACGTCACCTGAGGCCAAGCACCTATGAGGAAGACAGAAGATGACAGACCCAGAAGAAGATGGGGGGGAGATGAAAGTGCCATGTGCAAGTTGCTGGGAGTAAGTGAATGAAGTAATGCCCATGCACATGCAAGGGAGCTACGTCACCTGAGGCCAAGCACCTATGAGGAAGACAGAAGATGACAGACCCAAAATAAGATGGGGAGAAGATGGAAGTGCCATCTATAAGATGTTGGGAGTAAGTATTGGCATGAAGTAACACCCATGCGCATGCAAGAGAGTTACATCATCGGGGGCCCAGCCTATGAAGAAGACAGAAGATGCTGGGAGTAAGTGCCAGGTGTTGGGATGGAGTCATTCATCCTGGCACAACCAATCAAGATAACCAAAACTCCTGAACCTGTAGAATACGGGGGAGGATGGAAGCGTTATCTGTAAAATGCTTGGAGTAAGTGCCAGGTGTTAGGATGAAGTAATTCCTACATGCATGTGCAGGAGTTGTGCCATACCGGCCCTGCCAATCAAAAAGGCTGAGAATTCCTGAACCCAGAAGAAATGGGCAGAAGATAGCAGGTCCATCTGTAAGAAGCTGGTAGTAAGTGCTGGGAAGAGGTAACAAGCACAACCATGGGAGTTGTGTTATCTGTGGCCTGGTGATAAGCAAGACAGAACATGGCAGACCCAGAAGAAGACGCAGATGGCAGCGGTGGCGAGGAGAGGAGCAGACCTAGCATCACTGGAAATAGCTCTGGGATAAAAGAACCTAAAGCTCTGCTTTAGAAAAAAAAAAAGTTTTCTCGCTCCCCCCAGCCCTCTGCCTGTGTTTGCAGAATCCTTACCTGCTGTCAGTCGGATCCAACATTTAATCTGTCATCTCAGTCCTTGTCCCCAGGCTATGCTTTGATGTGTGAGATGGAGGGAGAGATTATAACATTCAAGCTGTCAGCACTGAAATCCTGGGGAGGGGGGGAGGGACAGGTGTATGAGGGGGGTAAAGTCAGGACACACCGTGCTCCAATAGGGGGGTCAGGCTTGAGCAATCCATTGAACTACAACTCCCTGCAAGACCTGGCAGCCCACTACTACACACTATGATAACTAGCACCTTTAGGAACAATAGTTAACTTATGTACATGCATTGACATACAATAAAAGGCCCTATATATACCCATGTGGTGCTTTTATTCACCCCTTAAACTGCGTCCACAAGCCAAAAAACACACCAGATTTATTATATTCCAGTCACTATATTTTTTATCACATGCATTGCAAGGGGAAGGTGCCATTGTTTACTCTGTGCACCAACATATCAGAATTAATTTTTGGAAATTCAAAAACAGAATCACTGAGTTGGGAAAAGGATCACCCCCTTGTGTCAGTATTTTGGTGAATCACCTTTTGCTTTAATTCCAGTCTTTTAGTCGGTTGGGATTTGTCTCTACTAACTTTGTACATGCAGACTTTGCAATATTTGCCCTCTCTTCTTTGCAGAGCTGCTCACGTTCAGTTACATTTGATGGTGACGGTTTGTGGACTGCAGTCTTCAAGTCATTCCACAGATCTTCAATGGGGAAGTCTGGGCTCTGACTAAGCCATGCAAGGACATTCACCTTTTTCTCCTTCAATCCCTGTGTGGTCACTTTTGCTGTGTGCTTTGGGTCATTGTCATGTTGGAGGGTAAACCTTCTTCCCATTGACAACTTTCTGGCAGAGGGCAGCAGATTTTCCTCAGTGAGAATAATGAAGTTTTGATTGCCCTAGATCAGTGGTTCTCAACCTGGGGGTCGGGACCCCCTTGGGGGTCGAATGATGCTTTGCCAGGGTTCCCAGAATCCTGGGCTGTTCCTGAAGCCCACACGCTCTCCCAGCCTTTTCGCGGCCGCCCAGTTGGGCTGTTTCTGGAGCCCGCGGCCGCCCACTTAGCCTCTTCGCAGCCGCCCATTCAATTCAGGGCATGGCTGGGGGGCAGGGACTAGAGGTCAGCTGACTGGTGAGGAATGTGAAGTGGGAGGGGCTGGAGGAGACCCTATCTCCTGATTTCGGCACAGGTGTCACTGCTGAGCGGCACTACAAAGTCGGAGACACAGTGAGTAACACTACCTGTGATTATAGTTGCCATTAATTGTCCCCACTACAGTTCTAAGATCAGCAGATGCCCTTGATCAAGAGCACCAAAGTTGATCAGAACCCCCCTTCACTGCCACTGATCCCACCCCCCTTGCACTGCCACTGATCCCACCCTCCCTGCACTGTCACTGATCCCACCCCCCCCCCCCACCAAGGAGTAAGAGAAGGAATAAAGAATACATGAAAAGAGGGGGAGGAACAAAGAAAAATTGGGGACAAACAATAAGAGAAAGAACAAGAAAGATGGCTAGAGAGAGGGATGGGGGGAAAAAAAGCAAGAAATTAGGATAGAGAGATAAAAGGGAAAAAAAGGAGAACAAAGAGAAAGAGTGGTACATCCTAAAATGTACCACAGGGGGTTTTAAGACTGTACGAGTGGAAAGGACCCAGGGATCGCTAAATGTCCATGGGTTAGGGGCGCCAATTACCTGTCTTGGCTTAGGTGCTGACCACCTACGCTACAAAAATAATTTTACTGTTAGGGGTCCCCACAACTTGGGAACATTTATCAAGGGGTCACGGCACTAGAAAGGTTAAGAATCACTGCCCTAGATGTTTAACCCCATCCCAGCCACTGTCATTAGTACAGTGACAGTGCATAGTTTTAGCACTGATCACTGTATTAGTGTCACTGGTCCCCACAAAGTGTCAGAATGTCCACAGCGATATCCCAGTCCCAATATAAGTCGCTGATCACCGCCATTACTAGTAAAATAAATAAATAAATAAATAAAATCTCATAGTTTGTAGACCCTATAACTCATTATACGCTTATTGGGATTTTTTTTACCAAAAATATGGCCTAATTTGAAGAAGAAATTAAATGTTTTACATTTTAATTGGATATGTTTTATAGCAGGAAGTAAAAAAAATATTATTTATTTTTTCAAAAGTGTCTGTCTTTTTATGTTTATAGTGCAAAAATAAAAACAGCAGTGGTGATCAAATACCACCAAAATTGAGCTCTATTTGTGGGGGAAATGGACATACATTTTATTTAGGTACAGTGTTGCATAACTGGGCATTTGTCAGTTAAAAGTAACGCAGTGCCGTATTGCAAAAAATGGCCTGGTCATGAAGGGGGTTAAATATTCTGGAAGTCAAGTGGTTAATAAGGAGTGGGGAGGAGGCCTTAAAGAAGGAACTTCTCCTTTTGGGTGGAGTTCCACTTTAAATAAATCATCTTTGAGCTCCTTTTAGTATACCGTACCTGTTATTTTTTACTTTTTTCTTTAATAAATATCCCCCAAAAAATGAAAAAAAATTAAATGTTGTCATCAGTTTAGGCCGATATGTATTCTTCTATATATTTAAAATAAATAAATAAGCGTATATTGATTGGTTTGCCCAAAAGTTATAGCGCCTACAAAATAGGGGATAGATTTATGGCATTTTTTATAAAAAATTTTTTTTACTAGTAATGGTGGTGATCAGTGATTTTTAGCGGGACTGCGACAATATGGCGGACACATCGGACGACTAACTGACATTTTTGACACTTTTTTGGGAACCAGTGACATTTTTACAGTAATCAGTGCAAATAATATGCACTGTTATTGTACCAATGACACTTTTCAGGGAAGGGTATAACATCAGGGGCAATCAAGGGGTTAAATATGTTCCCTCACTGTGTGCTCTAACTGCATGGGAGACTATGTGACTGGGGAAGCACACAGTTCCGTCATCCTGCATAGAAGAAAGACGGGATCTGTGTGATCTCCCCTGTCAGAACTGAGATTTGCCTTGTTTACATAGGCAGATCCCCGTTCTGTCACTGGGGGAAAGATCGTGGGTGGCCGGCGGACATCATGTCTGCCCAATCTGCTGATTGGCACTGGCCAGTGGGCGCACATGTGCCCACAAATTGCTGTGTCCAAGCCGTACATAGTGCTCTTAAAGAGTGTAACTGCATTTTGTAAGGTGCACAGTCAATTTGCCTTTAGTAAATCAACCCCTATGAGTCAAACAACTTAGTGAGAATAATGAAGTATGTGGCTCATGGCTTATCTCAAGTTTAAAGTAATACTAAAGGTTTGAATAAAAAAAATAACAAACATGTCATACTTACCTCCACTGTGCACTTAGTTTTGCACAGAGTGGCCCCGAACGCCATCTTCTGGGGTCCCTCGGCGGCTCCTCCCTACATCAGATAATCCCCTAGGAGAAGCGCTCTCCCGGGGGGTTTCCATAGCGGCAGAATGCTGAACTCGGCCCCACCCCCCCCCCCAGCGCCCGCGTCATTGGATTTGATTGAGAGCAGTGGGAGCCAATGGTTGCGCTGCTATCAATCTATCCAATCAAGAGTCGAGAACTCCAGGCAGAGAGACGGCGTGTCCTCGCCTTGGGATATTCCAGGGCTCAGGTAAGTAAAACGAGGGTGCTAGGGGGCCGGTGACTGACAAAAGTTTTTTCACCTTAATGCATAGGATGCATTAAAGTGGTTGTAAACCCGCATATACATTTTTTTTTTTTAACCCTGCAAGGCAAAAGCCATAATGAGCTAGTATGCACTGCTTATTAGCTCATTATGAAATACTTACCTCGGAACGAGTTAGGGAACTTACCTGGTCCACGCCGAGCCGAGCGTGTCTTCCGGGTATCGCCGCTCCAGCGCTGTGATTGGCTGAAGCGGCGATGACGTCACTCCCGCGCGTGCGCGCGGGAGATTTCAATCCGGCATTGGCCGTCGGGGCCGGCTCTTCAGCTGAGGATCCCCCCTTAGCATGCGCCACTGAAATCAGCGGCGCATTGCAAGGGGAATATCTCCTAAACCGTACAGGTTTAGGAGATATTCTTTATACCTACAGGTTAGCCTTATTATAGGCTTACCTGTAGGCAAAAGTCAAAAAAGTGGGTTTACAAACACTTTAAGGTGAAAAAACAGAAGGCTTTAAGCTGATGCAGAGCTCTCTCTAGTGGCTAATTTACAAATATCTTTATTTCATACAACAACGAAAATATGGAAGAGTAAGAATGTGAAAATGTGAAAGATGCATAAATTGTGACTTTAACGTGAGCCTGTGTTGTGTCCATGCCAGGCACCCTAACCCTCCATTTTTAAAGTGATTCTAAAGGCAAATATTTTTTTCCTTTTCAATAGAGCAAGGGATGGTTAAAACGTTTGTCTGATTTTTGTCATCTGGGTCCCATAGGGGACTTTTGGTATCAAAGCCCAAACAAGAAGTGAGAGGAAATTCCTCCAAAGTGAGGGACTCCTGGGGTGTCACCAGAACTAGTGTCATTCCTGGACCGAGGACCCTTTCCCTTTCCGCATGTGACAATAAAAGGCCAATTATCATTCTTGGAAAGGGACCAGTGTTGACCCCCAGTCACTGATTCTACCAAGTACCCTACCCTGGGCAGTAGGGTTCCTGAACTACGAAGACTGCAGCACCTCGAAACTCACTGTAAGCCTTTGTGTCATCCTACAAGGAGGTCAGCTGTCCTCATAGCAGGTCTTACAAGATTTGTAAGGCTGGGACAAAGTCTTCCAGCCACACAAGGCTTTGTCCCCTGTCACAACACAGGCACACACATTGCTCACCATGGACCTGGATGGCATCTTGCCTGGGCTTTGGAATCCGAAAGGCACGTGGCAATGAAAGGGCTGTGTATAGCAGTGTTGAGCACCTCGCACGTCTCTCTCACTTTCTCTTTCCAAGCCGTAACACTTTCATCAGTTTCCACATCCCGTGTAGAGTATCTACTCAGAGCATCGGGTTCAACACTGACTGTCACTTCCTCTGAGCACCAATCATAAGGCTCGCCTGTGATGTGGGCAAGCCTGTACAGAAAAGAGGCACAGACCAGGGACCTGGGTGTAGCAAAGCAGACAGCGGTGACAGATTTACACAGTAACACTAACAGCACCCAGTAGACTTGGAGGCTGATTATGGAAAGGTCAAAGAAGATATGGAACAACTGACAACAGGGGGGTGGTAAAAATGGGCAGCAGAGCCTCAGTCTTGCTGCCCACGCGAACTGTAAAATATAGGGTTGTTCACATGCCGTGGCCACAATGATTTGCTTTGTTGCTGCTGCATTTTTTTTTTTATATAAATACTTTATTGTTCCAGAAATAAAGGAAAAAATGGGTCAAATTAACGCCAAGAAAATATAAGATTTGACAATACATATATATAAATATAAATATATATATATTAAAATATTATTCCAAATTTATAATTTCTTATTACAGCTTGATGACTATTGATTCTATTTCATATATGTTTTACCTACACTGAACTGAACTGTTATACTTTTCACATTTTATTTATGTGTGACAATAAACTCACACAGGCCCGGATTCAGATAGAATTGTCTATCTATGGGCGGGCGTAACGAATCTCGTAAATTAGGGCGCAAGTTCCGTATTCAGAAAGAACTTGCTCCCTTAGTTACGGCGGCGTAACGTATGAGGTCCGGCGTAAGCCCGCCTAATTCAAATGTGGATAATGTGGGCGTGTTTTATTTAAATTCACTGTGACCCCACGCATTTGACGTATGCGCCGTTCGTGAAAAAATCCCAGTACGCATGCTCGAAATTACGCCGCAAATCGTCATTGCTTTAGACGTGAACGTAACTTACGTACAGCCCTATTCGCGAACGGCGCGGGAACGACGTCCATACTTAACATAGGATACCCCTCATATAGCAGGGGTAACTTTACGCCGAAAAAAGGCTAACGTAAACGACGCAAAAAAATGCACCAGGCGGACGTACGTTTCTGAATCGGTGTAAATACCTCATTTGCATATTCATCGCGGAAATATACGGAAGCGCCACCTAGCGGCCAGCGTAAATATGCAGCCTAAGATACGACGGTGTAAGACACTTACGCCGGTCGGATCTTAGGGAAATCTATGCGTAACTGATTCTATAAATCAGTCGCATAGATACGACGCCGCACACTCAGAGATACGACGGCGTGACGGCTTGAGATACGAGAATATTATATATTCATTTTATTCTTCATATATATATATATATATATATATATATATATATATATATACATACATATACAGCGGTGCTCATAGGTTTACATGGCAGAATTTATGATTTCTTGGCCATTTTTCAGAGAATATGAATGATAACGCAAAAAAATTCATTTGGCTGAAGCCATTTGTTATCAATCAACTGTGTTTACTATTTTTAAATCATAATGGCAACAGAAACTACCCAAATGACCCAGATCAAAAGTTTACATACCCTGGTGATTTTGGCCTGGCACACAAGTTGGCACAAAGGGGTTTGCATGGCTATTAAAGGTAACCATCGTCATCTGTGATCTGTTTGCTTGTAATTAGTGTGTGTGTATAAAAGGTCAATGAGTTTCTGGACTCCTGGCAGACCCTTGCATCTTTCATCCAGTGCTGCACTGATGTTTCTGGATTCTGAGTCATGGGGAAAGCAAAAGAATTGTCAAAGAATCTGCAGGAAATGATAGTTGAACTGTATAAAACAGGAAAGGGATATAAAAAGATATCCAAGGAATTGAGAATGGCAATCAGCACTGTTCAAACTCTAATCAAGAAGTGGAAAATGAGGGGTTCTGTTGAAACCAAACAACGGTCAGGTAGACCAACTAAAATTTCAGCCACAACTGCCAGGAAAATTGTTCGGGATGCAAAGAAAAATTCACAAATAACTTCAGGTGAAATACAGGGCTCTCTGAAAACATATGGGCCCGGATTCACAAAGCACTTACGCCGACGTATCTTGAGATACGCCGCGTAAGTGTAACTACGCGCCGTCGTATCTGTGCACCGTGCCCACAATCTGAGATACGTCTGAAAATAGGCTGCATCCGACCGACGTAACTTTCCTACGCCGGCGTATCGTGGGCGCATATTTACGCTGGCCGCAAGGGGCGCTCCCATTGATTTTCTATGCACATATGCAAATGAGGGAGATACGCCGATTCACGAAGGTAGTTGCGCCCGACGCATAATATACGCGGTTTGCGTTAAGCGTACGTCGGCGTAAAGTTATTCCCCATATAGGAGGCACAACTCTGTGACTCTGTGTCACTGTCCCAGTGGTGGGACCACTGGGACAGCAGAGAATCACTGTTATAGTCGTGGCTGCCCTTCTGCATGGTGAACACAAGGGGTCGTTCTCTCTGAACAGGTGCCATTCACAGCAGGCACTCTTGGCATTTCTTTCAATTAATGTAAAGCATTCTCTGATTGGATGCGTTGGAGATTGTGACATCACTGCCCACCACTTCTTTTGTCTTTTATTCTGGGGTGCAGCTGCCTCAATTTTTTTAGAGAAGCAACAGGGTCACTTTAATGCTGCAACTTTTATAAACTAGAATTTAACAGCAAAAGGTGTCAGAATTCTTCGTACTCGCAGTGACATTAACCATGCAGAGCAGTGAAATAAGACAACACAGCCGCAGAGCAGACATGGACGGGGTTGCGATACCATACAGGAAGTGTGTCTGGTTCAGATATCAGGCAGGTGACGTGTTGGTCACCTGGACATTTTCTACAGACACAGTTCTCAGGTCTCCGTGTGGTCAGGATGTGGTCAGACCACCAGTGCCCATCTCTAGCCTGCATCCTTTTCATTCAGGCGCAGGAAACAGCAGTTGAGGGTGACCCGTGTTTGCATGCATGTCCTAAACACATTTTTCATTAAAGGTGTGTTTAACCCCCTCATGACCAGAGCCCATTAAAAACCTACATTATATAGGCAAAAGTATGTGAACACTTGACCATCAGTTCTACCTATATGGTACAACTCTTTAAATTATTCAATTAAAGGATAAGTTCACTCTAAAAAGGGATAACTGCACATTTTGGCCCAGATTCTCGTATCTAAGCGTAAAACTGCGGCGGCGTAACGTATGTCATTTATGTTACGCCGCCGCAAGTTTTACAGGCAAGTGCTTTATTCACAAAGAACTTGACTGTAAAGTTGCGGCCGCGTAGCGTAAATCCCACCGGGGCAAATGAGTCGGGTAGGGGGCGTGAATAATTTAAATAAGGCGCGTTCCCGCGCCGAACGTACTGCGCATGCGCCGTCCCTAAAATTTTCCGACGTGCATTGCGCTAAATGATGTCGCAAGGACGTCATTGGTTTCGACGTGAACGTAAATGGCGTCCAGCCCCATTCACAGACGACTTACGCAAACAACGTACATTTTTAAATTTCGATGCGGGAACGACGGCCATACTTACTCATTGGTTGCCCCTCATATAGCAGGGGCAACTTTACGCGTCGCAAATCTAACGTAAACATCGTAACTTCACTGCGTCACCCGCGCGTACGTTCGGGAATTCGCGTATTTTGCTAATTTGCATACTCGACTGGGAAAACGACGGAGGCGACACCTAGCGGCGAAAAAAAAATTGCATTCAAGATCCGACAGCGTAAGAGCCTTACGCCTGTCGGATCTAATGGTTATCTATCTATAGAATCAGTCGCATAGATGCGACGGCCCAGATTAGGACTTACGACGGCGCACATTGCGTTGCGCCGTCGTAAGCCCTTTGAGAATCTGGGCCTTTGCATGTAAAAAAAAATATGCATTTATTATTATTATTTTTGTAATGGACCCATAAAGCATTGCACCCACGATCAGCAGATCATTGGTGTAATGCCAAAGTCCTGCACACTGTCTGTGTATCTGTCTGGCCATACCTCCGATACGGCCAGGCAGTTACACGGTGAAAAGAAGCATAAATGAACTATCACAGCGCTCAACGGCACCTTGGTAGTTCATTGAGAACTACAAGCCCACAGCCGCAAATGCTGCTGGATCATGTTGTTTTCCCATTTACAGAACACTGTGAATGGATGATGTGGCTGGGTGAGTGGAGTGCTAGCTGTCAGAATGGGGGATCGGGGGGAGCGGGGTGCGGTGCATCTGTAACATGTTACACCCTGAAAATGGGTATAACACATTACAAAGGGTGAACTTATCCTATAAAGCTCATTTGGACAAACTATTTACTTCACTAACAGATGCAGCAGTTATGTGCGCTGTATATGTGTATCCTTAGCTATATACAATATACAGCGCTGTGTTCTGGCAGCAGGATGGAGACTTTCCGTTCCGCTCCCAAAACATAATCAAGTAACGCTGAGCAGTGCTCAGCCATTCACAGGTAACTTTGCATTCTATGGATGAATTCAAAGCTTCCTCTGATTGGCTGAGGTGGAGATCATGACATCATCCACCCGCCTCTGCACCTCAGCCAATTACATGAAGTTTTGTATTTATTCATAGAAGCAGCACTCAGCCCGACTCAGTTTTGTTCTGGGAGCTCTCCATCCCCCTGCCAGAACACAGTGCTGTATACTTTACTTAGCTGAGGTTGCTTACAGTTTATACAGAACATTAAGTGAATGCATCCGTGGAATAAATAGTTTGTTTCGACCAGCTTGGCCCAAACTAACTATTTAAAGTATGAGTTCACTTTTCTTAACATGTTACATCCATATTTAGAGTGTAAAATGTATCCTCCATCCTCATCCCCTGATCCGCCCCCCTCCTTGTGACAGCGGGCGGGGATCTTCTCCCCACACTCGATGTCACAATTTGAAAACAACACGGTCATGCAGGGCTCTGCCCACATGGTTGCGCCATGCGCTGTGAATGAATGTACTACAACTTTCGTTAAGCATTGCAGCTGCCAGCTTGTAGTTCTCAATGGACTGTGAGGGCGCTGGTGAGGGCTCTCAGTCCATTGAGCTTGCTGGACTTCAGTAACTGCCTGTCCATATCAGAGGTATGGGTAGACAGTGTACTGACAGTTTGCAAAAGCCTGACATTGTACTCACAATCTGCTGATCGTGGGTGCAATGCTTTACAGGTTTCCAAAAAAATGTGCACACATTTTTTTTTTTTAAAGATGAACTTAGCCTTTAAAGTTCACTGAAACATGTAGAACAGCTTTAAAGGGGTTGTAAAGGTAAAACATTTTTTTCCTAAATAGCTTCCTTTACCTTAGTGCAGTCCTCCTTCACTTACCTCATCCTTCCATTTTGCTTTTAAATGTCCTTATTTCTTCTGAGAAATCCTCACTTCCTGTGAGTGTCGTGCTCGCCCCCTCCCTTTGGACGCCCACTAATGCCCTGTACACACGATCGGTTCGTCTGATTAAAACGGACCGATGGACCGTTTTCATCGGACGATCCGATCGTGTGTAAGCCCTATCAGTTTTTTTCCCCATCTGTGAAAAAAAATAGAACCTGTTTTAAAAAAATGTTATGGTTAAAAAACCGGGGAAATCCATCGGTCAAAAATCCATGCATGCTCAGAATCAAGTTGACGCATGCTCGGAAGCATTGGACTTAATTTTTCTCAGCACATTGTTGTGTCTTACGTCACCGCGTTGGACACGATCAGATATCTGATGAAAAAATCCATCAGACCGTTTTCATCGAATGAACCGATCGTGTGTACAGGGCATAACACATCTATCTGCAACAAAGAGAGCGCCCGGACTCTCCTGTAGTCCAAGGGAGGAAGAATGAGGTAAGTGAAGGAGGACTGCACTAAGGTAAAGGAAGCTATTGGGATACCAATCACCAACCTGGATGTGTCATCACACATCAAGCTCTTTGGCTAAATGGGCACATATTCACACAGACACCCTCCAAAATCTTGTGTAAAGTCTTCCCAGCAAATTGGAAGTTGGACGACTCTAAACTAATGTCCATTTTGGAATGGAATGTCCAACAAGCTCAAATAAATGTCCACATACATTTGGCCATATTGTGTAGTCAAGCAGGTTGTTGGAATAATAACCTAACCTGAAAAAAAAAAAAAGATTCTCTGCAAGGGCTAATGAATCTCAGCAGTCTTTATGAAGGTATGCAAGATACATTCCCCGATATATACCCTCATATAGGCATGATTGTTGGTGTAAAAAAAGTGTTGAGCATATGGTGTAGACCAGGGGTGGCCAACCAGTGGCCCGGGGGCCACATGTGGCCCGCGGAGCCCTCTAATGTGGCCCGCGATCTCCTACTCTGGAATGGCGGGTTGGCAAGCCCAGATCGCAGGTTGCCGACCTGCCATACCACAGCATCAGTGTTGTGAATGAATCTGGTGGTAGAGGAAGAAAGCGACTGCGGAGCAGAGCCCTATAAACCGATGCATCCTCTACAGCGCCGGCTTTTACCAAAGGCGGAGTCTATGGCAAAGTTCAGCTAACCCGCAGGTTAGATACAGGTGCACTACGCTGCACCCGCGGTGTGGGTAAACCGCAGCACAGTGTGAAAGCAGTCTTAGCCCTTTTCAAAAGACTAGCCCGGCCAAATGGGACCCTCAATTCACCTCTACAGATTGACAGATGTCCGTTTATGCCCGCCTACCTCCAATCCAAAAAACAAAAGGGATTTGTATCCTTCCATCTGGGCGGATCAGAAGGACCTATAGAGTAGCCGTGACCTGTCATCCGCCTGCTCTGCTCATTGCGGCCCGCGACTGGTTACCAAGTTGCTTAAGTGGCCCTCGCTCTTCAAAAGGTTGGGCACCCCTGGTGTAGACAGCCAGACCAAATTTAGCAGCACCAATTAACGTGGCAATAACTCTAGGGCTAATTTGCCTATCTATATATTTTTATTAAGAATACATATGGCATTCATTGGTATTATGGTTTTAATAAATGCCCTGCTCAAGTTGTAATATAAGCTGACAAACGGAAAAGAACACTTCTGGGTATTTTACATGTAACAGTTATTAATCACATTATTTAAAAGTTATTTACACTATATTTTTTACACATTGTAATTATTTCTAACAATGAACCTCTTTCTTTGTGCAAAGTGACTGCCCAGGACAATTTTCAGCTTTCAGCGCTGTCACAGCGCTGAAATGACAATTGCGCGGTCATACAACACTGTACCCAAACTAAATTTTTATAATTTTCTTCCCACAAATATAGATTTCTTTTGGTGGTATTTGATCACCTCTGGGGTTTTATTTTTTGCTAAGAAAACTAAAAAATACTCACATTTTGGAAAAAATAATGTTTTTTCTTAGTTTCTGTCATAAAATTTAGTTTTCTCCTTCAATGACGGGCACTGATGAGGCAGCACTGATGGGCACTGATGAGTTGTCACTGATAAAGTGGCACTGATATGTAGAATTGATGGGCACTGATAGGCGGCACTGATGGGCACCAATAGGCGGCACTGATATGCATCACTGATGGGCACTGACAGGCAGCTGTGATGGGCACTGACAGGCACTGACAGACGGCACTGATTGGCACTGATAGGCGGTACTGATTGGCACTGACAGGTGGCACTGATGGGCAGTACTGATGATGAGGTACTGATAAGTACTGACAGGTGTTACTGCTGGGCAGTAATTGGCACTGTGGTGGGCACTGGCAGATTCTAATCTTGGGACACTTCTGGGCACTGGTTGGCAGGTGATTGGCACATCTGAGGGGGCTGTGCTGACAATCAATGTGCTGATTATCAGCACAGACCCCCCCTGATCGGCTCTCCCTGTTTGCCGGTACTTCCTGGTTCACGTGATGATCAGAAGCCTCTGACAGAGGCTTCTTATCACAATCGGAGATGCGGGGTGTCAGACTGACACGCCGCACTCGCGATCGCGCACCGGCATTTTATCCTGCTAAAGTCATAGGACCCCCCAGTCAGGATAACAGAACCACTTCCCGGACATCAATCTGTTATTGGCGGGGCGAGAAGTGGTTAAAGGGACACTAAAGGCAGAATTTTTTTTTTAAATAATAAACATGTTATACTTACCTCCACTGTGCAGCTCGTTTTGCACAGAGTGGCCCCGAATCCTGTCTTCTGGGGTCCCTCGGCGGCTGTCTCGGCTCCTCCTCGCAAAAGCTTTCCACGTTTATGCGAGCTCCCTCGCATGGTGGAAAGCTTTTGCGAGCGCACTCCTGTGATACAGCGGCGGCCATAGCCGCCGACTGTATCACTCGGCCCGCCCCCCCCAGCGCGCCGCATCATCTGCTGTGATTGACAGCAGCGCCAGCCAATGGCTGCGCTGCTATCAATCCGCCCAGCCTAGCCAATCAATGGCCAGGCTGGGAACCGAACAAGATGACAATCACACGCCCGGGACTTTTGAACGGTGAGGTAAGTAAAACGGGGGCTGGGGGGGGGGGCGGTGCTGTCAGATGTTTTTTTACCTTAATGCATAGGATGCATTAAGGTAAAAAAACTTTTACCTTTACAACCCCTTTAAGCCATGATGAAGACCCCCCTGGAACTCCCAACGTGCATTAGATGTTTTTGCAGCATTACCCTTACTTACTGTAGTAAGAGTTTTACCCTTACTTACTGTTCATTTTGATACCCATCAAATAGGATGCAGACAGGTTTAACTTCCTGGTTTATATGATACCCTTGAAATGTTAAGTGGATAGATTTCCCTAAGGCCCCATACACACGGGAGGATTTATCCGCGGATACGGTCCAGCGGACCGTTTCCGCGGATAAATCCTCTCGAGGATTTCTGCAGATTTTAATGCGATGGAGTGTGTAACTGTCCGCTTATCATTGTGGATCTTGTTCAGCACTTACTGCTGAGTGGAACCTTTCTGCCTCCCTTTGGTTCCCTGGGGAATGTTTTGATCAGCAGGATTACAAGACCACTCCTTCTTCCTGTCTTAGAAAGAAAGCCTTTTCCTGTATCTCAGATGCCACATGTTAGCTGTCTGCATAGGATTTCATGGAAGATGTCTGCAGAAAATCCCTAAAGCTTAAAGTTTGTACCCCCCTTGGCAAGTGGATCGAGGTATGCAGAAAAGTGTGCATTGTTATAAAGGTGTATATGTTCTAGAGATAAACCCTGTTCATGCTGTTTGGTTTTAAATACGCTATGCATGTAACCATGTTTCTTTGAATGTTCAATGTAATTAGATGTGTGTGCAGACAACTGTAATTAACCCTGTAACCCCCTTTTTGGTGACAACTGTAAATAAGTGTTTTATATGTCATTTACAGTTTTCACGGTGCTATGGTGCTATGGTGCTATGGTGCTTACGATATTCATGTTTACGGTGCTCAAGGAGATAAAGAAAATAATATTCAACCCTGCTGCGCACCTTTGTTCCGAAATAATAAAACTACTGCACCCGTCAGAAGCTCTCCTCTTGTTATTTATTCGATGCCAAAGGGGCCGTAACAGTGAAAACTCGTCGCTGCGGTGGAGACTCGACATCACCAGCTGCGTCGCTGTCTTCATCGAACTGTGAGTAAAGGCTTCCCAACGCCTCGCAAGACACGTGCGGACGCCATCTTGGCAACAGAGACTTGGCTAAAAAAGTAAACGTGTCACGTGGACTTTTAAATATAGCGGACTCTTTATATGTGATCCGGAAGCCGCCCTTAACTACTATGCGAGCCAAATAGTTAATATTTTGCTAAACCAGTGATCAAGTTATTATATTCGTGTTTAGAGGCCTAGTGTCAGATTTAAAGCAACGCTATCTTCCAAGTTCCTAATCCACTAAACTGCAGTTATTTACGTAAAGGGTTAATTGTCTGGTTAGAAAGTGTCAGCAGTATATTCGTTTAAAACATTTTGTAGTACTGTATGCATTGTTTGCTAATCTTTAGTTACAAGTGTGAACACCTGTTATCTGTCGTAGCCCTTAGTAGCAAGTTTGAGCCAACACTCATTCAAGTTAGGTTTCAGGCACACTCACACTTGAAAGGCAAAGGCACACTAGAACAAAATGTTGTCACCTGCTGAAGAAACAGACAAACCCACAGAGTCACAACAGGTACGATCCAGCTCTAGAGAGCGAAGCCTAACAGAAAAGGGCAAAGAAATGCACGAAGAAACAGTTAAGAAAAATGAAAAGGCATTCAACAAGGTGTGCAACTCTTGGAAGGAGCTAGCAAAGGAATGTAGGACAAAGTTAAAAGGTTTCTGCTCAACTGAAGACTTTAATACAAGATTGAAAGAGATTAAAGCCAAAGAAGCGTTAGTGCACCAACAGTATGAGTCCATGTGCCGAAATAATTCCACTACCCCGTACGTTGTTAAGAAAATGGATGCATGCACCGCGTTAACGGCTGAAATCTGCAACCTCATCAGCAAGCGGCTAGAGAATGTAGATGAAATCTTTAACGATCAACTTGAGAAGGAAAGGGTGAGGATGGTGCTTAATAAAGAAGAGCATGAGTCAGTCTTTGGAAACTCAGAAACAGAAACTGTCCTCTCAGAGTCATTACCAGACTCCAACGCAAGCTCAAGAGCCACTTCCAGATCTAGCAAACGCGCTGACGCAGAAGCAGATCTTGCAGCCAAAATAGAACAGGCAAAGGCGACGCAACAGATGCGCGAGGAGCAAGCTAAGCTGAACAAACTAGAGGCAGAAATTAAACTGAAGTTGGATGAGGAAAAGACAAGACTACAACAGCTACAAGCAGAAAATGAAGTCAAGGTAGCTGCAGCAAGAGTGAAAGCCTACACCGCTTACGATAGTCTTGATATTTACGAACAGGAGACAGACCACAAGGTGCAATACCTCTGCCAAAATAATGAACCACGAAACTCATTGAATCCAAAGGCTGTGCCATTTCAACCTTCAAATACACCACTTGGGGTGTCAAGACCAAATGAAGAAGTTAGTCTAACCCCAGGACTTGCAAGTCTGCTTATCTCCAACCGTCTCCCTATACCTGAACCAACTGTATTCACAGGTGATCCTTTGAAGTTCATAGATTGGAAGATATCCTTTATGGCGCTGATTGATCAGAAACCACTCCCTGTGTGCGAAAAAATGCTGTACTTGAAGAGGTATCTCGGTGGTGAAGCTCGTAAGGCAGTGGAAGGGTTCTTCTACCGAAATTCAGAAGATGCCTATCTAGGTGCTTGGGGAATCCTACAGGACAGGTATGGAGGTCCATTCATAGTGCAAAGAGCCTTCAGAGAAAGGTTGGCTAAATGGCCAAAGATATCAGCAAATGACCCTGTAGCATTAAGAGAGTTTGCAGATTTCCTTCAAGGTTGTGTGGAGGCCATTCCTCATGTTAAAGGCCTAGCTATTCTAAATGATTGTGAAGAAAACCACAAGCTTCTCAAGAAACTGCCTGAATGGATCGTGCGCAGATGGGGTCGCATCGCCGTGGACGAGCTGGACAAGTCCCAAGAATACCCAACCTTTGCTCGTTTCACAGAGTTCCTGCAAAGGGAAGCTAAGATTGCATGCAACCCCATTGCCTCTCCTTTTCTCCTCAGTACCAAGACTACAGATGAGAGAATTCCCAAGAGAGCCAAGGCGCTCAACACAAGCACTCAAATGAAGCCCTCTACCTTCAACGTTCCAAATATCTCAGCTTCAAGACCGAAACCACCTTGCCTAGTCTGCAAAGACGAAACACACGGTGTCGCTAAATGTCTGACTTTTGCGGCAAAAACCATCGATGAAAAGAGGGCCTTTATTCACGAAAACCATCTCTGTTTTGGTTGCTTAAGAAAGGGCCACACTACAAAAGACTGCAAAGGAAGACACACGTGTAGCATATGCAGTCGACGCCATCCAACCTGTTTGCACATACAGAGAGACACTGAGCCTGTCAAGGCATCAAACGATGATTCAGTAGGCATGAGAAATAAGGCAAACGACAACGTTCCCAAAGTTATGTCCCATACTTTGACAAGACATACGTCTGCCACATCCTGCATTGTTCCAGTTCTGTTGTCAGCTACTATGGAGCCTCAGAGGGAAATCCTCACTTATGCCTTACTTGACACACAGAGTGATTCAACCTTTATTCTGGCAGACCTGGTATCGAAGTTAAGTGTGAGCACCAAGCCATTACAGCTAAGGCTCAGCACAATGACAGCGGTTGACACAGTTATTTCAAGCCAAATTGCTCACGGTCTGCAAGTGCGTGGCTTCAACTCCGAAGTTCGAATCCAACTCCGTCAAGCCTATACAAGAGATTTCATTCCAGTAGATAAGTCTCACATCCCCACTAAGGAGACTGCACTCCAGTGGTCACACCTCAAACACTTGGCAAACAAGTTACAGCCACTTCAAGATTGCGAAGTAGGACTACTGATCGGTTATGACTGCCCATCAGCACTGGCTCCCTTGGAGGTTGTTATCGGCTCCGAAAATGAACCCTTCGCTCAAAAAACTATGCTCGGCTGGAGCATTGTAGGATCAGCAAATCCACATCTTGATAGACAGGGTAGCCAGAGCTTCGTACACAGAGTCGCAGTGAAAGAAATGCCAATGCCGCCGGTCGCTGATGTGTTAAAGGCTTTAGAAATGGACTTCATTGAAAGAAATTATGAAGATAAGTACGTGTCTCAAGATGATGTTCGCTTCGTGCAGTTTCTCTCGGAAACTATAATGAAAAGGAAAGATGGACACTACGAGGTGCCGTTACCCTTCAAAGACAACAGTCAACTGGCACTACCAAACAATAAGAGGCTGGCCCTTATTCGACTTCATCATCTAAAGAAAAGATTAAAGGGAAATAGACAGTACCATGAACACTACACTGCATTCATGGAAGAAACAATCAGAAAAGGTGATGCAGAACCAGCCCCTTCATTATCAGAGGAAGAGACAGTGTGGTACATCCCACATCACGGGGTTTATCACCCCAAGAAGCCAGACAAGTTAAGAGTTGTCTTTGATTGTTCAGCAAAGTTCAAAGGCATCTCCCTAAACGATACCTTGCTGACAGGTCCCGACCTGATAAACTCTCTAGTGGGAGTCCTCTGTCGCTTCAGGAAGGAAGCAGTTGCTGTGATATGCGACATTGAAAAGATGTTCCATCAGTTCTATATCCCCTCAGAAATGCGCAATTACTTAAGGTTCCTTTGGTGGGAGAACGGTCAGTTGGAAACAGAACCGAAAGAATACAGAATGGCAGTTCACCTTTTCGGTGCCAGCTCCTCTCCAGGATGTGCCAATTTCGGCCTTAAGTATCTTGCACGACAACACAAGTCAGAACATCCCTCAGCATCAGCCTTCATCGAGAAGAACTTTTATGTCGACGACGGCCTAACTAGCGTTCCAACAGTCAGCGAAGCTTCGAATCTAATCCTCGAAACTCAAGGATTATGTAAAAATGCCGGCCTACGACTGCATAAGTTCAACTCTAATAAAAGGGACGTCCTGTCCTGTATAGCTCCGTCAGAAAGAGCAACAACTAGTGTACCTGTCAAACTTAGCCCAGACTCAACAACAGAAGGACAAGTACTTGGCATTCAGTGGTCAATTGAAAATGACACCTTCAGTTTCAGAGCTGACATAAAGCATCAACCCTCAACTCGTCGTGGTATCCTGTCAGTCGTAGCCTCCCTTTATGATCCTCTAGGCTTCATAGCCCCCTTCATACTGAGTGGCAAGTGCATTCTCCAAGAGCTTTGCCGCAGAGGCATCAGTTGGGATGAAGCACTTCCTGAGAGCTTATGTCCACGGTGGGAGGCTTGGAAGAGTAGTCTGCAAGCTTTAAGGGAAATCAAGATACCCAGATGTTACCATCCCCCAGACTTTGGTAACAGAATGAAAGTGGAACTACACCACTTTTCCGATGCCAGCAACATAGGATATGGTGCCTGTTCGTACCTTAGGTACAAAAATGACAGAGATCAAGTCCATTGCAGCTTCGTAATGGCCAAGGCAAGAGTTGCACCAACGAAGATTGTGAGCATCCCAAGGCTTGAACTCTCAGCTGCCGTCACTGCAGCAAGGTTGAGTGTCATGTTGAAGGCAGAACTTGAAATAGAAGTTGACAAAGAGTTCTTCTGGACAGACTCCCAAGTAGTCTTAGCCTATATCAATAACGAAGCAAAAAGGTTTCACGTGTTTGTAGCCAATCGTGTTCAACTCATAAGAGAGATTACAGATCCAACCCAGTGGCATTATGTGGATACGACACAAAACCCAGCCGACCATGCATCCAGGGGTCTACATGTAGCGGATATCTCCACCTCAAGTTGGTTATCTGGGCCTAGTTTCCTTTGGAGATCTGAAGTGCACGCATCTTCAAGCTCTTCAGCAGAACTAATTGTAGGCGACCCTGAAGTCAAACCTGTTACAACCCTTGCATCACAAGCCAATGAACAAACTGATACTCTAAATCGTCTGAGCAGGTTCTCCAGTTGGTCAATGCTCATTAAGGTGATTGCAAGAATCAGGAGAATAAAAACGAAGACGTATCACTGCAGCAATCTTGTGTCTGTGGAGGAACGTAAGGAGGCCGGGGAGGTAGTGATAGGTCTAGTTCAACAGCAAGTTTTCCCCCAAGAGCTAAAACTCCTTCAAAGAGGAGATAGTCTCCCAAGTTCAAGCCCTCTTAGCTGCCTTGACCCCATTCTGGTTCAAGGACTTCTTCGTGTTGGTGGAAGGCTCTCAAGATCAACTCTTAGTCAAGAAACAAAGCACCCAGTCATCCTCCCAAAAGAAGGGCACATTACCCAGTTAATCCTGTCCCACTATCATGCAGCCATTCATCACCAGGGCCGCAGCCAAACTCTAACAGAACTCAGAGCAAATGGATTTTGGGTGCTTGGTGGAAGCAAGTCAGTTGCCAAGTTAATACATAAATGTGTACAGTGTCGAAAGCTCCGGCGTCCCACAGAGGAACAGCGTATGTCAGAGCTCCCCGAAGAACGCGTAGAAGTTTCAGCTCCCTTTACATACTGTGGTATGGACTGTTTTGGTCCCTTTATCACCAAACAAGGTCGAAAGGAATACAAGAGGTATGGTCTAATCTTCACATGCTTCTCCTCACGTGCAGTCCACATCGAAATGCTTGAAGATTTATCTACAGATTCCTTCATCAATGCCTTAAGGTGTTTCATCAGTTTAAGAGGAGCCGTTTGCCAACTTCACTGTGACCAAGGCACAAACTTCACAGGAGCAAAGAACGAACTTAAAGAAGCCCTGAAGCAATGTGACACAAAGGCACTAGAAACTTTCCTAGCTGATAAACAGTGTGAGTTTATCTTCAATGCTCCTTCCGCAAGTCATGCAGGTGGAGTCTGGGAACGTCAAATTAGAACCATTCGTAATGTGCTAAATGCTACAACAGTCCAATGTTCAAGTAGACTAGACGATGCTTCTCTTAGAACGCTATTTTATGAAGCCATGGCCATTGTTAACAGCCGTCCTTTAACTGTCGATGGAATCAATGACCCCAAGGCGCCAGAACCTCTAACTCCAAACCACCTCATCCTGATGAAATCCAAGGTTGCATTACCTCCACCTGGGAAATTCGTAAAGGAAGACGTATATGCAGCTAAACGGTGGCGTAGAGTGCAATATTTAGCAGAACAATTCTGGAGTCGGTGGAAAAGAGAATACCTCATGAGTGTTTCCACAAGACAGAAATGGCACACACCTCGACGTAACCTCAAAGTAAATGACATTGTCATAATCAAAGATGATATGTCTCCCAGATGCCAGTGGCAACTAGGACGTGTAATTGAAACTACAATAGAAAAGGATGATCTAGTTCGTCGAGTCAAGGTGTTAGTAGGTGACAGAAGATTGCAAGATAAGAAGGACTATGTATCAAAACCTTCAATTATTGAACGTCCTATTCAAAAGCTAGTAGTCCTCATAGAAAGCAAATAAGTTCAGTTTTAGTGATACACTAGCATACCACCACACAAGACAGTAGCCAGTTACAGAGGTACCTATAAGCTAAATTGTGTATGATGTACCATGTTTTATAGCGGCCAAGGTTATGTTCTGTAAATTATGTATGACTTTTAGGTTATGTTCATCATAACATAATTTGGTGGGAGTGTAACTGTCCGCTTATCATTGTGGATCTTGTTCAGCACTTACTGCTGAGTGGAACCTTTCTGCCTCCCTTTGGTTCCCTGGGGAATGTTTTGATCAGCAGGATTACAAGACCACTCCTTCTTCCTGTCTTAGAAAGAAAGCCTTTTCCTGTATCTCAGATGCCACATGTTAGCTGTCTGCATAGGATTTCATGGAAGATGTCTGCAGAAAATCCCTAAAGCTTAAAGTTTGTACCCCCCTTGGCAAGTGGATCGAGGTATGCAGAAAAGTGTGCATTGTTATAAAGGTGTATATGTTCTAGAGATAAACCCTGTTCATGCTGTTTGGTTTTAAATACGCTATGCATGTAACCATGTTTCTTTGAATGTTCAATGTAATTAGATGTGTGTGCAGACAACTGTAATTAACCCTGTAACCCCCTTTTTGGTGACAACTGTAAATAAGTGTTTTATATGTCATTTACAGTTTTCACGGTGCTATGGTGCTATGGTGCTATGGTGCTTACGATATTCATGTTTACGGTGCTCAAGGAGATAAAGAAAATAATATTCAACCCTGCTGCGCACCTTTGTTCCGAAATAATAAAACTACTGCACCCGTCAGAAGCTCTCCTCTTGTTATTTATTCGATGCCAAAGGGGCCGTAACAGAGTGTACTCACCATCGCATTGAAATCCGCGCCGAAATCCTCTGGCGATGACGTGTCGCGCCGTCGCCGCGATTATGACGCGGCGACGGGCGCGACGCTGTCATATAAGGAATTCCACGCATGCGTTGAATCATTGCGACGCATGCGGGGGATCCCTTCGGACGGATGGATTCGGTGAGTCTGTACAGACCAGCGGATCCATCCGTTGGGATGGACTTCAGCAGATGGATTTGTTGAGCATGTCAGCAAATATTCATCTGCTGGAAATCCATCCCAGGGGAGATTTATCCGCGGATAAAGATCCGCTGGCGTGTACACACCATAGGATCTATCCGCTGAAACCCATTTGCTGGGATTTATCTGCGGATGGATTCTATGGTGTGTATGGGGCCTAACTCTCTGTTCTATCTGATACCCAACAAATAGGATGTGGGGAGATTTCTTTGACTTCCTGTTGCATCTGGTACTCAACAAAAAAAGAGAGTCTTACGATTGCCATCACTTCCTTTTCTCATACCCATTAAATAGGATGTGAAGAGATTTCTCTGACTTCCAGTTCTATATGAAACCCGTGAATTGACTTCTCTCACTTCCTGTTCTATGAGATACCCATCAAATATGATGTGGGGAAATTTCCATTACTTCCTGTTCTATCTGATATCAATCAAAAAGAATGCGGACAGATTTCTCTGACTTGCTGTTTTATCTGATACCCATCAAAAATGTGGGGAGCTTTACATCACTTCTTGTTCTGATACCCATCAAACAGGATGTAACGAGATTTCTCTGACTTCTGCTTCTATCCGATAACCATAAAAAATAAGGATGTGGAGAGATTTCCATTACTTCTTGTTCTGACACTAATCAAATAAGATGTGTAGATATTTCTCTGACTTCCTGATCTATCAGATACCCATCGAAAAGGATGTGGATTGATTTGCATCACTTTCTGTTCTCATACCCATCAAATAGGATGTGAAAAGATTTCTCTGACCTCCAGTTCTATATGAAACTTGTGGAGAGACTTCCCTCACTTCCTGTTCTATGAGATACCCATCAAATATGATGTGGGGATATGTCCCTGACTTCCTGTTCTATCTGATACCCTTAGAAAAAGAATGTGGGGAGATGTTTATCACTTGCTGTTCTGATACCCATCAAAAAGGATGTGGAGAGATTTCTCTGACTTCCTGTAATATCCGATAACCTTAAAAAAAGGGATGTGGAGAGATTTCCATCAGTTTCTGTTCTGATACTAATCAAATAATATGTGTAGATACTTCTCTGACTTCCTCTTTTATCAGATGCCCATCAAAAAGGATGTGGATTGATTTCCATCACTTGCTGTTCATCGAATGTGATGTGAAGAGACCAGGGTGGATATAAATCAATGATTTAAAAAAAAAAAAAATCAGATTTAAATCGATTTTTTTGATTTTTATCAAATTTATTTTAATAAAATGCTTTTGGAGTAAAAATCTATTCTATTTAAGATAAATTAATAATTGTTTATTCAGCATGAAATTGAGCATAGTTATGTAGCATGTGGCTGTATATTCTGCAATAATTACATTTTTGGCAAACTAATTTTTTAAATCCAAGCTCTGCAAGCTGAGATAACATGTACTGCATTGATGCATTCACACAATGTCACAGAAACCATGAGATAAAACAACATTCAGGAATATTCTTTTATCCCATTGTTTTGCAAATCTATGTACACTACAAACTGTATGCTTGAATCGGTTCTGATATCGCTGTTTTACTAACCTGACAGCATTATTATTCAAAATAGGAAACCTTCATTTTGTTTGTAAATATTAATTATAATTATAATTAGTTATAATAGATTCTAACTACCAGCAAGAATAAGTACCGGTACTTACATTTAATGTGTAAAGATTTCTCTGACTTCCTGTTCTCTTTGATACCAATCAGAAAAATAATGTGGAGAGATTTCCATCACTTTCTGTTCTGATACTCATCAAATAGGATGTGGTGGTTTGGTGGTGTGGGGTGACTTCTATGGCCCCATACACACGGGAGGATTTATCCGCGGATACGGTCCAGCGGACCGTTTCCACGGATAAATCCTCTCGAGGATTTCCGCGGATTTCTATGCGATGGAGTGTACTCACCATCGCATTGAAATCCGCGCCGAAATCCTCTGGCGATGACGTGTCGCGCCGTCGCCGCGATTATGACGCGGCGACGTGCGCGACGCTGTCATATAAGGAATTCCACGCATGCGTCGAATCATTACGACGCATGCGGGGGATCCCTTCGGACGGATGGATCCGGTGAGTCTATACATACCAGCGGATCCATCCGTTGGGATGGATTCCAGCAGATGGATTTGTTTGGCATGTCAGCAAATATTCGATCTGCTGGAATCCATCCCAGGGGAGAAATATCCGCGGAAACAGATCCGCTGGAATGTACACACCATAGGATCTATCCGCTGAAACCCATTTGCTGGGATTTTTCAGCGGATGGATTCTATTGTGTGTATGGGGCCTATGACTTCAGGTTCTGATACCATTCAAATAGAACGGGGAGGGATTTCCATCACTTCCTATCTTATACCCATCAAATAGGATGTGGAGAGAATTCCCTCATTTCTTTATCTTATACCAGGGCTTGACAAATTTGCTTGGAATCTAGGAGCCAGCTAAAAAAGTTAGGAGCCAGGAACGTGCCCCGTCACGCCGAGCTTGCGTGCAGAAGCGAACGCATACATGAGTAATAATTCTAGCCCTAGACCTCCTCTGTAACTCAAAACATGCAACCTGTGGAATTTTTAAACGTCGCCTATGGAGGTTTTAAAGCGTAAAAGTTTGTCGCCATTCCACGAGCGGACACAATTTTGAAGCGTGACATGTTGGGTATCAAATTACTCGGCATAATATTATCTTTCACAATATAAAAATAAATTGGGCTAACGTTACTGGTGTCTTATTTTTCAATTAACTTAATTTTAAAAAATGTAATAAAAAAAAGTGTATTTTTCCCAAAAAAGTGCGCTTGTAAGGAAGCATAGGCCTGCAGAAGGCTGCAAAGCCGCGGCCTCAATTATCATCTGGCGCGGCCCGAAGCGATCGCACGGCGGGGGAGGTGGGGGCGCACGGAGACACAGGATACCCCAGCTGTGCAGCCCCAGGCGCCAGGTCGCTAATTCTAGTCGCAATTGCGACCTGGCGCCCGGGTTTTGTCAAACCCTGTCTTATACCCAACAGATTGGATGTGGTTAGAGACTTTGTCATTTTCTATTCTGTCTGACACACTTCAAGTAAACAGAAAAAGGGTGCAATTTCCCAAACAGAACACAGACAGAAATTAACAAAAAGTAGACCAGGGTTCTTACTTTTTACTGTACATAAATATGGCACACATAGAAAATAATATAGTGAGCTGTTTACTTTCAGGACATCACCATACACACAAGGATGACTGCTATTATTACTATATGTAGTGGATGCCCCCACATCTCCTGAGGCCTTGTCAAGCGGACCAAGGCTCGCATCTCCTGCGGCCATGCCAGGCTGACTGAGGCTCTCACTGAAGAGCGAGAGTGCCTGTCAGTCCCTGCAGGGGATTTCTCCCCCCTTCTCCTCCTTACTGACACTGACTCTGTTTGTTCTCCTCATTGGCAGTGGGGAGGGAGCCAATCAGCAGCAGCAACAAAGCATTCTGGGACATGTAGCCGCCACCAAAAACGTCCCCATAGCCTTGTATGGGAACAGGACTACACACTCCAGGATTCTCGGGCAAGGAAAGAATCAAGGACACCATCTTGTTGCCTGAGGGGAGGCAGTCACTACGAGGCAGGAGAAGGCACTACGAGGCAGGAGAAGAGACTGGACCCAGGAGAGAAGTGTTGCCTCCCGGGTCAGTCAACTGCATTGCAGGCATCCACGGCCGGTTAGGGACATCCAGCCTGAGAGGGGATCCCAGGTGCACCTGCACCAACGGCGTGAAGCATTCCAGTGTGAGGTGACCAGCCGGGTTACCAGAAGATCCTGCTTGTTCCGGGATGTTTGTTTTGGGCCTTGACTACAGGCTTGGTGAGAGGGCACTTGCCCATTTGCAGGAAACGAGGGCACACAGAAAGAGTTACTTCACTTTGCTCACATTGTTATCCTATGTGTCCATGCTCATTAGGATGATTACAGGCATATTTTGAATATGTATTTTTTTAAAAAGGAGCTTACTGGCAGAAAAAAAACGTAAAACTCTCCTTTGCGTCAAAATATTGTACACAAAGTGCTCTATATGTGTGTTTTTTACTCCCAAGAGAACATACACTTTTTTAAGCCCAGTGTGCATGGAGCCTAAAACACAAATGAACCCCGGCTATTCAGTGGTGTTCACGGGACAGGAAAAATATGTCCCTCTACATAATTTGTTTTCTTTATTTTACAGTGTGAATTTGGTATATATATATCTTTGTATAACCTGTCTAACAATGTATATATGACTGATGTTCCTTTAAAGAATTTGAAATTTTTATACAGAAAATATTTGGCTTTTCATGCATGGGATCCAGAATGGAGCAGATGAAGGTTGTGTATTTAGATGTACAGTCTTATTTTCCGCCACCCCTCCTGCAACCCTCCAAATTTTATTTAATTTAAGGCCAGTTTTTTTCCACCTCTAGATAAATGTGCACAGTTATCAGCGCACATCAAGATGATCCTAGTTGGAAGACATACAGGATTCTTCACCCCCACAAAAGGTTCAGTTCATTCCTAGAAATCACCACAACAGATGTTTGGCACAATATTTTTTCTTTTTAATTTACAAAAAATTCTGGCCGAGCTGGTACTGATTGCCAGAGGCATCCAATCCATCTAAGAAAAATCTAGCACAGCGCAAAAAGAGAAAGATGGAGAAAAAGCAGAGAAGAGAAAGGGTCTATAGAAAGAGAGAGAAAAAACGAGATATAGAGAGAGATGTAGGGACTGATGGAGTGAAAAAGGAAAGAGAGAAAGAGAACAGAGGAGGAGGAAGAAAGGTGAGGGGAAAAAGAGAGAGAGAATAAAAGAGAGAGGGGAAAGGGGGTGTGGAGAGATATGAAAAGTGGAGGGGGAGAGAGAGAGGGAAACAAAAAAGGTGGGAGAGAGAGCAAGAGGAGGAGAGAGGGGGGGATGAGGGGTAGAGAGAGGGGGGGAAGAAAGAGGATAGAAAGAGAGAGGGAGAGAGAGAGGGAGAGAAAGGGGGCAGGGGAGAGAGAGCAGAAATATAGGGAGGGAAGAGAGGACAGAGAGAGCAAAAAAGGGGGAGAGAGAGAGACAGGGGAAAAGGGGGAGAGAGAGACGAAGAGGAGGGGGAGAGAGACAAGGGAAAAGAGGGAGAGACACGAAAAAGGTGGTAGAGAAAGTGAGAGAGGGAAAAATGGAAGGGGGGGAGAGAGAGGACAGAGAGCAAACAAGGGAGAGAGAGACAGGGGGAAAAGGGGGGAGAGAGGAAAAGGGGGAGAGAGAGGAAAAGGGGGAGAGAGAGGAAAAGGGGGAGAGAGAGGGGGTAATGGGTGAGAGTGAAAGCAAAGGGGGAGGAGAGAGAGGAAAGGGAAGAGAGAGAGGGAAAGGAGGAGATAGAGACCGGAAAGGGGGGGAGAGAGAGAGAGAGAGAGAGAGAGAGAGAGAGAGAGAGAAGAGGGGGAGAGAGGAAAAGGAGAGAGACAGGGGAAATAGGGGAAAGAGAGAGAAGAAAGGGGGGAGAGAAAGGAAAAGGGGGAAGAGGCTAGATAGAGGGGGAAGTGTACAGAGTAAGAGAGACAGGGAAAGTGGGAAGAGAGAGAGAAAGCGTGTAACGGCACCCCAAATGCAAAAGGGGTTAAAGCCGTTTAGGATATTCCCTTTCCGAACACAAGGCAGCTACCGACACTCCACAGTCAGGCGAATGAGACCCATAAGAATAATTCTTCCCCAGATACGAGACGACGCTCTGTATGAGGTTCAAGCAGGTCTGACTTTATTGAGAAATACAGGCTCTTATATACAATTTAGGATACTGCAGTAACCACAGGAGATATGGCCCAGATTCAGTCACACAATGGTTACATAATGAGCCACCAATACACATTAATCTGAGTGTCAATTCATCCCTTAGCAGACAACAGGTGAGCTAATTAACTACAGCTGATGACTCAGACACGTGACCTTTATGGCCCGTACACACGATCCGAATATTGTACGACGGATCGTACGACTTTTTTTGCTTAATAGTCGCAAGTAAAATAAAATGGGTTATTAAAGTCACGAAAATTCTCGTACGACAGAAAAAAAAAATCGGAAGTGATGTCATGTGTAATGTATTTGTATTGTATTTTCGCACGACAACTATACTGACTAAACGAAAATCGTACGATCTGACATCGTACGAGGAACATTTCCGTGCTTGTCCGATCTAATAATATCGGATGAACTGTCGTGATCGGCTCTCGAAAGTAGTGTACACACGATCCGAAAATCGTACGATTCTTCCTCGGACGATCGTTTTCGTCCGATATTCGGATCGTGTGTACGGGCCATTAGGCTAGCCTTGCCGTCTCCTAAATTCCAATCCACATCACCACAGTAGCAATAAACAATAGAATGCAATCACACCCCACCTCATCACAGCAAGCTTATAGTACACAACAGCCAACACACAATATACACACAATGTATACCGCATTAAATCTGACTAGCACAGATCATAGTGGGGTTCTCATTCACACTGTGCCCCTATTAGAGACACAGGGTGATCTACACATAAGAGGTGTTGGGGAAGCTGAAACAAGAGTATCTCATACTTTCTAAGAGCAAAAAGTGGGGGGAGAGGAAGAAAGAGATAGATAAAAAAGGGGGAGAGCGAGAGAATGAGAAAAGGGGTAGAGGGATACTGGAGGGAGAGGAGATGGGGGCACATAAAGGAGAGAAAAAGAAAGCGGAAATTGAGAATAAGGCAGAAAGCGATCACTCAGACTCCGCC